>NC_081558.1:7963183-8070185 GCF_022355385.1 Mustela nigripes | reverse complement strand
CCAGGGTCCTGGGATCGAGCCCCACATCAGGCTCCCTGCTCAGCGAGAAGCCTGCTTCTCCCTCTCCTACTCCCCCTGCTTGTGTTCCCTCTCTTCCTGTCTCTGTCAAATAAATAAAATCTTTAATAAAAAAATTAAAAAAAAATATTTTATTTATTTAGTTAACAGAGAGAGCACAAGCAGGGGGAGCAGCAGAGGGAGAGGGAGAAGCAGGCTCCCCACTGAGCAGGGAGCCCGATTGCGGGGGAGAGCTCGATCCCAAGAACGGGGGATCGTGACCTGAGCACAAGGCAGGCACTTAACTGACTGAGCCACCCAGGCGTCCCTAAAGAGTTTTTAAAATATAGATAAAGATCTTACAGCTCTCTGGGGTGAAAATTCTGATAAACATAATACCATGAGATTAAAAAAAGCAAAGCTGCTGATCACTGACTTGTATTTTCTCAGTGGTTCTAAGCTTCCATACAGAGAAGCAGGTAAAGTGCTTAGGACAATGTTTACCAGGAAAACTTGGGTTCAGAGGCCTTCCATATCCATTTGGGCCTATTTGGGCTCTCCTGTTCTTGGGAGTGAGCGTGTGTGTGTGTGTGTGTGTGTGTGTGTGTGTGTGTAACCATACTTCTTGTGGCCCTTCTGAGTTTCCCCCCTGAAGAATCAGCAGAAGCAGCCATGGGATCTGGTCAGGGCATCAGTCCTCACAGCGTCACTCTGCCTCAGAGTCTGTAGGAAACTTCCACAGCGCTCTACAGTCTAGAGAACTCACTACCTGGCTTTTGTACCCTGAGCTGTGTGGAAAGTCTGCTTATTTCACTCCACCCGGCCGGCGGTGGGTGCATGAATTTGGGCCAATGAACACACGAGTAGATGCATCTGCTTATTAGTGATCTCGAAAGACTTGCTAGGTCCCTTCTCTGTGATAATCGTACCTCAGTTGCTAGAAGAAAATTATAAAGGAAAGCGGGGCACCCAGTGGCTCAGTCGGTGAGGCGTCCGACTCTTGGTTTCGACTCAGGTGGTGATCACAGGGTTGTGAGATCGAGCCCCATGTCTGGCTCCCCGCCGGGCATGGGGCCGGCTTGGGTTTCTCTCCCTCTCGCCTTCTGCCCTTCTGGTCCTCGAAAAAATTAAAATTAATATTAAAAAAATTAAAAAAGGAAAGAGGTTCTCCCCTCTGGGAGTTACAGTCACAATGGGGAACAAGACAACTGAACAAAAACAGTTTAACTCGTCGCTTGATTCATTCATCTGTATTGTGGCACTCCTCTGCCCTGACAGAGGATACATTCTAGAGAAATCAGCAAAGCACTCGCCTGAGCAGGGCTTCCCACCTTGGCCAAGTAGGCACCCCGGCAAGGGGGCTGTTCCAATCCCAAGCCTGGAGAAGCTCCTGGAGGTTCTGAGACCCTCGCTGGTGGACATCTGGAATTTGTATTTTTATAAAAAGCACAATGTTAGTCTTACCATCTGGAAAATCTGTGAACAACGGAGGAAGCAGTGACTCCAGGGGGGCAAACCCACGGACTCCCCAACCTACCCTGCCTGCTTGCCAAATCTCGGAGAAAGTCAGGGTCCTTCCAGCAAGCAATTTCCAGCTATTGTGACCATGTGATTAAAATTACCTTTTTTTTTAAATTCCAGATTTAAGTGTGTGCTAGAATCCACATTTTTTTTAAAAAAGATTTTATTTATTTATTTGACAGACAGAGATCACAAGCAGGCAGCGAGGGAGGCAGAGAGAAGGGGAAGCAGGCTCCCTGCCGAGCAGAGAGCACGATGGGGGGCTTGATGGGGGGCTTGATGCGGGAAACATCCCAGGACCCTTGAGACCATGACCTAAGCCGAAGGCAGAAATTTTAACCCACTGAGCCACCAGGGCGCCCCACAGAATCCACATTTTTAGAGTGGCTACCAGAATGCCTCGGAGGGTCTATCACCCTTCCTATCACCCTTCAGAGGATTGGGCCACACCCACAGAGCAGATCTGGGGCGGGGCTTCAGAACCCGAATGGCCCGCGAGCTCCCAGGTGAGGCTGTCCCTCTGGCCCCGGGACTGGGATCTGGGATGAAATCCTCTTGGCAACCTGAGCAGATTCCGCCTGTGATCGCCCCAGTGGCCTCTTCCCAGGCGAGGCAGGTTAAGGAACTTGTCATGGATCACAGATGGCCGGGGCGGGGGGTTGGGGGGGTGGGGGTACAGAACGGGGGAGAGAGGCGCAGGCCCCGACCAGCTCCGCTCTGGTCTCGTGACTGGGAGGAGCAACCATCTGGGAATGGAGAACTACCCCTTTTAGACTAAGTGTAGGTTTTACCTGTTTAATCAGTCCCGGATGCCTCAGAATGCGGCCCCAGCTTCCGACTGTGCCCCGTGCGGCCCCGCTCCCCTCCCCTACCTGCAGTTCTTTTCAATCCTTCCTCCACCTGCTTCAAAACAGCAGCTGTGCGCACCTGACCCTGGGGCCCCTTTCGTTTTTTTCTGGTCTTCAGGTGTCCACACACAACCCTTCAGCATGACTGCCCTCAGACTCGCCTCCCTCCCCACCCGGCCTCCCTCCTTGGCGCCCACAAGGACTCAGCTCAAACTTAACTTGATGCCCTGCCCAGACTGGTTAGACACCCTCTTCTGTTGGGACAAAGAGGAGCACTTGAGAAGGCTTCTTTAAAAGGTGTGGAAGAGGGGCGCCTCCTTGGCTTAGTCCTTAAGTACCTGCCATTGGCTCAGGTCATGATCTCAGGGTCCTGGGATCCTGGGACTGGGCCCTTCCTGGGGCTCCTTGCTCAGCAGGGAGCCTGCTTCTCCTCCCGCTGGCCCTGCTTGTGTTCTCTCTCTCGCTGTATCTCTCTGTCAAATAAACAAAATCTTTTAAAAAAAAAAGGTGGGGGTCGCCTGGGTGGCTCAGTGGGTTAAGCCTCTGCCTTCTGCTCAGGTCATGATCTCAGGGTCCTGGGATCGAGCCCCGCATTGGGCTCTCTGCTCAGCGGGGAGCCTGCTTCCCCCACCCCCACTCTCTGCCTGCCTCTCTGCCTACTTGTGCTATCTCTCTCTGTGTCAGATAAATAAATAAAATCTTGAAAAAAAATTGTTGAAGAAATGAGCTTAGTAAGCTGAAGGATATTGCATGCTAAAAGAAGCCGGTGTTAAGGAACCACTAGGAGTACAGGCAATAATGGCTCACACCTGTGTAACCCTTCCTGGGACCACCTGCCATTTTAGGCCACCGGTCTGTAAATTAAAATACGAATGGGAATGCAGAATGGTACGACCATTTCAGAAGATAGTTGGGCAATTCTTACAAAGCCAAACTTAACTCTTACCATATCACCCAGCAATCATGCTCCTTGGTATTTACAGAAATGAGTTAAAAACTATGTCCGCACATGGGGCGCCCGGGGGGGCTCAGTCAGTTGAGCGTCTGGCTCTTGATTTCGGCTCAGATCGTGATCTTCAGGTCCCAGGATTGAGCCCTGCTTTGGACTCTGGGTTTGATGTGGAATTTGCTTAAGATTCTCTCTCTTGGGGCACCTGGGTGGCTCAGTCATTAAGCATCTGCCTTCAGCTCAGGTCATGATCCCAGAGTCCTAGGTTCCGGTCCTGCATCGGGCTCCCTGCTCCGCAGGAAGCCTGCTTCTCCCTCTCCCCTTCCTGTGCTGTGTTCCCTCTCTCGCTGTGTCTCTCTCTGTCAAATAAATAAATAAAATCTTTCAAAAACAAAGATTCTCTCTCTCCTTCTGCACCTCCCCCACTTCCTAAATTAAGTAGTTTAATTAATTAATTTAATTAGATTATTAATTCATTTAATTAGTTAAATCTCCTTTTTTAAAGATTTATTTATTTATTTATTTATTTCACAGAGAGAGATCACAAGTAGGCAGAGAGCAAAGAGCCCGATGTGGGACTCGATCCCAAGACCCTGAGATCATGACCTGAGCCAAAGGCAGCAGCTTAACCCACTGAGCCACCCAGGCGCCCAGTTAAATCTTTTTTTTAATGTCCACACAAAAACTTGTCAAAACTTGAAAGCCCCCAGCTTTTGAAACAAGTGGATAAATAAGCACATCCTCCTGGTCCATCCAGAAATATTAGCACTAAAAAGAGATGAGCTATTCTACGAAAAGACATGGCAGAACCTTAAATGCACATCACTAAGTAAATGAAGCCAGCCTGTAAAGGCTACAGACTGTAGGATTCCAGCTCTATGGCATTCTGGAAGAGGCAAAACCGCAGACAGTAAAAAGATCAGTGGTTTCTAGGGGTTGATGGGGCTGGGGGAGGGCTGAATTGGTGGGGCCCAGGGGATTTTTAGGGCAGTGAAAATAATCTGTATGAACTCTAGTGATGGATACCTGTCATTCCACATTTATCTAAATTTCTGGAAAGTGTAGCACCAAGAGTGAACCCTAATGCAAACTGGGGACTTTGGGTGGTAATGATGTGTGAATGGAGGCTTATCAGTTGCAAGGAAATACCATTCTGGCAGGGGATGATGGTAATGGGGGGCAGGAGGTGTGTAGGAAATCTCTGTACCTTCTCAATTCTGCTGTGAACCTGAAACTGGTCTGAAAAATGAGGCGTATTTTATTTTTATTTTTATTTTTTAAATTTTTTTTAAAGATTTTATTTATTTATTTGACAGAGAGATCACAAGTAGGCAGAGAGGCAGGCAGAGAGAGGAGGAAGCAGGCTCCCCGCTGAGCAGAGAGCCCGATGCGGGACTCGATCCCAGGACCCTGAGATCATGACCTGAGCTGAAGGCAACGGCTTAACCCACTGAGCCACCCAGGCGCCCCTATTTTTAAAATTTTTTTAAAGATTTTATTTATTTATTTGATAGACAAAGATTACAAGTAGGCAGAGAGGCAGGCAGAGAGATTGGAGGAAGCAGGTTCCCCACTGAGCAGAGAGCCCGATGCGGGGCTCGATCCTAGGACCCTGAGACCATGACCTGAGCCAAAGGCAAAGGCTTCAACCTACTGAGCCACCCAGGCGCCCCTATTTTTATTTTTTTTAAAGATGTATTTGAAAGAGCACAAGCTGGGGGAGCCACAACAGAGGGAGAGAGATAAGCAGGTTTCCTGCTGAGCAGAGAGCTGGACGTGGAGCTTGATCCCGGGACCCAGGGATCCTGACCTGAGCTGAAGGCAGATTTTTTTTTTAAAGATTTTATTTATTTATTTGACCATCAGAGATCACAAGTAGGCAGAGAGAGAGAAGAAGGGAAGCAGGCTCCCTGCTGAGCAGAGAGCCTGATACGGGGCTCGATCCCAGGACCCCGGGACCATGACCTGAGCCGAAGGCAGAGGCATTAATCCACTGAGCCACCCAGACGTCCCAGAAGGTAGATGTTTTAATGAACTGAACCACCTAGACATCCCTAAAGCTTGGTTTTTGTTTTTGTTTTTTTAAGATTTTATTTATTTATTTGACAGAGAGAGAGGTCACAAGTAGGCAGAGAGGCAGGCAGAGAGAGAGGGGGAGGCAGGCTCCCTGCCAAGCATATAGCCCCATGCGGGGTTTGATCCCAGGACCCTGAGATCATGACCTGAGCTGAAGGCAGAGGTTTAACCCACTGAGCCACGCAGGCGCCCGCTAGAACTTTTTTTTTTTTTTTAAATGTACAACATCGAGAGTGACAACTAATGTAAACTGTGAACGCTGTTTAATAACAACATATCAAAATTAGTTCCATTGTAATAAATTTCAGTGGTAACTAAAATGTTCCACACTATGTCTTTTTTTTAAGATTATTTTTAAAGATTTTTATTTATTTATTTGACAGAGATCACAGGTAGGCAGAGAGAGAGGAAGGGAAGCAGGCTCCCCGCTGAGTAGAGCCCGATATGGGGCTCCATCCCAGGACCCTGGGATCATGACCTGAGCAGAAGGCAGAGGCTTTAACCCACTGAGCCACCCAGGCGCCCCTACTTATTTATTTTAGAGAGAGAGAAACAAATGTTCCCCATTAAGGCAAGGTTTAATAATAGGGAAAACTGGAAACTGTGGAGATCTTCTTTCTTTCTTTCTTTCTTTCTTTCTTTTTTTTTAAAGTAATCTCTGCACCCAGTGTGGGGCTTGAATTTACAAACCTAAGATCAAGGGTTCTGTGCTCTAGCAACTGAGCCAAGCAGGCGCCCCTAGAAACTGTGGAGATCTTCAGGGGAGAGGAGATACATGGGAACTCTTTGTACTATCTGTTCAACTTTCTGTCAAGCTAAAACTGCTCTAAATAAAGTCTGCTCACTTAAAAACCGATGTCCAGGGGTGCCTGGGTTATAGCTGGATTATACGTTATAGCTGGGTTATATGTTGTATGTTATAGCTGGAATGAGGCCCAGAGGGGGATAATAACCCACCCAAGGTCACACAGTCCTGCAGAACTGGCGTTGCCTGCAGGCTCGCCAATGCTGGTGCTCGTGCCCTTAACCTTAACCACTGCACTCTTCTGTCTGCTGCACACACAGCACTAGAGATGGGGTGGGAGACCGCCATCCAGAGGTGATACGTGAAGACATAGAGGGGAGGAGAACCCTAGGTTTGCATGTGCACTCCGTCGTCTGTGACAAACAGTGCTGGTGTTTTGTTTTTTTTTTAGAAAGTCTCGTCCCGGGGCGCCTGGGTGGCTCAGTGGGTTAAGCCGCTGCCTTCGGCTCGGGTCGTGATCCCAGGGTCCTGGGATCGAGTCCCATATCGGGCTCTCTGCTCAGCAGGGAGCCTGCTTCCCTCTCTCTCTCTGCCTGCCTCTCTACCTACTTGTGATTTCTGTCAAATAAATAAATAAAATCTTAAAAAAAAAAAAATAAAAATAAAAAATTAAAAAAAAAAGAAAGTCTCGTCCCACTTCTATTAGTCAGGGTTCTCCAGAGGAATGGAACCGGTCAGATGTGCACGTGGATAGAAGGACATTTGCTGTGACCTGGATCGTGTCCCCCCAACCCCCAAATTCATACGGAAGCCCTGATCCCCAATGCGACTGCGTTTGAAGATAGGCCTGTAAAGGAGTAAATAAGGTCAAATGAGGTCATGGGGGGGGCCTGGATCTAATGGGGTTAGTGTCCTTGTAGGACCCGACACTGGAGAGCTCCATCTCTCCCTCAGTAAGTCTCTCCCTCTCTCTGCCTCTCTCTGCCTTGTGAGCACCCAGCAGAAGGGTGTCCATCCATAAGCCAGGACGAGAGTGCTCACTGGAAAGTGAACTTTCTGGCACCTTGAATTTGGACTTCCTAGTCACCAGAACTGTGGGAAAATAAATTTCTGTGGTCTAACCCTCCAGCTTCTGGAATTTTGTGATGGCAGTCCAGTTGACTTTAAGAAATTGGGTTCAGGGCCTTGTGTAGCCTGCCAAGTACAAAATTGGCAGGCTGGAGACACAGGAAGGGTTGAGCCTACAGGGTAGGCTCCAAGGTCATGTGCTGGCAGAATCCCCTTCTGCTCAGCCTTTGGTTCTATCCAGGCCTTCAGCTTATTGGACAAGGCTCACTTCCATTATGAAGAGCAATCTGCTTTACACAAAGGCTACTGATTTCTGTGAATATCATCCAAAAACACCCTCACAGAAACATCCAGAATAAGGTTCGACCTGGCGTATCTGGACACTGTGGCCAGGCCCAGTTCACACCTAAAATGAACCGTCATATCCCCAAAATAGACTAGAAATGCATGGACACCAGATCACTGTTCCTTGAACACCTTTGGCATGGACATACTGAGAAATTTGGTTTTTGTCCCAGGGCCTGGCTACGGGGGTCTGTTGTCTCTTCTTTGCCAGGATGAAGCTGGCCACAGGGAGTGTAAACTCCAAACATCTAACATTCTCCCCTTTCTGTTCGGGTGACATAAGCAGGCCATGTGCGTTCGAGTTTGGCCCATGGTGGGTCCATTCTACCCAGGGTGTTAGAAGGTGATCTCAGGCAGAGGGTCCCCACCTCAGCACCGTGAACTTGGGGATCAAATAATCCTCTGCTTGGGGGGCCAGCTTGTGACTGTGGGGTATTGAGCTGCAATGGGGGCCTTTGTCCATCACTTGCCTCGTCCAGCACAAGGACTGGGGCCTGGACTCATCCCTCAGTGACACGCTGGTTCTCAGGCCTGCGACTATAGAAGCATCCTTGTGGCAGACAGTCCGGTGTTCTTGGTGTCCATACTTTCTCTTCTTTTAGTATTTCACCATGACTGAGCGCGAGCTGACCGACCATCCCACTGTCTAGTGGCTGCTTAGATGATGGTTGGTTTGGTGTGTACTGGTGAGGGAGAGATGGGGTTGGCTGGGCTTCTCTCTCCCCTGTGTCCGCTCCCCGACATGTTCACTCTCTAGAACTACCTGGCTCCTCACCACCAGGCCCCGTTTCTTTTCCTTTTTAATTAATTCTCTTTTTGAATGAGAGATTGTGTGCACACGTGGAGAGGGAGAGGCAGAGGGAGAGGGAGAGAGAGCATCTTGAGCAGTTTCCATGCCCAGCACAGAGCCTGACGTGGGAACACAAGCAGGGAGAGTGGGAGCGGGAAAAGCAGGCTTCCTGCCAAGCAAGGAGCCCGATATGGGACTCGATCCCAGGACCCTGGGACCATGCCCTGAGCTAAAGGCAGACACTTAACAACTGAGCTCCCCAGGTGCCCCTGAAAGAGCAAATCTTAAAAGTTTTATCAGAAGGAAAAAAAATTTTGTTACCATTTACCATGATAGACGTTAGCTCAACACTGTGATGACCATTTCACGATGTACACAAATACTGAATATTACATTGTACGAGTAAAACTAATAAAGCAGCCGTATGTCAGTTATGCCTCAATTTTATTTTATTTATTTAATTCTGTTAAGATTTTTTAAAAATTAGGGCGCCCGGGTGGCTCAGTGGGTTAAGCCTCTGCCTTCGGCTCTGGTCATGATCTCAGGGTCCTGGGATTGAGCCCCGCATCGGGCTCTCTGCTCAGTGGGGAGCCTGCTTCCTCCTCTCTCTCTCTCTCTCTGCCTGCCTCTCTGCCTGCTTGTGATCTCTCTCTGTCAAATAAATAAAATAGGTAAAATCTTTAAAAAAAAAAAAAGTAGTTTAAAAAAAAGATTTAAAAAAATTAACAAATAGTATATTATTTGCCCCCGGGATAAGATTTCTTTTTCTTTTTTTTTTTAATTTAGTTGTTATGTTTATTATTTTTTTAGTAATCTCTACACCCAACATGGGGCTCGAACTCATGACCCTGAGATCAAGGGTCTCATGCTCTTCCCACTGAGCCAGCCAGGCGCCCCAGTTATACCGCAATTAAAAAAAAAAAAAAGAAATAAAAGGAAAATCCCCCTACAGGAGAAGAAAACAAGCGAGGATGAGAAGGGACGGCCACGGACTCGCTAAGGGAAGTCCCTCCAGCCTCCCGCCGGGGGGCCAGGGCCAGGGATGACCTTTCAGAGCATCTGCTCTTTCTCCCTGCCCTGTCCTCCCTCCTCAGCCCCAGATGCCAGGCTCTGAAGGCCCCACCACTTGTGGATGTCTGTGCACTGATGTGGGGACAGAGACCCACTCATGGCCAGCCAAGGGCGGGACTGTCCCTCCGTGTTGGGTGAACAGAACCCACAGCCTCCAAGACCCATTAAGTTATGATACTTCAGTGACTCGTATTTTTCTTTTAAGATTTTTTATTTATTTGACAGACACAGCGAGAGAGGGAACACAAGCAGGGGGAGTGGGAGAGTGAGAAGCAGACCTCCTGCTGAGCAGGGGAAACCCCCCCCACGCCCGATCCAGGGCTTGATCTCAGGACCCTGGGATCGTGACCTCCACTGAAGGCAGACATTTAATGACTGAGTCGCCCAGGCGCCCCAGTGACTCGTATTTAATCTTGACCTCCTACTATAAAGTATTCTGTATTTATGTGACTTCAAAGACTTTCGTGTGAAAAAAAGAACACCCTCCCTCCAGTTTAATACCCAGTTCCAACCCCAAAAGGGTGGGGCAGATTTTCGTGTTTATTTGTCTGGGTCTGTAGGCCTGCATGTCCAAAATCCTGTTTAAGGTTTTAGAACGCTTTCAGTCGTTTCTGAAATGAAAGTAACTCCCACAGGAGAGCGCTTGGCCAGCTCCATTGGAAGAACATGTGACTCTCGATCTCAGGGTCGTGAGTTCAAGCCCCACACTAGGTGTAGAAATGACTTAAATAAACAAAATATTTAAAAAAGGTAATAATTGGGGCGCCTGGGTGGCTCAGTGGGTTAAGCCGCTGCCTTCGGCTCAGGTCATGATCTCAGGGTCCTGGGATCGAGTCCTGCATCGGGCTCGCTGCTCAGCAGGGAGCCTGCTTCCCTTCCTCTCTCTCTGCCTGCCTCTCTGCCTACTTGTGATCTCTCTCTGTCAAATAAATAAATAAAATCTTAAAAATAAAATAAAATAAAATAAAATAAAAAAGGTAATAATTCCCCTAAACAAAGAAACTCCCACAACTCTCCAGCACCAGGGTTCTGACAACCCAAAAATGTCTCCAAACATCACCAGGTGCTTCTTGGGGGGTCAAAATGGTCCCCCAATGGAGAAGCACTGATTGAAGGTGGCTTCTAACCATCCTTTTCGCCTCACCTGTGGCTGGAGGCCCATAGTGGGAATGACCAGTTACCCCGGCCCTGGGGCTTGTACGGGCGCACACGTGTGGCCGGAGGACCCTGTGTGGGCGGGGGTGGGGCAGAACCAGGCCCCTGTCCCTCCTGCCGCTTTCCATCCACCTCCTCTTTGCCTCTCCCGCATGTTCTCTTCCCTGTCTCTCTCTGACCTCGTCCCAGTGCAGATTGGGCCTGGGAGTGGCATCTGTGAGACTGTGGCAGAACAGGTTGTCCCACCCCGAACCGGAGAAAGGAGAACCTGTCTCTGCCTAAGCCGGTGTTCCCAGAATGCCCCCGGCACGTGCTCGGGCTCGCAGGCTGACCTTGGGATAGGATCAGAAGTGGAGCCTCCGCGCTGGATTCTCCCAGGAGCAGAGTTTCACTGTCTGGGCCTTATCTGGCTGTTACTTCTCCCTGCGGCTGCTCGCTGGTTCGTCTAATGACTTTATTAACCCAAGACACAGTTCTGTGAAGGCGGAAGCTGCCTCTTAGCCTTTGAAAGTGACGGCCAGCTCGCACCTCATCACAATGGCTGCTCTCCAGAAAACAGGAGATAGCAGGTGCTGGCGACAAAGTGGGGAAATCAGAGCCTTTGTGCATGGTTTGAGGGGAGACCGCAGGACGGTTCCTCCGACAATTAGAAATCAAATTCACCATATGTCCCAGCAATTCCACTTTTGGGTATAGAACCCTCCAAAAATGGAAAGCAGGGTCTTAGAGCCGTTCGTCCATCCATGTTCCAAGCACCACTATGAGCCAAGTCATGGAAACAGCCCGCATGCCCATCACCAGGTGATAACAAAACACAGGCACTGCCATTCTAGCTTAAAAAGGAAGGACATTCTCACACCTGCTACAATGTAGATGAACCCTGGGGACATTAATGCAAGGAGCCAGACACAAAAGGATAAATACTGTCTGCGTCTTCTTACGCAAGGTCCCGGGAAGAGTCAAACGGATAGAGACAGACAGTAGGACGGTGGGAGACAGGAGCCGCAGGACGGGAATGAGGGTTTAGGGTTTCATGGGCGCGATGTCAGTTTTGCAAGACATAAAGAGCTCTGGGGACGCCTGGGTGGCTGGCCGGGTCCGTTGAGTGTCTGCCTTCAGCTCAGGTCGCAATCCTGGTGACCTGCGATCAAGCCCCACATCAGCTCCCTGCTTGGCAGGAAGCCTGCTCCTCCCTCTCCCTCTGCCACTCCCCCTGCTTGTGCTCTCCCCTCTCCCTCAAATAAAGAAATAAAATCTTTAAAGAAGATACACAGCATTCCGGCGACAGGCGGCCGTGATTATTGCACAACAATCACGTGAGTGTATGTGCATTAACTGCATTGAACTGGACATGGAAAAATGGTTACGATGGTCAGTTTTATGGTGTGCATATTTTACCCCAATTTTTTAAAAAGTCCTCACAAGCAGTAATAAACCCAGGCCGTCCAGCTAACTTCCGCCAAGCCAGCCCAGGTCCTCACAACCAAGCTCAGCTGCTGGCTGGGCGACAGGAAGAGTCTCCAGATGGGACCCCCAGTCCAGGCTTCTGCTGGGAAAACTTGCTGTATGGAGGGAGGGAACGCGCAGGTCCCCAGCACGGTGCATGACGCTCTCCTCGCCAGCCCTTTGGAGATCGGTGGCGAGTGCACAGGGCAGAATGGAATTAGGAAAGCACCAGCCCTGAGTCCGCACGCACACACAGTGATTCCTGCGGAGAGGCCTCGCCTGGCAGGATCGAAAGGAAGAAAAGCTGCTCCTTCAGCAGCTCCAAGGCTGGTTTCCTTGTAACAATACCCTGCGGTCCCTTTGCTGTGGTATCAAACGTGTCAAAGTTGCTGGCCGCGCGCTTCACCCGACACCTCTAGATGCCTGCATTTCGATTTTTTTCCTTCATAATCCAAATTCCCCCAAAAATAAAGTAGACGAGGCTCTGGATTATGTTTCTAATGCAAGGTGAGGACCACATTTCTTACTTCTGAAATCAGCCTCCAGAATCTTGCGCTAGAAGGACTAGACCCGCGGCTGCGTTGACCTGGGCTGAAATCCTCACTGTGCCCCACCAGGCCCCTGCCCTCGTCTCAGCAAGTCCCCACGCACTAGCTCACTCCAGCCACACCAGCCTTCTCGCCATTGCGCCAGCCTGCCACAGGGCCTTTGCTCCTGCTGTCTTTCTGCCGGGAGCTTTCTTGCCCCCATCCGTCAGCTCCCTCACACGGTTGTTCTGATCTCAGCTTCTCTGGTGACTGCATTTCGTAGTGCAACCCCTCCCTCAGGACCCAGCTCTCCCAACTCCCCTTTCGCTTTCCTGTTTTCCCTGTGCCCCTCATGTACCTCTCCCACTAGCATTAGAGCGCCGTGGGAATGCGGGGGCTTTCTTTCTGTCCATCAGCGTATCCCACGTGTCAGTAATAGTGGATAGTACATGCTCGATAAACACTAGTTGGATAAATGAATTTATCTGGGCCACCAATATGACACTTTGGTTTACAGTTTGAAAGGTGAAAAGGATTACCAGACTGTGAATGATTTTTAATTATTTCTAAGTTTGTATACTGTATTTAAAAAAATAGTAACAGGGCGCCTGAGTGGCTCAGTGGGTTAAGCCTCTGCCTTCAGTTCAGGTCATGATCCCAGGGTCCTGGGATCGAACCCCACCTCAGGCTCTCTGCTCAGGGGGGAGCCTGCTTCCCCAACCCCCGCCTCTCTGCCTACTTGTGATCTCTGTCAAATAAATAAATTTTTAAAAATCTTAAAAAAAAAATAGTAACGATTTTGTGCGGCAGCAGCAGCAGCAGCTCCATCCCTCCAGGGGCTCGGGCCAAACATCTCAAGAGCACCCTGACCTCTGCTCACGCCCACATCCAGTGCCTCTGGAAATTTCTAATGGTTCTGTTCTGTGGTATTGTGAATGTCTGTTTAGTTTTTGTCCCATTCCTGGCACAGAGCTCCCAAAACCCTCGGAATGCCGTAAGCGATAAGAGTGATATAGGTGTTGGGGTACCCGGCTGGCCCAGTCGGAGGAGCACACTTGACTCTTGATCTTAGGGTTGTGAGTTTGAGCCCCACAGTGGGTGGAGAGAGGGCTTAAAAGTAAAGTCTTAAAAAAAAAAAAAAAAAAAGGAAAAGAGTGATAGACGTGTCTTGATATCCATAACAAGCATCTTTCAACCACCCCCGAGTTTGTATTAACAAGGGAACTTTTGGAAAGCACCCGAAGGATGGAGCTGGCTGTCCCGCAAACCAGGTAAGTGTTGGGAGGACTGGCACTGGCACTTCCGGTCCCTCCCCTCCCTGCCCCCACACCCCTAACACCCCCCTCCCCCGCCTCCAGGGAGGGGAGAGGGGCTTGAGGATCACATCAAGGACCAGTGGCCAGTGATTTAATCAAACACGCCTATGTCATGAAGCCTCCATAGAAACCCAAAAGATTGGGTTCAGAGAGCTTCCAGGTGGGTGAACCAGACGCATCGGAACTCGGAGCCCCAGACCCTGCAGGACAGAAGCCCCGTGTTGGGGATCTTACACCTGGTACTTCTTCATCTGGCTGTTGATTTGTATCCTTTGATCTGCTGTGGTAATCTGCCAATCTAGTAATGAAACGATTCTCTGAGTTCTGTGATCTGCTCCTACGAACTTGTTGGAACCAGAGGAGGGGGTGGTGGGAACCTGTGGTTTACAGCTGGTCCATCAGACGCACGGGTGACCTGCACTTTTGACCGGCAGCAAAGGGACAGGAGACAAGTCTCTTGGGTCTGAGCCCTGAACCTGCAGGATCTAATGCCATCTGCAGGGGAGTGTGGGGCACCTTGTTCTCAGAAAGCTGTCGTTGTACATTTTGACCTGCCCTCAGGCCCTTGACCACACCAAGGCTTAATTTTGTGTCACCTCCCTCAGAGTCATCCCAGGGCTGAGGCCACTTTCTGGGTGGCCTATGTCAAAGCAGTAAAGATGGGGCGCCTGGGTGGCTCAGTGGGTTAGGCCTCTGCCTTTGGCTCAGGTCATGATCTCAGGGTCCTGGGATCAAGCCCCGCGTCAGGCTCTCTGCTTGGTGGGGAGCCTGCTTCCTCTTCTCTCTCTGCCTACTTGTGATCTCTGTCTGTCAAATAAATAAATAAAATCTTTTAAAAAAAAAAAAAAAGCAGTAAAGACATCAGCTCCCCACAGTCATCTGGGGCCAGGGTTAGCAGAAGGGGCAAGTAACACACAGACCAAAGAGCCTAACGAAAGGACAGGAGGATGGATTCAGGATGGGAACTAGAGAAAAAAAATGCAAACACAAAAGAAAGCACCACGGAGGGCTTCAGGAACAACTAGATATGAGACCTAGAGGAAAAAAAAATCCAAAGCATCTCTCAGCAAATGTCTCTCCAACTTTAACCATGGCCAGACGCTGGAGAGGTAACATCCAGAAGTTTTGACTGTCCCCAAGGATGCATTCTTTTCCGAGCACATCAATGGGCTCAGACATGGCATAAGTTATTGCTGACCAGGAAAGCGCACCCAAGGTTCAGAGTTTTTACTGGGGTTTCATGAGGTAAGAGTGAATGATGGAACCATTGGCCGTACGGATCCATCTTCGGCACCTCCCACGGCTGACCTCGCATGGCTCAGCTCCTGCCAGCCAGTCACATGGTTGGCTTTTTTGGTGTGGTCGGCCCCCACCCTGAGTCATCTCCTCGCATAAACAATCCAGGGGCCCACCCTGAGTCATCGAGTCCACATCAAGTACCCAGTGCAGTCTGAGGTTCCCACCATGAGAAGCCAACCCGGCTCCTGCCAGGAAATCCCAAGGCTTTAAAGGTTACCTCCGAGGAGCCAAGACGGAGACCAGACCTCTCTTTGGGGAGTTCTTCACTATACGGTGTTACACCTCAATTTAAAACTTATCAAAATAATAGTTCCACATCTAGGCCAATTGTAATAAAGCCTAGACATCAAAGAGAGAGAGAGAGAGAGGGAAATGACTTTAAGATCAATCAGAATAAAGCAGCAGGAATCATCCTGACTGCCGACATTGCAAAAGCAGCAGTGAAAAGTCAGAAGACAGGGAATCCCATCTTCGATGTACTGATTTTTATAAAAAACCAGGGTGCCTGGGTGGCTTAGTCATTAAGCGTCCGCCTTCGGCTCAGGTCATGATCTTGGGGTCCTGGGATCGAGCCCCACATCGGGCTCTCTGCTCAGCGGGGGGTCCTCTTCCCCCCCCTCCCTCTGCCACTGCCCCTGCTTGTGCTCTTTCTCAAATAAATAAATAAAATCTTTTAAAAAATTAACATAATAAATAAAAAAACTAAAGTCAACGTTGCACTGAAAACAGTTTTCAAAACACAGGGAAAGGAAGGTATTTCCGGCAAATAAAAACTGAAGGTTGGCCATGGGCCAACCCGCCCCCAAAGTTCTACAGGATCTTCTTCAAGCGGAAGAGCAGAGAAGTGAGCCCACATGGAAGGGCTGAGAACCAAGAAGGAATGTTGAGTGGAAAAAGTATAAATGTGGGTAAATCCAAATGAGTGTCAAATTTGAAATACTCATAATAATGCAATGTGAGGGTGCCTGGGTGACTCAGTGGGTTAAAGCCTCTTCCTTCAGCTCAGGTCATGATCCCAGGGTCCTGGGATCGAGTCCTGCATCGGGCTCTCTGCTCAGCAGGGAGCCTGCTTCTCTGTCTCTCTCTGCCTACTTGCGATCTCTGTCTGTCAAATAAATAAATAAAATCTTAAAATAACGCAATGTGAGGTGGAAAATGAACAACTTAGAACTCATTTTCTGTTTTTTTTTTTTTTGAAGATTTTATTTATTTATTTGACAGACAAAGATCACAAGTAGGCAGAGAGGCAGGCAGAGAAGAGGAAGCAGGCTCCCTGCTGAACAGAAAACCCGATATGGGGCTTGATCCCGCATGATCCCTGGGATCATGACCTGAGTCCTAGGCAAAGGCTTTAACCCACTGAGCCACCCAGGTGCTCTGAGAACTCATTTTCTTAAAAAACTCTGGTGGCCTTGTTCAGCAGATGTTTCTGGAGCACAGAAGACAGCCCAGATCCTGATGTTTATGGGTGGGGTGAGGTATGTGATAGGAGAAACACGAATGCCTCGACCACTGTCTGGTTTCCGGGCGACAAGCCCTCAGAGGGCAGAGCAGGGACGAGAGGCTAGACCGTGCGGGCGGTGGGGGAACCACCGCGGGAGCTCCAGTTCAGGCGACGCCTGGGACCAGTGGGGCTGTGTACAGAGAAGCAGCCTCTCGGCACCACTGGTTTCTGTGAAAATGAAGACTGTGAGCTTACGAGACGCTGGGTGTGAGACGTGGTTTGGCAGCCGGCCGCGTGACCTTCCCCAGCCGCTGAACTTGGCTGTCCCCGGGCGGCGGATGGGCTCTCTTGGCATTCTGAGCCCAGTGCAGGTGTGCGCCCTCCCACACCCCGCTGACAGTGTGTGCAGAGAACGGTGCCTTTTCTTTTTCTTTTTTTCTTTTTTTAAAGAAGGCAGTCACATTTCTGCACAGAAGGTGGCTAAGAACCAGCCTGCGCGTCCCTCTCATCTCGGGACGCAACACGTGGCGGGCTGGTCCATAATTCTGGATACTCCTCTCTCGCCTCAGAATAACTCGTCAGCTAAAAATATTTTCTTGGTGGGCGCCTGGGGGGCTCAGTGGGTTAAGCCTCTGCCTTTGGCCCAGGTCATGATCTCAGGGTCCTGGGATCGAGCCCCGCATCGGGCTCTCAGCTCAGCAGGGAGCCTGCTTTCCCCCACCCCCGTCTGCCCGCCTCTCTGCCTACTTGTGATCTCTCTCTCTCTGTCAAATAAATAAATAAATAAAATCTTAAAAAATAAAGAATTTTAAAAAATTTTTTTCTTGGGGTGCCTGGCTGGTTCAGTCGCTGGGTGTCTGCCTTCAGCTCAGGTCGTGATCCCAGAGTCCTGGGATCGAGCCCCGCATCGGGCTCTTTGCTTGGCGGAGAAGCCTTTGCTTCTCCCTCTCCCACGCCCCCTGCTTGTATTGCCTCTCTCCCTGTGTCTCTCTCTGTTGAATAAAATGTTTAAAAAAAATATTTTCTCAACGAGGCTAATCATTAGGGAAATGCAGATCAAACCCGCGACGAGATACCACCTCGCGTGCATCAGGGTGGCTATTATATAAAAACAAAACAAGGAAAATCGCAAGTGTTTCGAGCACATGGAGGAGAGGAGGCCAGTGCAGCCACCGTCGGAGACAGCTGTCGCATGTCCGGACTGCCTTCCTTTTTGAGACGGAATCCTATTCAGTCACGTGCTTAAATCGCTTTTATCAACAGGCACTTAGGTTGGCAGTTGTGAATCCTGGTGCCGTGAACATGGGCACACACACATCTAGTCAAGACCCTGCTTCTAGTTCTTTCGGGTGTCCACACCCGGAGCTGCTGGGGACGCCTGAGGGGCGCAGTCGGACATCCGGCTTGGTCTCGGCTCGGGTTGTGATCCTAGGGTCCCTGAGATCTGCCCTGGACTAGGGCCCGCGCTCAGTGGGGATTCTGCGAGAGATATTTTCTCTCTCTCAAATAAATAAATAAATCTTAAAAAAAGAAAAGTGGAATTGCTGGGTTACGTGGTAATTCTGGGTTTCTTCTCTCGAAGTCCCTCCATACGAAGTCCCTCCCAGCAGTGATGCGCCAGGCTTCCGCCCAACGCACGTCCTCACCAACCCTTACCATGTTCTTTGCTGCTGTCGTAGTTTTAGACTGGCCGTCCTGATGGGCGTACCTCATGGTGTCAGCCTGATCATTTTGAAAGCACTTTAACTCTGTAGCAACTTAAAAAAAAAAAAAAAAAATTCTTTTTATTTGAGGGAGAGAGAGAGAGAATCTCAAGCAGACTCTGTGCGGATCGCAGAGCCCTACTCGGGGCTCAAACTCACGACCCTGAGATTGTGACCCCAGTCGAAATCAAGAGTCAGAAGCTCAACTGACTGAGCCATCCAGACGCCCCAGACTGCAGGGTGAGGCTCATGGGATTATTTCCCAAGCCTACACCCAACAGCTAACTGTTTTCAGGAGGAGTAGGGAGACTTTCCAGCACCAGTATATCAGCAAAGCCACAGCTCAGCAAACCAACTGAGATAAAACCAAGCTGCCGATGTGACATGCAGCGCCACAAAGACTCCAGGAGCCCTTGCAGGAGACGATGAGAACTTTCCACAGATAGCTGTCCCAAGAGTAACGTTCGAACCAACCTGGAAACACACTGCTCACACTATAACTGGTCAGGGCTTAGCCGGACTCAAAATGATGGAAAACTCTAGAAGTTCTAGCGTGAATAACAACCAGAGAAACTAGGTTCTCAGAGCACCCCTCCCTGTTTGTTTGTTTGTTTGTTTGTTTTTAAGATTGTATTTATTTGAGAGAGAGAGAGCATGAGAAGGGGAAGGTCAGAGGGAGAAGTAGACCCCCTGCTGTGCAGGGACCCAGATGAGGGACTTGATCCAGGGACTCTAGGATCATGACCTGAGCTGAAGGCAGTCGCTCAACCAACTGAGCCACCCAGGGGCCCCTCCTCCCTGTTTTTAATTCAAAAGATTATGAGAATTTCAAATGTTTTCTCACCTAATTATTTGCTGGGAAGGATCAGAGGCAACTACAGCATTTGAGGACACAGTTTCCCCAAGACTGCCCTCATTTCTGATCTCAGTTACAAGTTCAGGTTCCCTCAAGACCACCTGCAGGTTTGATAACTCACTGGAAGCTCTTAAGCCCACTGTTACAGTTTATTACAGGGAAAGGATCATTACAGACTGAGATCAGCTGAGGGAGAGGCGCACAGGGCAGCGTCCAGGAGAAGTGTCACGTGTGCAGTTTTTGTTGTCTCCTCCCGATGGGAGACAGGACAGCTTTCCTCTCCCAGCATCCATGAGTGATGCAACACAGAGTATCGCTGGTCAGGGGAGTTCACCCAAGTGCAGGGTCCGAGTTTGTAGGGGGCACTGTCATGTGGGCACAGTTGACTGACTCGTGGGATTGCCCACAACGTCGACCTCCGTCTCCAAGTGCACTGATCCCACGTGACCCAAAGCCCCCACCTCAGACCATGTCGTGGGTCTTTCTGGCCCCCATCCCAAGTCATCCCACTGGACTCTCCAGTGCAACCCAAGGCCTCCCGGCAAACAAAGACCCTCCTATCCGGCATGCATCTCTGAGATTACCTCCCAGAAGTGGGAGACGAAGACCACACCTGTTTTTGGACAAGGGGAAACTCTACTTACTATGCAGTGTCCTGGTCCGTTTCCTCCAGGAAATGGCAAAGTGCAAAAGGGCAGGAACTAGAACCAGCTTTGTCTCCCAGGGCCAGAGATTTTGTTGCATGCAAAGAATGGGGACTACTGAAAAAGGAAATTCTTCTAGGTTGAAGTATTTGGGTCATCGTCATAGACGGCATGGATGGGGATCTGCCTTTAGGGCTGTCCCCTGAGCCCTTGTTGGAAGAGAAGCCTCTTCCTCTCCACATGATGGCCACTGTTCTGGAATGAATGTTGAAGCCCCCAGAACCCATCTGTTGAAATCCTAACCCCCAAGGTGTTGATATTAGGAGCACGGGGGCCTCTACACAGCGATCAGGTCTTAAAGGTGGAACCTTTGTGAATGACCATTCGTGCCGTTATAAAAGAACCCAAGAGAACTTTCTTGCCTTCTTACTGCTAAGTGAGAGTCCCCCGAGATGTCGATCATTTCCAAGCCAAGGAGAAACATCTCCCCTGAACCTGACCTTCCTGCCACGTTGATCGTGGACTTCCCAGCCTCCTGAACTTCCCAGAAATCAATCTCTGTCGATAAGCCACCCAGCCTGCGGCGGAATGAGGCCACACTGGGCGGTCCCCACCATGCCCAGCCTCTCCTTAGCTCACAGGGCCACTTCTCAACAGCAACCCCACAAAAGAGCTCACTTAAAAAAAGGGGGGGGGGCTTTCGGTTTCCTGAGAGCAGAAAACGCCCACCCAGGGACAGAGACAGGGCTCCTCCCAGGGTCACCTCCTCTGGCCAAGTGGCTTTGGACAAATCACAACCTCTCTGGGCCTCCATTCCAGTGGCTGGACTAGAATCACCTTTCTAAGGCCATGGGGTAACGTGTTACTGGTGGCACCGGTGACACTCAGTGGGTGTCAGCGCTGTGAGGGGTCTGCGTCCTTCGAGCTCTGTGCCGTGTTCCTCATCACCTGTCCCCCTGGCTGATGTCTCCATGTAATGAGGTCGCAGCCACAAGGCTCAGGCTCAACAGCTTCCGCAGTAACAGTGTTCTCCTAAAATGCATTTCATCACTGATTTTTAAAAGTAATTTTTAAAACACCATGTTTAAATATACAAAAAATACACCATCTTAACCAATTTTTAGCATCCAATTCAGTGAGATTAAGTATACTCAACATTGGGGGTGCCTGGGTGGCTCAGTGGGTTAAGCCGCTGCCTTCGGCTCAGGTCATGATCTCAGGGTCCTGGGATCGAGTCCGGCATCAGGCTCTCTGCTCAGCAGGGAGCCTGCTTCCCTCTCTCTCTCTCTCTCTGCCTGCCTCTCTGTCTACTTGTGATCTCTCTCTGTCAAATAAATAAAATGAAATCTTAAAACAAAAAAGTATACTCAACATTGTTGTGTAGCCAATCACCTCCATCCATCTCCAGAACTTTCCATCTTCTGAAACTGAAACTTTGTCCCCACACAACACCGACTCGCCTTCCCCTCCCCCAGCCGCTGGCACCCACCATCTTCTTCCTGTCTCTTTGGATCTGTTACCCTACATACTTCGTAGAAGTGGAATCACACGGCATTTTTCCTTTTGTAACTGGCTTATTTCACTCAGCACAGTGTCTTCAAGACTCATTCGTGTTGTGTCAGACTTTCCTTCCTTTTTGAGGCTGAATAATATTTTATCATATGGATAAATGATAATGTTTTGTTTATTCATTCACCCACGGTTGGACAATAGGGTTGTTCCCACCTGCCGGATACTGTGAACAATGCTGCTATGAGCGTGGGTGCTTAGTTATTCTTTTGAGACCTTCCTCTTGGTTCTTTTGGGGAAACACCCAGAAGTAGATAAAAGTCTGCTTAAAAAATCTGGGTGTTGAGGCATACCCCAGCTGCTCTGACTTCGCTTCAGGTGGACTCGTGGGCTGAGTAGGAAATTTCAGGGTGGGCTTGTTTCTGTTCTTTGCTTTCAATGTGTTTTCTTTTGCTAATTGTACAAACACTTCTGTTTTATCCTGCTGTGAATCTGGAACAAACCTTCAGCAAGGGGGTGGACTGGAGGATTTTTCTGACATTCTTTCTGGTGATCTTGTGCATTCCATCTTTGCGATGTTTCCCAGAGATACTTGCTGGCCTGTCATTAAAAACACAAACTCACGCAGACTTTGTAGCAGTCACATATCCTGGGAGCTGCTGGCATGTTAAAACCCCTTTTTGCCAGGATAATAGCTAGAGAGATCGCAGCTAATAGAACCAGTCCCAGCTGTCTCCATGGTAACAATGTACCCTATCAATGTCACCTTCATCCCGCCAAGAACATGGTTCATAGGACCAGTCCCAGTTGTCTCCATGGTAACATTGTACCCTATCAAAATCACCTTCATCCCTCCAAGGACGTGGTTGCACAGAGATCAAGGTAGAGCCAGGAGGGGGAAAGATACCAGTATGTTTTTAATCTCCACTTAAACAGTTTCCATCTCTGTAGATCAAGCTAACAATATTTAAAAGCAGAAAGGCTCATAATGGGCAGCATTTCCAAACAGAGTAACACGGAGCAATGGCCTCAAATGTACAGGCAAGAACATTCTCCTGACCACATGATGAGTCAGAACAGGCTTCATGTATGGTCTCAAGAGCAGACACTATTAGGAATCATACTCTGAAAAAAAAAAATTGCATTATGATGGAAAGAAATCTGAACATAAGCTATAGCCACCAGGATCTAATGCCCGGGATCCACTAAGTATCAATCATAAATACCATCAGCGAATGGGCAGGATTTCACATTGGCAGCAACTTCGGCTGTCATTTGGGGTCACCTCAAAGCCCTCGCTACAGAACATAAGGTCCAGGATGTAAATTCATCATTGACAACAAATAATGACTCTCGCTGACTCTTCAGCCTACTGTAACAGGATACCATAGGCTGGATGGCTTATAAACAACAGAAATTTCTCTCTAAGACCTGAATTCTGGGAAATAGAAGATCAAGGCATCAGCAGATTTGATTCCTGCTTCATTTCCTTTTTTAAAAAGTATTTTTATTGTGTCCTTGCATGGTGGAAAGAAGGCAAGGGGGAGCTCCCTGGTATCACAGATCCCATTCATGAGGGCTCTCCCCGCCAAGATCTAATCACCTTCCAAAAGCCCTACCTCCTGATACCATCACGGGGGGGGGGGGGTGGTTCTGGATCTCAATATATGAATTTTGAAGGGACACATTCAGATCATAACATTGACTGAGTGTGTAGCACATGCCAGGCACCAGAGAGGTGGTAGGGAACAAGAGGGACAGACCCCTACTTCTTTGGACCTTCATCCAGTGGGGAAGATGGCAGAGACAACATCAGTGTACTAGGGAGGAAGGCAAAGCTGGGCACGAGGCTATAGAGTGATCTCAAGAGTAGTCAGGGAACACGTTTTTAAAAAGGTGATGCTGAGCAGAGCCCAGAATGGAGGGATGGAGCTGGGCAGATAAATGGGGGTGAAGAAAAAGCTTTCAAGCAGAAGAAACAGCAAGTGCAAATGTCCTGAGGTATGACTGCACTTGGTGTGCTTATGTTCAAGAAGAGCTTGGAACTACATGTGCAAGTCAGGGGAGAAGTAGAAGACTATTCGAGGGGGAGTTTTCAGGACACTTTGAATACTTTAGTGATTACTCAGTAATCTGTCCTGCCCTCATAGTCACCTGGAAAGCATTTAGCAGAGTTTTTTGTTGTTGTTGTTGCTTTTTTTTTTTTTTTTTAACCATTTAGCAGGTTTTGAGGGCCAAAGAAAAAGCCATCTTGTTTCCTTCCTCTAATACGTTGTATGCTGAAAATTAGTTTTCTTGGGTACTTACAGAACATAATGGAGAAAGGTTTTTTTGTTGTATTTTTTGTTGTTTTGTTTTATTTTTAGGCTAAAGCACATGGTCTCACTTAACTCATGTCACCTAAAAAAATCTCTTGCCTCCCGGCCCTAGTATCCTCTTGTGTAACTGACTAACCCAGAAGTCCCAGGATGATATGCTCCACAGAGGTGAACTCTGTAGAAGCCATTGCTGGGACAAGGAGGAGCGATGGTTAAGCCCTTGGGTTGAACCAGACTGCTTTAGCCTAATTTCACCTCCTACCACTTTCCTGTAAGATGGGAACAAGAAATAGCAGGAGTATCTATATGAACAAAATGGGAAATATTAATAAAGAGGTAGAAAACCTTGGGACACCTGGGTGGCTCAGTCAGCTAAGCCTCTGCCTTCAGCTTGGGTCATGGTCCCAGGGTCCTGGGATTGAGCCCTACATCAGACTCCCTGGTTGGCAGGGAGACTGCTTCTCCCTCTGCCTGCTTTCCCTCTGCTTGTGCTATCTCTCTCTCTTTCTCTCTCTCTTGCTGTCAAATAAATAAATAAAATCTCCTTGAAAAAAAAAAAAGCTGAGCAGCTCGAAGAAAGAATCGTCACAAATGAAGATAGAGACAATAGTAATTATTGAGTCTGAGGAACAGAAAGAAAGAAAAATGAAGAAAAGTAAACAGAACTGTAGGGACGTATGGGAAACCATCAAGTGGACCAACATACTCCTGTGGGAGTCCCAGAAGGAAAACATTTAGAGAAAGGGGCAGAGGTAACACCTGAAATAATGGTTGTAAACATCCCATATTTGATGGAAAAAAACATGAAGCTCAATAAACTCTCAACAGGGTGAACTCAGAGAGACCCACACCAAGACATACTATTCTGAAAGCGAACCACAGAATCTTGAAAGGAGCGAGCTAGAGCCAGAAGCAACTCATTGCATACAAAAGATTGTGCAGACCATGAGCGGATTTCTCACCAGAAGTTCTGGAGTGTCCTAACAGAGTCAAAGTACAAAATGAAGAAAACTGTCCACCAAGAATTCCACATCTGGCAAAACTGGCCTTCAAAAGTGAGAGAAGCTGGGCGCCTGGGTGGCTCAGTGGGTTAAGCCTCTGCCTTCGGCTCAGGTCATGATCTCAGGGTCCTGGGATGGAGCCCCGCGTCGGGCTCTCTGCTCAGCGGGGAGCCTGCACCCCTCCACCCCCTCTGCCTGCCACTCTGCCTGCCTGTGATCTCTGTCTGTCCAATAAATAAATAAAATCTTTAAAAAAAAAAAAGTGAGAGAGGAATTAAGACCTCCCCAGGCAACAAAAGCTAAGGCGGTTTGTCACCGGTGGACCGGCCTATAAGAACTGCTCCAGGGCATCCGGCAGGTGAAAGGACAGTAACTCAAAGCCACGCAGAGACATAAAGAGCCCAATAAAGGGGAATACACAGGAAATTATAAAATCTGCTATTCTTGTAACTTCAGTGTATCACTCTCCTGTTTATTTGCTCCATAATTTAAAAGACTAATGCATTCAAAAAAGTATTGGCTTGTGTTTTTGGACACACAGCGTTTGGAGATGTAATCTGGGGACAACGACAACCGAAAGAAGCGGCTTGGAGCCATGAAGGAGCACGGTGCCTGCTACTGTTCTCAGGGGGGTCAACCCCAGTCAGTGTTCTAACATCTGGATGACTCATGTTCTAGCCACCCAGGGGCCCCCACAATTGTGAGTTCCATGTGCATTTCACCACAATAAAAAAAAAAAAAGTATATGAGTGGGTGCCTGGGTGACTCAGTCGGTTAAGCGTCTGCCTTCAGCTCAGGTTATGATCCTGGCATCCTAGGATCGAGCCCCGCAACGGGCTCCCTGCTCAGCGGGAAGCCTGCTTCTCCCTCTCCCACTTCCCTCTCTCACTGTGTGTGTGTCTCTCTCTCTTAAATAAATAAATAAAAGAACACGCTTCTGCTTCACTCTCTTTGAAAAGTGTTTTCAGAGAGGCAGAATGCCTAGATTAAAAAAAAATAAAAAGTATATGAGAAATTTTTTTTTTTAAAGAGCTATCAAGCCATGCAAAGACACAGAGAAACCCACTTAAGGGAAAGACCCCAGTCTGGAAACACTGTCCTGTATGATTCCAACTGCAGGACATTCTGAGAAAAGACAAAAGTTTAGAGGCAGTGAAATATCAGGAGTTGCTGGGAGGAGTAGGTGAAACAGTAGATTTTTCATGCAGTAAAACCGTTTTGTATGACTGTAAGGGTGGGTCCGTGCCATTGTTTTCAAAGCCCATAGAATTTCCAACACCAAGAGTGAGCCCTACCGTAAATTATGGGCTTTTATTAGAAACAATGTATCAATCTTGCTTCCTTCTTTATTCTTCATTCCATAGTAATGCAAGATGTTAGTAATTGGGCAAACGGGGATGGGCTGGGAAGAGGGATGTAGAAAATCTCCGTGTACGTCCTGGTTAATTTTCATGTAGAATTGAAACTGCTCAGGGTGCCTGGGTGGCTCAGTCGTTAGCCATCTGCCTTCAGCTCAGGTCATGATCCCAGAGTGCTGGGGCTCCCTGCTCAGCGGGAAGTCTGCTTCTCCCTCACCCACTCCCCCTGCTTGCATTCCCTCTCTCATTGTGTCTCTCTCTGTCAAATAATGGATAAAATCTTGAAAAAAAATTAAAACTGCTCTGTAAAATAAAGTCTATGAATTTCCACACCTGCATCTGAATCCACTGGGGAGCCCTGCACACGCATGAGAAGCCCCTCACCTCCATGGAGTCACTCTCTGGGTGGGTCCCTCAGACCAAAAAGAAACCCCACAATTCCCAGGCCATTCATTCCCCATTCGCCTCAGACCCTGGTTTCTGATTGAACCAGACAAAAGCATTGTTGGGCAAAAAGATGTTAGAATTGCGCTGATGGGAAATCAGAATTCGGGGCTGCTCTTTCCCCCTGCTGCCCCTACTGCCAGGCTCATCTCTACAGATGGCAGATCAACCTGGCACATCAGTTAGCAAACTTTTGGGGGGACCAAGCCCCATAAATGCTGAAAAAAAAATTTCCAAGGAAGACAACTAGGCATGAAACCCGGGTTTTTATTCCAAAGGAAGCAAGTCCAGCTTTCCCCTCCAAGTCATTTTCCTGATCAGCCCTAGTGCAAGGCAAAGACCAGATCAGCCCCAGCGTGGGGAACAGCGCCTTGGAACAGAGGGGGAAATGGTTGGCGCCAACCTGGTGAGAGAGAAAGGGGAATCTGGCTCCCTCTGGTGGTCACCATGCGCCACACACTCATCCGATGGTGAGGTCACCAGCATGTCCTTCAGCAGGTGCATAAATAAGCATAGGGTGGTCATCCAAATAGTGAAACACACACACACATATGCAGAGAGAGAGGGAATCTATAGAGACAATAAAAAGATCAAGGGTTGGGGGGAGGAGGGATGAATAGGCGGGGCCCAGCTGAGTTTTAAGATACTGATGGGGTGCCTGGGTGGCGCAGTCATTCATTGTCTGCCTTTGGCTCAGGTCATGATCCCTGAGTCCTGGAATCAGGTCCCTGCATCGGGCTCCCTGCTCAGTGGGGAGCCTGCTTCTCCCTCTCCCACTCCCCTGCTGTGTTCCCTCTCTCGCTGTCTCTCTCTCTCTGCCAAATAAAAATATTTTAAAAATTAAAAAAAAAAAAGATTAAAAAGACACTGAAACTATTCTGTACCATATAAATGGATACGGGACATTATACCTTTGGCAAAACCCATAGCCTGTACAGCACCGAGAGTGAACCCTAATGTCAACTGTGGGCTTCAGTTAATAATAATAATAATGTACCAGTGTTGCTTTATCCATAATAATCAGTTACTAATCCAAGGTCTTAGCGACAGAGGAAACTAGGGAGTGGAGGGGGTCTGTGAGGATCCCTCCTGAGTGAAAAACACTCAGTTTTTCTGTAAACCTAAAGCTGATGTCAATTTTTTTCCTGATGTTTATTTAAAAAAAAAAAAACTTTATTTGAGGCATGACTCATATAAAAACCAATACAAAAAGACAAATGCCACATGAGACAAGTTATAGGAGTTCCCTAAGGAGTCACATCCGTGGGACAGGTAGTAGATGGTGGGAGCCAGGTGCTGGGGAAACGGGAAATGGGGAGTTTAGTGTTTAGTGGGGACAGTTTGTGGGAAGATGCAGCATTCTGGAGGTAGGTGGTGATGACGGTCACACCGCACGAAAGTGCTTAATGCCTCTGAACTGTGTGCTTTCAAATGGCGAAGATGGGGGGAGGCGCCTGGTGCTTCAGTTAAGCATTGGACTCGATTTCTGTGAGATCGAGCCCCACATTAGACAAGTGGCGAGTAGCCTGCTTGAGATTCTCTCCCTCTCCCTCTGTGCTTCTTCCCCCCTCTAAAAATATAAATAAATAAATAAATAAATAAAATGGCTCTGATGGTAAATCTTATGCGATGTTGTATTATACCACAATTTTTTGAGAAATGCTTTGAGGGGGGCGCCTGGGTGCTCAGTGGGTTAAAGCCTCTGCCTTCGGTTCAGGTCATGATCCCAGGGTCCTGGGATTGAGCCCCGCATTGGGCTCTCTGCTCAGTGGGGAGCCTGCCCCCCCACACTGCCTGCCTCTCTGCCTACTTGTGATCTTTGTCAAATAAATAAATAAAATCTTTTAAAAAAGGGGGGATGACCTTGCCTAAAACAATGCATTCGTTGATATTTTACTTTTTTTCCCCATTCCCTCTGTTTTTTTTTTAAATAACTTTTTTTTAAGATTGATTTGTTTATTTGAGAGAGAGAGAGCACACATCCAGAGAGTGTGTGTGCAAGTGGGGGAGGGGTGCAGGGGGAGACTGTTGTAGCAGACACCCCGCTGAGCAGGGAGCCCAGCCCAGGGCTCAATCCCAGGAACCTGAGATGAGATCGTGACCTGACCCAAAACCCAGAGTCAGACACTTCACTAACTGAACCACCCAAGTGACTGCTTTCTCCCCCTTTAAAACCCGTTCCTTCTCTGTAAGCCCTTAGCAGCTCTCCCCTACTTGCTAGATGGGAAGCTGCCCACTTCATGAATCAATTAATAAAGCCAATTAGACCTTTAACATTTATTCGTTTGAATTTTTGCTAGTTAACAGGGGTAAAGGTAGTTTCACACTTGTCTTGAGCTCCAAACTGACTCCCCAGCACCCCTGAACTTGGGCAGTGCTGAGCAGGCAGTGGCTGACCTCGTCACCTGAAAAATGTAAGGCCACCCAGCTACTTGCTCTCTGACCCTCTCTCCGTTTGGTTTGATGCTCTCTCTCTTGCTACGCAGAATTTCAGAGACACAAAACAGGCGCACCTGAGTGGCTCATTCGGTTACGAGTCCACCTAATGGCTTGGGCTCAGGTCCTGATCTCATGGGTCGTAGGATCGAGCCCAGAGTCAGGCTCCCTGCTTGCGTGCTCGCTCACTCTCTCAAACAGATAAATCAACAGATCTTCTTAAAAAAGAAAATAAAAGAGCTGGTTCTTTACAAATATTCTCCAAGTGCTCACGTGCAGCCCCCCCAAGGCGGGAACCCTGTGCAGAGTTCCTGACTCTGTTACCTCCTCTCTCGGCTGTTGATAACCAGCTAAATCACTGTTGTCTGCATGTTTGGGTGTTTTTCCCTTTGAATTTTTGTTTACTTGATGCTGTCTGCACATCGTTTTCTTTTGAGAGAAAGTATTAGGCCAGAAGGAGCCAAATCCCCACCTTGCCTTGCTGGTGTCCCTGTGCTGTTCAGGGGGACGAAGAGAGGCGCATGAATCTGGGTCATTCACCCTCTCTTCCATGGAGTCCCCGCTGTGTACCCCGCAGCCCGAATCCATACGTGCGACCTCACCCCCGAGGTGATGGATCAGGAGGTGGGATTTGCAGGACGCTTCTGTCCCCAGCCTGGAGCCCTCATGAATGGGCTGAGCGCTCTTATAAGAGACCCCAGACAGCTCCGCAGACAGGGCCCAGCAAGAAGGCTACAGTTCAGCCAGCCGAGCCAGCGCTCAGATCCCAGACCTCGGCTTCCAGAACCGTGAGAAACAAATGTTTGTTTGATCAACTACCCGGTCCGTGGTGTTTTGTCGGGGCCGCTGGACCAAACAGAGACCGAACCCCAGCAGCACAGGACAGTCCACACTTGACCTATATCTGACTGTTGGACGTTTAATCATTTGCCTTGGACGGTCTGGGTGTCCCCCTGGGGTACACAGCTACTCTGGGAGAGCTGCGCGTGCGCTCGTGGCAGCTGCGGTGAGGACGCCCGGGTCCCTGGGGCCACCTTCCCACTCAGTGGTCAAGGACAGCTCGCGGTTGTGTCTCCGTGATGGCCACTGTTGTCACACTAACCTCAGCCAGTCTGATGACGGTGACATGGCATTTCTGTTGGGATCCCCTTCCTGCTGTTCCCAGCAGTCTCGGGTCAGCGTGGGTACTCGGCTGAGACCACAGCTTCCGGTCTCCGCTGTGTCATCGGGGCCCTCCCCAGAGGCTGGGAACTCGGGCTCTCAAGGGCCTTTCCGTCAGCAGCCGCTCAAATGCTTAAGATCAATCACTGAACCAGCCTTTTGAAAGAAGTCTGATTAAGGAACTAACGTTTCTTACTGTACCCTAGCCAGTGATGTCCCACCATTGGGGTTTCCACCAAACAGTTTCCTTGACTAGACTTTTCTTGTTCCATTGAACTTTAACTTCCTGCCTTTGATGTTGTTAAAAACCAAGAATACATTTTTTTAAGATTATTTATTTATTTATTTGACACAGAGAGAGAAATCACAAGTAGGCAGAGAAGCAGGCAGAGGGATGGGGGGGAGCGGACTCCCCACTGAGCAGAGAGCCCCATGCGGGTCTCTATCCCAGGACCCTGAGACCATGACCAGAGCTGAAGGCAGAGGCTTAGCCCACGGAGCCACTCAGGCACCCACCCAAGGGTCCTCTGGTAAAAGTTGAGGAGAATACATAGACTCAGGGGCCTGGCAGAATGGGACCTAATTTCTTCTACTAATTTCTTTTTTTGTTTTTTAAAGATTTTATTTATTTATTTGACAGAGATCACAAGTAGGCAGAGAGAGAGAGGAGGAAGCAGGCTCCCCGCTAAGCAGAGAGCCCGATGTGGGGCTCGATCCCAGGACCCTGGGATCATGACCCGAGCTGAAGGCAGAGGCTTTAACCCACTGAGCCACCCAGGCGCCCCTTCTTCTACTAATTTCTGTATTTGTTAATTTAATACAGCGGGCATATTGCCTTGGGGGAAGAGGAGAGTTCAAACAACGTTTGGGAGAGAGGATAGCAAAGAAATTCTCTTACGAAAATGTTCAGAGCAGCCCTGTTCCTAAGAGCCCAGCGGTGGAAACAACCCAGATATGTGGTTTTGGGATGAGCGAGGAAATCAAACATGGTAGATCCATACAATGGAATATTATTCATCCGTAAAAAGGAAGGAAATCCTGACCCTTGCTACAACATGGATGAACCCCAAAACACTAGGCTAATAAAAGAGGTTGGACACCCAAAAGTCATAGCGTGTACGAGTCTGTGTATATGGCATATCCAGAGGGGCCCCTGGGTGGCTCAGAGGGTTAAGTGTCCGCTTACGTGGGATGCCGGTGTCTCCTGAGCTCCGAATAAGGTGGACAGACAAAAGCATCGGGCTGCATTTGGAGGCCCCTAGTGACGTCATTGATTCCGACCTGGATCAAAAATCCTTAGAAGGGGGGCACTTGGCATCACCTGGGGAGATTTACAAACTGTGGTTGCCTGGGACCCAGCCCAGGAGAGTGACTTCCCTGGCCTAGATGGGTCCCCCAGGTGGACCCAACATGCACCCTGAGTTGAGAGCTGATTTGCGAGAACCATGGGGGCAAAGGAACGGTTGAAGGGCACAACCAGCTGACAGATCCCATGTGGGCTCCAGGCCAAGACGGCTAAACCCATTCCTGCAACAGGTCCAAGGTTCAGGGGCCGGGAGACTTCTCTAGATGAAAAGGACGTTAAAACAACCACATACAATGTGCGGACTGAGTTCGGTTCTAGATTGAAGCAGATCCAAATTTAAGGAGACCTGTCGAAACTCTCCAAGAAATGTGATCGCGGACTGGCTTCAGATGATTCCAGAGAATTACTATGGATTTTGTTTGGCGTGACAGTCACGTTGCCACTGTGAAAAATGCATATGTGAGAACAGGGGTGAGTTATGTGATGTCTGGGATTCGCTTTAAAATATTCCAGCCAAGAAAAAATGAAGAAGGAACAGCTAACACAAATGTGGCAAAACCTTGGGCTGCCTGGGTGGCTCAGTCGCTTAAGCATCTGCCTCTGGCTCAGGTCATGATCCCAGGGTCCTGGGATCGAGCCCAGCATCAGGTTCTCTGCTCGGCGGGGAGCCTGCTTCCTCCTCTCTCTCTGCCTGCCTCTCTGCCTACTTGTGATCTCTCTGTCAAATAAATAAATAAAATATTTTTTTAATTAAAATAAATAAAAAAAAATACTCCAGCCAAGAAAAAGTGAAGAGGGAACACCTAACACAAATGTGGCAAAACCTTGGGCTGCCTGGGTGGCTCAGTCACTTACACATCTTCCTCTGGCTCAGGTCATGATCCCAGGGTCCTGGGATCGAGCCTCACATGGGGCTCCCTGCTCAGCGGGGAGCCTGCTTCCCCCTCTCTCTCTGCCTGCCTCTTTGCCTACTTTGTAATCTCTGTCTGTTAAATAAATAAATAAAATCTTTTTAAAAAAATAAATAAATTGGGGTGCCTGGGTGGCTCAGTGGGTTAAGCCGCTGCCTTCGGCTCGGGTCATGATCTCAGGGTCCTGGAATCGAGTCCCGCATCAGGCTCTCTGCTCAGCGGGGAGCCTGCTTCCTCCTCCTCTCTCTCTGCCTCTCTGCCTACTTGTGATCTCTCTCTGTCAAATGAATAAAATAAAATCTTTTAAAAATAAATAAATAAATAAATAAAATCTTAAAAAAGAAGTGACAAAATCTTAACTGTTGAGTTGGGCCATGCGTATGTATGGAAGTTCAAACATACTTCCGTGTTTGGAATTTTTCAGGCAAAAGAGTTTTACGGCTTTATTAGCTGTTCCCAAACCTTAATGTCCTTTCGGTGCTGCCTCTCCTCTCAGCTGTCTCCCAAACAGGTACCTCTCACGTGACCAAATTTGGAAGGAGGGTGACTTGTGGAGAGTTTTTCAGAAGTCAGGTGCTTGTTCTCGCCCCGCCACCTGCCGGGCCCTGAGCATCGCTCTAAGACCCTGCTGGGTGGGGCGCGGCTGGAAAAGCCAGTCACACTCAGGTGATTGCAGCCGCTGCTGCAGGGGCCTGCACTGAAGTGGGGCGGCCCCTGGAGCACAGGATTTAAGGCGGCACCTCCCTCTCCGGGGCAAACCCCGCGCTTGCTGGACCTGGACACAGAGTTCCTCCTTAAAGCCTAGGCCAGGCATAGGCACCTAGATTGCCGCGTGCCGTACCACGTCCTATGGCGTTGGAGGCCTCAGTACAATTCCCAGAAAACTAGGGAACTGGGCAGGCTCCCAAGGCAATCCAGGGGGCCCTGCCCATCCGTCAAGCTCTGTGAAGTCTCAGGGGAGAGGACCAGGCTTCCTGCTAACCAGGTAGGTGCAGGTGCAAGGGATGGATGTGGTCCCTCCCTGCAGCCCCGACTTTGGCCACGATCTACCCACCATCTCTAAAGAGCAGTGTATGCTCTAAGAAGGGATGTGTGGGGACCGCACTACCTCGCCCACTGCTTCTCAGAACAAAAGCAAGCGGTGGCCAGCCATTCCCACCGGGGTACCGCCGGGGAGCCCGCCTCGGAGCCGAATCTCTGGTGCCCTCTGCTGGTCGCTCTGATTACAACAGCCTTTTCCGAGGTCAGCAGGGAAAGCTGGAATAATTAAAACTCATTAAGAGTAAATTTTAAGAAAAAGGGAGAGCTGGAAAATGTTCGTATTGTATTCAAGTGTCTTTGGGCTCTGAGAGACAAGTTCCAGGCACTGTCGGTCCTCCGTTTACTGAGCATTCCCCATGGGCGGCCCCGGACCAGCTCTATCCCTGCGGGCTGGGCTCCGGGCAAGGCTGGGGAGCCACAGCCCCGGGGCTAACTCGGAAGGCTGGGGCATGGCTTCAGAGCCAGGCTCTTACCCGTGCGACGCGCCGTGGAATGCACGTGCGTGCTCGGTACCAAGTGCTTCCTCGTGGTTTTTGATTTCTCTAACAACCCTGGGGAGAATCATTCCCATTTATAGATAAGGAACTTGAGGTCTGAAGTCACTCCACCTGTCCTTGGTTGGTCACAAGTGTGAAAGGTGAAATTCAAACCCTACTTTATCTTTAAGATTTTATTTATTTGGGGCGCCTGGGTGGCTCAGTGGGTTAAGCCGCTGCCTTCGGCTCGGGTCATGATCTCAGGGTCCTGGGATCGAGTCCCGCATCGGGCTCTCTGCTCAGCAGGGAGCCTGCTTCCCTTCCTCTCTCTCTGCCTGCCTCTCCGCCTACTTGTGATTTCTGTCAAATAAATAAATAAAATCTTTAAAAAAAAAAGATTTTATTTATTTATTTGAGACAGAGCAAGAGTGATCACAGAGGGAGAAGGGGAAGCAGAAGCAGCTTCCCCACTTGGCAGGGAGTCCAACACGGGGCTCATCCCAGGACCCTGAGATCATAACCTGAGCCAAAAGCAGACGCTCAACCTACTGAGCCATCCAGGTGCCCCCAAGCCCTACTTTTTAAAAAAAAATACACAATATTATTAACTGTGGTCACCATGCTAATTATGACGTCCCTGTGACGTACTCATTTTATGACTCGATGTTCGTACCTTTGACTCTTCGCCCATTTTGGCCGCCCCATCCCCATCCTCTGACAATCAACAATCTCTTCTCTGTATCTGTGAGATCCTGTTTTGTTTTTTCTTTGTTGTTCTGGCTTTTTTTAGATTCCTCATATAAATGAGATCATTTAGCATTTGTCTTTGTTTCGCTTACTTCACTGAGCAAAAGGCCCTCAAGGACCATCCACGTTGTCACAAACGGCAAGGTTTCCTTCTTTTTTATGGCTCAGTAATAAAGTTTGTCGTGTATATATATATACTACATTTTCTTTATCCATTCATCCACTGATGTTTCCGCATCTTGGCTCTCGTAATTAATGCTGCAGTGAACATGGGAGTGCCATGGGAGTGCACATATCTTTTTGAGTTAGTGTTTTTGTTCAGATAACTATCCAGGAGCAGCATTGCTAGATCATACAGTTCTTTTTTTTTTTTTTTTTTTAAGATTTTATGTATTTATTTGAGAGAGAGAGTGAGAGAGAGCATGAGAGGGGAGAAGGTTAGAGGGAGAAACAGGCTCCCTGTGGAGCTGGGAGCCCAATGCAGGACCTGATCCCTTGACTCTGGGACCATGACCTGAGCCAAAGGCCGTCGCCCAACCAACTGAGCCACCCAGGTGCCATTTTTTTTTTTTTTTTAAATATTTATTTGTCGCTCTCGCCGGCAAGAACGACTCGCAAACGTGATGGGTGGCAAGCTTCTTTATTAGTTCTCACTCTGTCCCGACAGTCTCTCCGCTTTATATCCTTTACCTCTGCCAATCACCGATCTAGTCCACGCCCCTCTCCCTGATCACGCTGCCAGCACGGGCTCACCCATGCTTGCAGCCAGCCAATCAGTCTCGCTTCCTCAATCCCCGGGCACCTCCGTATACGTGACTCCTTGCATCTATTTCATGGCTCTCCACATTTATTTATTTCAGAGAGAGAGAGAAAGAGAGCTTGAGCAGGGGCCACAGAGGGAGCAGGAGACAAGCAAAATCGCTGCTGAGCAGGGCGCCAGGATCACAGGGCTCCTATCCTAGGACCCTGAGATCATGATCTGAGCCAACATCAAGACTCAGAGGCTTAACCGACTAGGCCACCCAGGCGTTCCTGGATCATATATTAGTTCTATTTTTAATTTTTTGAGGACCGTCCATACTTTTTTTCCACAGAGGCTGCACTAATTTTCAATCCCAACAGTGCATGAGAGTTCCCTATTCTCCATGTCTTGGCCAACACTTCTTGTTTCTGGTCTTTTTGATACTAGCCATTCTCACTGCATGAGGTGATACCTCATTGTGGTTTTATTTGTGTTTCCCTAATGGTTAGTGATTTGAGTATTTTTTCATGGACCTGTTGGCCATCTGTATGTCTATTTGGAAAAAAATGTATATTCAGGTCCTCCGCCCCTTTGTTAAATCAGCTTGAGTTTTGCAATTGAATTGTATGAGTTCTTCATATAAATTGGATATTACCTGCTTATCAGATTTTTTTAAAGATTTTATTTATTTATTTGACAGACAGAGATCACAAGTAGGCAGAGAGGCAGGCAGAGAGAGAGGGAGGAAGCAGGCTCCCCGCTGAGCAGAGAGCCCGATGTTGGGCTCGATCCCAGGACCCTGAGATCATGACCTGATTGACCTTAACCCACTGAGCCACCCAGGCGCCCCTGCTTATCAGATTTTTGATTTAGAAGTATTTTCTCCCATTTGGCAGGTTGCCTTTTCATTTTGTTGATGGTTTCCTTTGCTGTGAAGAAGGTTTTTAGTTTGCTGTCGTTCTACTTATTTATTTTTGCTTTTGTTGCCTGTGGTCCTTGGTGCCAAATCCAAAAACTCATCACCAAACCGATGTGAAGGAGCTTACTGCTTGTTTTCCTCTAGGAGTTTTATGGTTTCACGTCTTACATTCTTTTACCCATTTTGAGCTATTTCTTGTGTATGGTGTAGGATAGTGGCCCAGTTGCATTTTTAACTATTGCATTCTTTCGAATGTGGCTGTCCAGTTTTCCCAACACTGTTTATTTATGTTTATTACTTAAAGTGATGTATTTATTTATTTGAGAGAGAGAGACAGTGAGAGAGAGCATGAGAGGGGAGAAGGTCAGAGGGAGAAGCAGGCTCCCCATGTTGCTGGGAGTCCAACGCAGGACTCGATCCTGGGACTTCAGGATCATGACCTGAGCCCATAGCAGTTGCTTAACCAATTGAGCCACCAGATGCCCCCAACACCATTTATTTATTTTTTTTTTTATTTTATTTTTTTTTTTAAAGATTTTATTTATTTATTTGACAGAGAGAAATCACAAGTAGTCGGAGAGGCAGGCAGAGAGAGAGAGGGAAGCAGGCTCCCTGCTGAGCAGAGAGCCCGATGCGGGACTCGATCCCAGGACCCTGAGATCATGACCTGAGCTGAAGGCAGCGGCCTAACCCACTGAGCCACCTAGGCGCCCAACCCAACACCATTTATTGAAGAGACTGTCCTCTACCCATTGTATGTTCTTGGCTCCTTTGTTGTAAATTAATTGACCATTTGTGCATGGGTTTATTTCTGGGCTCTCTATTCTGTTTCATTGATCTGTGTGTCTGTTAGGTGCTGATATCATACCGTTTTGAATAATGCACCTTGTAATATACTTTCTCAGGAAGCGTGATGCCTCAGCTTTGTTCTTTCTTGAGATTGCCTTGACTATATAAGGGAAGGGTTTCTGTGGTTTCCTACAAATTTTAAGACTTTAAAAAAAAATTTCTGTGAAGTGCCATTGGAATTTTGGTAGAGTTGTAGATTGTTTGGGGGTAATATGGGCATTTTAACAATATTCTTCCCATCCATGAGCATTTATGTTTCTTCAATTTTTTTTTTTCATCAATGTCTTGTAGTTTTCAGCGTACAGGTCTTTCAGCTCCTTGGTTAAAATTATTCCTAAGTGGTGTTTTTGATGCAATTGTAAATGAGATTGCTTTCTCAATTTATTAGTTTGTGTAATGCAAATTTTTGTGTATTTTGTATCCTTCAATTTTACTAATCCTCCTTTCCAATTTGTTTGACTTTTTTTTTTTTTTTTTTAAGATTTTATTTGTTTATTTGAGAGATTGAGAATGAGAGAGAGAACATGAGAGGTGGGAGGGCCTGATGCGGGACTCGATCCTGGGACTCCAGGATCATGACCTGAGCCAAAGGCAGTTGCTTAACCAACTGAGCCACCCAGGAGCCTGACTTTCTTTTTCCTTATCTAATTATTCTGGTCCAGTTCAATCACAACATTCGTGTGAAAGCTGGGATTCAAACTGTACTTTTCAGTCCCACTTCTTCCCCAGACCCTACACTCCTTATGGAAAGAGACAGTTCATCCGCTTTGCTGTTTCTGATGCTGGTAGATTTGGGGCGGGGTGGGATCTCTTCTGGGCTGAGAGCCAGTCCTGCAATGCTTCCCTCTCCCCAGCAGGATCACACAAGCTCCGACCCACAGTGGGCATATGGTCATCTCCTTTAACTCTTTCAGCATTTGCTGAGGCCCACACTGGACTAAGCACTATAGGGTGTTGGGAGCTCAGCAATGAACAGACCCCTGGAACCACCCTTTGGGCGCCTGTGTATACCCCAACACCCAGTCTCCTTGTCTGATCTAACAATTCCAGTCCACAGGCTTTACAACTCAGGAGGCAAAAAGGTACTGGAGAGAGGGAGCAAAAATATGGAGGACTCCTCTGGAAAAGGCTGACCTTCCAACCAAAGACAAAGACACACAGACTTTAGGCCTACACTAAGCCCCTAAATTCCTGGAACACTGAGTTATCTACTTGGTTGTCAACTGCTCCTTTCAGCTTCACACCTACAGGAGGTCTGCATGGGACCCACCCTGGCTGAATGTCAGAAGTGGCATTTGATAACCAGCTCAAGGGGTGAGGCCATGCCACTCTTTCAGTACTTCTGATCACAGCGAGGAACAGGTCTCACTCGATGCCAGTGTGTCTTAAACCTTTCCTGAGGTTGGTTAGTATCTCTGTTGAACAGAGACATCAGGATTTAGGCCTTTGGTAGGTAACACTGTAAGATTATAATTTAGTATCTGCCATATTTGTTCTCATTAATTTCTTTTTCATACTCACTAACTCACTGTATTCAAGGTTTACTTACGGCTAATGATAGCAGCATTTAGTAATTCTGGCAGGATGCTGTTAAGATCTAATATAGGAAAAAAAAAAAGATCTAATAAGATCTAATATAGGACCCTGAGTTTGAGGAGTAAGTCCACAGGGTTGGGAGTTAGAGCTTGAATCATGGTTTCGCCACAGCTTTGGAAAAATCAACTTTTTAAAAAAAAATTAGATTTATTTATTTATTTGATAGACAGAAATCACAAGTAGGCAGAGAGGCAGGCAGAGAGAGAAGGAGGAAGCAGGCTCCCCGCCAAGCAGAGAGCCCGATGGAGGGCTCGATCCCAGGACCCTGAGATCATGACCTGAGCCGAAGGCAGAGGCTTTAACCCACTGAGCTACCCAGGCGCCCCGAAAAATCAACTTTTTGAACATCACTTTTTCCACTGTACAATGAAAAGTTTGACTTGCAAGATGTTCCTGTCCCAAAAATATGCGTATAAAAACCACTGGGGGCGCCTAGATGGCTCACTGGGTTAAAGCCTCTGCCTTCTGCTTGGGTCATGATCCCAGGGTCCTGGGATCCCTGAGTCAGGCCCTCTGCTCGGCAGGGACCCTGCATCCCTCCCCCCAACCCCGCCTGCCTCTCTGCCTACTAGTGATCTCTGTCAAATAAATAAAAATCTAAGAGTAAATAAATTTAAAAAAAGAAACAAAAAACCACCATGTCCAGCATACCCATAAAATGAACGGAAGGTCTAAATACCAAAACTGAACAGCAAAACACATGAACTCAAACACCACAACAAAGATTATTGTTTCATGGGGCTTCTTTGATTTTTTGGTGTTTGGGGGTTTTGTTTTGTTTTTTGTAAGCTCTATGCCCAACATGGGGCTTTAACTCATGACCCCAAGATCAAGAGTCACGTGCTCTTCCAATTGAGCCAGCCAGGCAACCTTTCATGTCCCAGCTTTATTAACTAGACAGAGATACCCTCATTCCTCTATCTGTTTTTAAAGTAGAGTTATCACAACCTAAGTACCAGCTTTGTACACTAGCCTATTCCATCCACAGGATTCTGGGTTTCCAGGGTTATTGAAATATAAACAGAATCTGTGATTCTATAGATAATTTCAGATCAGAAGATGTTTTTTCCTCCCAAATCACTTCAACATCACTGTTGTGAGGGAAAAGGTGGTTTTTGCAAAAAGATTTCCTGTAAAATCTGTACCACTGACAGTCCCCTGGTTTGGTATGGTTTATCGTAAAACGTTACCATTTGGGGTAAGCTGGGTGAAGGGTACAAAGAACGTCTTTGTGCTATTTTTCCTCTTTCCTCTGAAACTGTGGTTTTGTTTTTTTTTTTTAATTTGACAGACAGAAATCACAAGCAGGCAGAGAGGTAGGCAGAGAAAGAGGAGGAAGCAGGCTCCCCGCCGAGCAAAGAGCCCGACACAGGGCTCGATCCCAGGACCCTGGGATCATGACCAGAGCTGAAGGCAGAGCCCTTAACCCACTGAGCCACCCAGGCGCCCCTGAAACTGTTTTGTTTTTTTTTTAGAGAGAAAGGGAAAGCAGAGAAAGAGACAGAGCGCAGAGAGGGAGTGAGAGAGAGAAGCAGACTCCCTGTTAAGCAGAGTTCCACTCAGGGCTTGATCCCCGGACCCTGAGATTATGACTTGAGCGGAAGGCAGACGCCGGACTGGCCACCCAGAAACTGTTTCTTAGCTTTATTTCAGAATGATTAAAACTACTACTCATGAAAACGAGGATAAACTTTTCAACTCCAAATTTAAAATGAAAATCAGAACGGTCTTAGGACTCCTTGGGAGTCACTTGACAAATGTGATTAGCCTTGGTCGAGAAACTGTGAGGCTCAATGAGGAAGGCTCATGTAGACTCACAGCTAACTCGACAATGATAAACGTCACATGGTCTTGTCGCTTTGCTCTCCCCCAACTCCTAAACCAACCGAGACGGAGACCAAAACCAAGCTAACTCTGAATTAGCTTTGGCTAACAGGAACGAGAGGAGAGTAGCCAAAAAGGCTGTGAAATACTCTGCACATAATTTATTTAAATCACTCTGCATCTGATGCTCGCTCGCACCCACTGCACCATCCGCGCCAGGGCTTGGGCCCGGTCTGCACCCAGGCCTCGGTCTCATCTGGGGACCTCCGACCGCACCAGGGAGTCGGCCTGACTCAGGGCGAGTTTGTCTTTCTTCTCCTTCTGCAAGACCTGCTCCTCCCACAGCGCCTGGTCCACCTGATCGTCGGTGAGCACGACAGGCTTGTACTTCTCGTCAAAGAGCCGCTCGTTGGTCTCGGAATGCAGCTGATGCGGCCCGACGACGCGCAGATGAGCCGGCAGGTGCCGGAACTCCTCGTCGTTGATGTCGCAGTCGCGCATCCGGGCGGCCAGCACCCACCAGCGGCCCACGAAGCCCAAGTCCAGGATTCGGTCCGGGAAGTCGGTCCAGCGGGGCTGCAGGTAGCGGCAGCGGGCCTGGTAGAGGCTGGCCTCGGCGTCCACGGGCGCCTCGTACACCAGCGCGCAGAGGCCCAGGTTCACGTGGCGGAGGCGGCCGCGACCCCGCAGCCACAGCAGCCGCTGCACGTAGTCCTCGGAGGCGCGGTTGCGCGTGGCCGGGGCCAGCAGCAGAAGGGTCCCCGAAGCATCCAGCAGCGCCTCCTCGAAGGCCGCCTCGCTCGGCGCCAGCGCACAGCAGGCCGCCGCGCCGCCCAGCAGCCCCGTATACACGGCCGCCCACCAGGGTCGAGCCCGCGCCGCCGCCGCCGCGTCCCGGCAGGCCTCGGCGTAGTCCCGGAGCAGCACGCGGGCCCAGGAGCCTGAGGAGAGAGAAGCAGAACAAACAGGTGAGAGCAGGCCGCTGTGGCCACCGCCGCCTCCCGCCGCTACTCACCCAACCGCGTCCACACGCCTGGCTTCGCGGCCGCTGGGCCACCAGACTCTTCTCGGTTTCGGGACCAAAATCTCTTCAGAGCGGCCGTCGCCATTCTCTTCCGGCTTGGCGTCCCGTTTCCGAAGAGAAACACCGCGTATGCGAAGAAAAAGGCCCGGGGGCCTCCTGCGCAAGCGTGAGCAATGCCGGAAGTGGTTTCCCATCGGAAGAGAATAGAAAAGGGACCGATGCCGGATGTTGCTGTCCGAGCTGAGCGCGGTCGGCTGTGGCGTGGAGGCGGGCCGCGCAGGCGCAGAGAGCCTGGGCCACGCCGACTGAGGCAGCGTCAGGTGAGGAGGGCGGGGTGCACCTGTGGGGCGGGGACGGCGAGTTTCACCCCCCGGCTCCGTGCCCTAACGGCCAGGCTGGGCTCGGGGCTGAGAGAGAGGCCCCGGGGGGCACCGAATAGGGTTGGGGGCGGGTGTCATTGGCCTCTGTCCTCAGAGCGGGATGCGGTGACGCCCCTGAGCGACCATGGCAGCGGCCGACGAGCTGGCCTTCCACGGTGAGTGCGGCGGCGACCGGCCGGAACCTCCCACCCAGGTTCCAGCTGACCGCCAGCATGAATCCCCGTCAGCTGTGAGCCCTAACCCCGACCCAGGCAAGATGCCCATCCGGGACTCGAACCCCACTCCCGGCAGAGCCTCTGTCCCAGAGCTGACCCCATCCCAGAAGCAGCCTTAATCGCAGGCCCTGGCTAGGAGTGGGGGAACACGCCTTCCACATGCTCATAATTTAGGAAGCTGGGCCCTTCGGTGGCCCCAGTTGGAGTCTTGGCCCCCAGATGAGCCATGGACCAAACCAAATTGTCCTGACTCCCAAAACACGCCTGTGTCCCATATTCCTTCTCGGTAGAGTTCGAGGAAGCTTCTGATCTGCTGGCCGAGACCCCAGATGCGGCCACCACCAGTGGAAGCAATCAGCTGACCCCACAGGGGCACGTGGCCGTGGCGGTGGACTCGGGTGGCAGTTATGGAGTTGAGGAGGAAGTGGAGGAGAGTGACAGGACTGCGGTGAGTCCCGGCGGGGCCCTGCCTGCCTCCCGCCTTGCCCCCAGCCTTGCCCCCAGCCTCTGCCCAGGCCATACGGGCGGCTACTGAAAGCCCATGCCGTTCAGCTCCTACAGGAGGAGAAGCAGCAGCCCGGATTCTGGACGTTTGGCTACTATCAGAGTTTCTTTGACGTGGACACATCCCAGGTCAGGCCCGGGAAGCGGGTGGGATGGGGCTTGCAGTCACACAGGGCTCGAGCCACCAGCACCGAGCCCTTCCTGGACACCGGAGTGCTGGGGATGCCCAGGTGGGAGAACGAGTTCCCGCCCAGGCTGGCTGGATTAACTGCATGTGGTGTGACCGGGGCTCATGGGAACACAGATGCATGTGCTCAGGCAGGTTAGAGAAGGGCCTCCTGGAGGAGGTGAGGAGTGCGCTGAGACCGGAAGGAGAAGGAAGCCTCAGCTGGGCAGACTGAAGGGAAGCACGTGTTACAGGCACAGGGAACAGCAGATACAGAGGACCGGAGGGGAGAGAAGGCGTGAGGTGTCACAGGAACCCGCGGTCACTTGGTCTGGTTGGAGAGTGTGAAGTGGGGGACAGGTAGGCGGAAGCCAGAGCACAGAGGCCTCGTATGCTGTGTGAAGGAGTTTGGGTTTTATCCTGACGGTGCTGGGAAGCCATCAGCGGGTTTAGAGCAGGAGAGGAATGAGTGGAATTAGCAGACACGGTGCAAGGACGTGGGTCAGAGTGCCCAGGCCAGGAAGGGAAATCATAAACTTGGGGCGCAGAACAGGGGACATAGAGGAGAGAGATGTAGGCGGAAGGAGACCAAGGACTTGACTGTCCCCTACCTCACAGTCCAGACATGTCACAGCAGGACAGGCTGTTCAGGGCAGCCACGCCAAGGGAAGGGGAAGTAAAGGGAAAGATGACTGGCCCAGAAGATTCCTTCAGTTGGCAGCACACTGGGGTATTGAGACTGGCAGGGGGAACGGCTCCAGCCCCTCGAGAATCCAGCGGGAACATCTGAGGCCTTGCAGGCAGGGGAGATGGGAGGTCAGCAAGGAGGGAGCCTCTGAGGGCAGGGCAGGAGCTTGGCCCTCTCCTCTGTCGGGGCTAAAGGGCCCCGTGCAAGGCTTCCATTCTGAGCCCCACCTTGTCTCCAGGTCCTGGACCGAATCCGAGGCTCGCTGCTGCCCCGGCCTGGCCACAACTTTGTGCGGCACCATCTGCGGAATCGGCCAGACCTGTATGGTGAGTGGTGGTGTGCATTCAGCTCGAGAACTCCCTCCGCACACGTGGAGCGGGTGCTGGCCCATGGATTCCAGCTGAGAAGAAAGCAAGGGGCACGTCCTGTCTGGGGAGACGGTTCTAGACAAGGCTGCCAAGGGCAGCAGGGCTCAGAAGAAGAGCAAACAGTTTAGAGCATGTGAGTTGCCGTTTCGCATGGGTTGGACAGGGAAGACCCTTATGAGAAGGATGAGAGAAGGATGAGGCCTTGTTGGTGTTAAGGGATGGTGCTGAGGAGATTCAGGGGAAGAACATTCCAGAAGGGGACACGGGTCCAGTGATGGGGCAGTATTGTCCTTGGCGTAGTGAGTTATATGAGGTCACAGAGGTGACAGGAGGAGACTGCGCTTGCCGTACAGGTCTCCGTGAGAAGGAGTCTCAGTTAAGGGCTCTGAGGCTTCCTCTGGCCATGGGGGCAGGGGGCGCGGGGCGGGAGCAGTGCTCTGCCATTTTCCACGTGTGGTTGGACTGTGGACTAGATCTCAGAGTTGGAGTCGCCAGGATGTCCTGACATGCCCGAGGGGGTTGGGAGGAGAGAGAGGCAGGATGGCTCTGGGGTGTTCATCAGGACCACCCGAGGAATGGGCCTGTCATGTACGGACTGGAAAGGCTGGGCAGGTTGGAGGGGAGTGCACAGGGGTGGGAGGCTGGAACTGGAGAGGCCTAGACGTGCCCATGGAAATGTTGACTATAAGCCTGTGGTTCAGGGCACAGACCGGACTGGAGATATTTGGGAGACATTAGGCTCGATGTGACATAAGGGCCGGAGGCTGGGCAGGATCGTGCAGGGGGTGAACACAGAGGGAGAGGAGGGGTCAGGACTGTGTCCTGAAGGTCCCCGTTGTTAAAGGGGTCAGGGACTTACAGATGTTGAGGAATTGCCAGGGGAGTGATGTGGCAGAAGCCAGGAGCACGAAGTCCTAGAAAGCACATGCAGTGTGTTTCCAGAAAAGGGAGATCAGCTACATACAGCAAAAGCTATGGAAAGGTCAGGAAAGCTGAGGGACTGGGAGCCAGCATGGGCTTCAGCCACCCCACATCGTCATCACTGGTCATGTTGCGGGGGGAGTCAAGTCAGGGTGGAGGTAGCTCGGACCTTAGAAAGAGGCTTGGGTCCCGGCACAGTTGAGATGGGACAAGTCACCTGTCCTGGGAGCCCTGGGTTCCTCACCACCCCCGGCCCACAGGCCCCTTCTGGATCTGTGCCACACTGGCTTTCGTCTTGGCCGTCACTGGCAACCTGACCCTGGTGCTGGCCCAGAGGAGAGACCCCTCTATCCACTACAGCCCCCAGTTCCACAAGGGTAAGTGAAGTAGGCAAGGCCCCGGCCCTGCCCAAGCTGGGAGTGCCGCGGAGCCCCGAGGGTGATGGCCTGCCTTACCCCTGCCCCCCAGTGACCGTGGCCGGCATCACCATCTACTGCTACGTTTGGCTGGTGCCGCTGGCGCTGTGGGCCTTCCTGCGGTGGCGGAAGGGGGTCCGCGAGCGCATGGGGCCTTACACCTTCCTGGAAACCGTGTGCGTCTATGGCTACTCCCTCTTTGTCTTCATTCCCACTGTGGTAAGTGCGGCCCCAGGCTGCGGAGGGGGGGGGGGCGACAGGTGCCCAGTGGAAGGCCTGGCAACCAGCTGCCCGTGTCGCCCCCAGGTCCTGTGGCTCATCCCTGTCCCATGGCTGCAGTGGCTCTTCGGGGGGCTGGCCCTGGCCCTGTCAGCCGCTAGCCTGGTGTTCACTCTCTGGCCTGTTGTCCGAGAGGACACCAGGTTGGTGGCTGCGGTGCTGCTCTCGACTGTCGTGCTGCTCCACGCCCTCCTGGCCGTGGGCTGTAAGGTACAGGCGATCAGGGCTGGGCCTCGGGCTTGGGGGAGATGGGGTGTCACCGACTGTCCCCCAACACTGACCCCAAGGGCTTCGGCACAGTTTTACTTCTTCCAGCCGCTGCCTCTGGCGCACCCGGCCCCCCCAACACAGGCTGCATCTCTGTCCCCAGACCTCCCGCCGCCGCCCACCTCTAGCGCCCACACCACCTAGGGAATGCCCGGCCCAAAGGTGAGGCCGGTTTCCCGCGGCCCCTGGGGGCTTCTCCCGCCCTTGCTCCCCGAGGCCAGGCGTCACAGCTCTGCTCCCCGGCCTCTCCCTTTCAGGCCCAGCATGAGGGGAAACCGCTGCCCGCCCTGCCCCTCAGACCATGACTGAAGTCTCCCCTGACACCTCGAGATCACTCTGCTGCTTTCCAGACTTTTCTTACAAAGCAAACACTTTTATTTTCTATGCAAAGGTGATTCCGAGAATTTGTAGAAAGGTGGGAAAAGGGCAGCGAAGCAGAGAGCTTCCGGGGGGGGCTGGTGCCCCCGGGCTCCCCGCCAGGTCTTCTGCTTTCCCTGATGGGACGCGTGGGAGAGCAGACAGGGCCACCCCGGCCTCGACTGTGCCTGCCCTTCCTGGGTGCCCAGGGAGCGGGTCCCAGGGCCGAGCCTGAGCTCCACCACGGCCGTGTTCGGGGGTTCAGCAACGGGGGAGCAGAAGTAGAAGAAAACTGCCTGTGCTGAAACATACATTTCCTTGTTTATTGGGGTTGTGGGGGGGGGGGGGGGGCAGAGGTCCCTGCAAGGCCCCTTCCCAGGCTGGGGAGGGACCAGAATGCCATCATAGTAGTAGGGACTGGAGCGTCTACAAATATCACGGGAAATAAACAGGCCTAATGTGAGCTACGAGGGGGAAAGGACGCCTTCCACGATCGATTCTTGAGGTTTCTCATGTCGGCCCCAAGTGGCTGACAGTGACCCTTCCCTCCAGGCCCTGGGCCCATGGGGCCACCTGTTCTAACTTTTGGTAGGGGTGGGGGAGGGGACCTGCAGGGGCTCAGGGACAGGACAGCAGCAAGAGGCAGGGGCCGAGGACGGAGGGCCTTCCCGACAGCCGGGGTGGGTTGTACATTCAAGTGTGAGGTGAACCCTTTGGTGGGAGGGGGGCCTCGGGTCTCCAGAGGCCTGGCCCCACCCCTGTCCCGAAGACTCGGCAGGGCTGCCCCTCACCACTGAGCCTCTGAGTGGGGGGAGAGGGGCTGCTGGCTCGGCCCGGCCGGCCTGGTTTCTCAGAGGGTCTGTGGATTGACACTGGTTCTTCTCGTAAAAAAATAAAATTAAAAAAAGCAGCATGTCACGCCCATTGTGACCAAGGCCTGGTAGTTGAAGGGGAGGCCCCGCCCAGTCAGGACCGCCTTCCCACTGGACACAGGCAAGGGGGGGCAGGCGCCGGGGGACCGGGTGGGGTGGCAGCTGCTCCCCGCGCGCACCCCCCTCCGACACCGGGCCTGCAGCTGTTAGCCCTGGACACGCCTGTTACAGAAGATGTCAGACCCAGGTCAGGGTGGAGGGCAGGAGGGGGAGCCAGGGCTCCCACGACATGATCTCGTGTAAAACATGGCAGCGACACACGCTCAGGGCCAAGATGTGGGTGGGTGGTGGAGAGGGGACGGCGGCGGCGACGTCGTGTAGAAAAGTGTCCAAGTTCCCAGAGCAGAGGGCTGGGGCCGGGAGCCGGGGCTTCCCCGGTGCGGGGGTGAGAGCCGCCCAGGCGGGGAGGGGGTGGGCAGGGTGTTCATTTGGTTTCCTGGTGCTGTCAGTCTGTTCCACGCCGGAGGGGCCTAGCTCCCGTAGTGCATGGTGTTGGTCGGGATGGACATGGGGGAGGCCATGGAGATGGCGGGGCCGCCCATGGTGAACTGGCTGTTGACCGCGTAGTGGGCGCTGGAGCCGCCGCTGCTGCTGCCCTGGGCGCCGGAGGACCCTGTGGGGTGGGGGTGGGGGGTGGCACGGGCGCTGAGGGGCCGGCCCTGCCCCCTCGCCCGCCCAGACCCGCGGCAGAGTCAGACAGAGACAGACAGCAGGCGAGAGGGCAGGCGGGCGGCCGGGGGACCACACACTCACACCCACGGGGCCCGCTCCCGCCGCCCGCCGTTACCTTGGACAATCCCCGTGCTCATTATGGAGCCCATCCGGGAGTGGGTGTGATTGACAATCCCCGTGTTGGCTGCGCAGCGAGAGGGAGGAAGAAGGAAGGCAGACGGCGTCACCGCCCCCGGCCGGCCCTGCGCTGGCGCTAGGGGGTGGGGAGGGTGGGCGCGGCGGCTGCAGAGTGCGCGGAGAAGAACGGAACGCGGGGCCTCTGCCCGGAGCCCCAGGAAGAGAAGGGAGTGACGGCGACCGTGGTACAGAGAGCCCAGGCCCTAGAGAACTGTGGCCGCCCACCCCGCCGCCCCCAGGCCCCTGGGGAGACTCACCTAAAGGAATCAGGTTGTTGTGGCCCACGCTGGAGCCACCGGCTATGACACTGCTCAGGTCGTAGGCGGTCGGCATCCCTGTGTGCAGAGCCGGAGAGGTCAGGGGTGGGGAGGCCGTGTCCTCACCCCACCCCCAGCAGGAGCACCCCGCCCCACCCCCACCGGCCACTCACCAGCCACGGCCATCCCGCTGCCGAGGTTGTAGGTGCTGCCCGTGTTCCACATGTTCTCCGAGGGGGACGTGTAGTGGGAGCCGGGCGGGGGCGAGGGCGTCGTGCCTGTGTATCTGCAGCACAGACAGACCAGCGCGCAGGGCTGAGAGGCCGCAGGGCAGGACGGGCACCCCCTGTGGAGGCTACGGGCCCATCCTACCTGAAGAAGGGGTTTTTCAGATCCAGGAGGTTACTGGATTTGGAGCCCGTCTGGTCTACCTGGGCCACAATACTGATGTCATAGCTCTGTCTGCAGAGAGGACAGGGCAGGACGGCCATGAGCTGGCTGGGGAGACAGACCCCTGCCTCCCCCAGCCCCGGGTGGCAGCTCCCACCTCTTGTTGGCAATAAGCAGACATGTCCCTGAGAGCGTGTCCCCGGCCTTGGCGAACAGTGGTGACTGGAACAGGCAGCGGACCTGGTACCAGTGGGTCAGGGGCTCCGTCGGGGCCGTGGACAGCCATACTGTCATTCTGCCAAGCAAGGACAGGCACACGCAGGACCAGGCTGCAGCCTCTGCCCTGTGCGCCTCGAGCTCTCCCCAGGTGTTTCTGATGGGTCCCCTGGGGCCCTAGAGCTGAGACGCTGGCTGGCCGGGCATCCCAGGCACACGCCCATGCACACACGTCCATGTACACGCACACACCACAGCGAGGATGGGCCCACTCACCCTGACCTCTGCCAAGAGCCGGAGACCGGGCTCCATGAGGGACAGTTACTGAGAACAAGACAGACGCCCCCCACCACCACCACCACCAGTCTCTGGTTCAGAGGGAGCTCTCATTGCTTTTGCAGGGACAGGGAGCCTAGAGCAGTCCTGTCCTGTCCTGTCCTGTCCTAGCCCCGAGCCCACCCTGGGGATCACAACTGCAGGGAAGTCGCTGGGACTGGGCCGGGGCGGCGCACGGAGCACACCCTCGCTCTTTGCACTCACATGGAGCCGATGAAGGCGACATCAAACCAGAAAGCCAGGCCGTGAACTAGCCCGGAATGCAGCATGTGGAATTTGAATGGGATTTCTATCCTGGAAGGCAAAGTGCAGTGATTGCTGGGGAAGCCAAACAGGGACAGCCAGGAGAGAAGAGGGGTGGCTGGGTGCAGTGTCCCGGGGCCGCTGCCGGCCCGCCCTGGGGCAGAGAAGGCCTGAGGGAGTGTGTGCCGGTCCTGGACCCTAGCAGGAGCCAGGCTTAGCAGTGGGGCATGGGTGCCAGTACCTGTGCAAATCTCCTTCTTTGGCTTCTAAGAAGTTCACTGTATACTTGACAGACTTGGCCATCAGGATCCGGATGTCAAATGTGTCCTGGGAGAGAGACCACAGTGTGACCTGGCTTCAGGCACGAAGGCCAGCTGGGAAGGGGTGAGCTCTGCCCCACTCCCTGTCTGGCCACGGCTTTGAGGCCGTTGGGCTAAAACCATTCTCAGACATGCTGGGCGGGGTGGGGTGTCCTCGAGCCACCACAGAGGACAATGAGGCGACAGCTCTCAACCATTCATGTGCATTAGAGACTTGGCAGCTCCCCTTCTGGGAGTCTGACCTACACGTGTGCGTGGATGTGTCCAAGCTCGCACACACACAACCAGTCGTGCTCTGGAAACTGCCTAATGACGCCACCAATGTCCCATCCGTCAGAGACTGAGCAAGGACGGGGAGGCTGTGAACAGGTGGGGAGGGTCTCAAGACGGACTAAGTTAATAAGCAAACGGGGGGACTGTGCTGCCCTCCACTCCCGCCAAGCTGGAGGCTTTAGAGCAGACGGGCGCTCCTGTGAGCAACTACAGCAGCTGAATAAAATACTGGGGGGGGGGGGGATACTTGAGGGGAGCCTAGTTTGCGAGTCAGGAAGAGCAACAGTGGCGGCCGCCACTCTGGGAGCCAAGATCCTGGAGACACGCTTTTCCGCCTGTGCCTTTCCCCTTGGGGCAGGACCTTCTGGCGGCCTCCCGAGATGGGGACAGCAAAACGGGGACTCAGGGTCACCAAGGCAGCTAGGATCCCAGGGCTCCAGAAACGAACAAAAGGGAAATGCAGAAACAGGAGATGGGCATTCTGCACGGGATCCCACTCCGCGGTGTGGGCCAGTTCCCGAGCCGCACAGGCCTGGGGCTGAGAGGTGGAGAACTCACGCAGGAGCCACTCGGAAGACGCTCATAGACCAGGGGGAGGTTCAGCCGCACATGAGTGCTGGACGAGGAGCCCTCATGAAGCAGCCACCAGGCTTGCACTGAGACCACTGACCGCCGGGCCCTAAAGCAGCAGTTCCCCAAATGTGGTCCCTTCCAAAGCACTCGCAAGGTCAAAACTATTTTCGTGATAGTACTAAGATGTTTTCTGCCTTTTTCTTTGGTTCATTTACCAACTGAACACAGAAGTAGAATCCAACTGTCTTCTATTAAGCCAAACATTAAAGAGATTTGCAAATTAAAAATGTCAACTGTGGGGCGCCTGGGTGGCTCAGCTGGTTAAGCATCGGCCTTCGGCCCAGGTCATGATCCTTCGGTTCTTGGATCGAGCCCCACATTGGGCTCCCTGCTCAGTGGGTGGCCTAATTCTCCCTCCCCTCCCCGCTCATGCTCTCTCTTGCTATCTCTGTCTCTCTCTCTCAAATAGATAAAAATCTTAAAAGGGACACCCGGGAGGCTCAGTTGGTTAAGCAGCTGCCTTTGGCTCAGATCATGATCCCAGGGTCCTGGGATGGAGCCCCACATCAGTCTCTCTGCTCAGCAGGGAGCCTGCTCCTCTGTCTCCCTCTGCCTGCTGTTCTGCCTACTTGTAATCTCTCTCAATCTCTCTGTCAAATAAATAAATAAAATGTTTAAAAAAAAATCTTTAAAAAAAAGCCAATTGTTCTCACTGAAAAGTTTTGGAAAATCATTTTTTACTTAAAGATTACTATGTATGTTGGGCATGTAGGTGGCTCAGTCAGTTAAGCGACTGCCTTTGGCTCAGGTCATGATCCCAGAGTCCTAGGACTGAGTCCCACGTTGGGCTCCCCCTACTCTGTGGGGAGCCTGCTTCTCCCTTTCCCTCTGCCTGCCACTCCCCCTGCTTGTTCTCTCTCTCCCTCTGTCAAATAAATAAAATCTTTTTAAAAAATACTATTTATGGGGGCACCTGGGTGGCTCAGTGGGTTAAGCCTCTGCCTTCGGCTCAGGTCATGATCTCAGGGTCCTGGGATCGAGCCCCGCATCGGGCTCTCTGCTCAGCAGTGAGCCTGCTTCCCCTTCTCTCTGCCTGCCTCTCTGTCTGCTTGTGATCTGTCTATCTCTCTCTCTTTCCGTGAAATAAATAAATAAATAATCTTTAAAAAAAGAATTAGCCCAGCAAAAGTCGAGTCTGAAAAGCAGCCTCAAAATATGTCTTATGGCTAATTGCCTTAAGAAAAACAAATCCTTGAGAGGGAAAACATCATCCAGAGCCTCCATATTTCATTCCGGCATCCAATAAGCAGGTATACTGAGAGAACCAAAGGATGAGAAGAAAAAACTGAGAGTAAACAAAAAAGAGAAGTATACTTAGCACCTACATACTAAAAGTGACCAGAAACTAGAGATGTACAAGGAAAAAAAAGGTAGAAAAAATGAAGAATTTCAGAGAACACAGATTAAGAAAAAAGCAAAATGAGATCCTGGAACTGAAATTAAGAATTAGAAAATCAGGGGCGCCTGGGTGCCTCAGTGGGTAAAACCTCTGCCTTCGGCTCAGGTCATGGTCTCAGGGTCCTGGGATTGAGCCCTGCATCGGGCTCTCTGCTCAGCGGGGAGCCTGGTTCCCCCCACTCTCTCGGCCTGCCTCTCTGCCTGCTTGTGATCTCTCTCTGTCTCTCTGTTAAATAAATAAAATATTGGGGCACCTGGGTGGCTCAGTGGGTTAGGCCGCTGCCTTCGGCTCAGGTCATGATCTCAGGGTCCTGGGATCGAGTCCCACATCGGGCTCTCTGCTCAGCGGGGAGCCTGCTTCCTCCTCTCTCTCTCTCTCTGCCTGCCTCTCTGCCTACTTGTGATCTCTCTCTGTCAAATAAATAAATAAAATCTTAAAAAAAAAAAACAACTTCTCCATATTAAAGGAGCTAAGTTTAAAAAAAAATAATAAAATAAATAAAATATTTTAAAAAAAAGAATTAGAAAATCAGGGGTGCCTGGGTGACTCAGTGGGTTAAGCCTCTGCCTTCAGCTCAGGTCATGGTCTCAGAGTCCTGGGATCAAGCCCCACATGGGGCTCTCTCCTCGGCGAGCAGAGAGCTTGCTTCTCCACCCCCAACTGCCTCTCTGCCTACTTGTGATCTCTCTCTCTCCGTCAACTAGATAAATAAAATCTTTTTTAAAAAAAGGAATTAGAAAATCAGCTTAAACAGCAAAGAGAAGACTGGAACTGGAAGACGAATCAGGAGGAAATACAAAAATGAAGCAATTAGAGAAAAAAAGGATGGAAAATGCAGAAAAGAGTGTAAGAATCATCTGAGATAAAAGGTCTTAGGAGAAGAAAGAGAATGGGGCAGAGGTAGTGTTTAAAGAGACAGTGCCCAAGAGTCTCCCAAAACTAGTGAAAAACATCAAGTGGGGGGAAACAATAATATATATTTTTTTTAATTTAGAATGAATTTTAAAAAGATGAGAAATTTATACCCATAAAGACCAGTAATCACATCAAATGTAAAATGGTCTCAATGTTGCAATCAAAAGACAAAAAATGTCAGTCTGGTTAAAAAACAAATCCCAAATATGTGCTGCTTCCACAAAATAAACCTTAAGTAATAAGGACACAGAAAGGTTGAAAATAGAAAAATGGAAAAACATAAACTGTATGAAGATTAACCAAAAAGAAAGCCAAGGTAGCTGAACTACTAACAGGAAAAAGAAAAAAAAATGGGGGTGGGGAGCTTTAGGCCAACTAGTACTACTTGAGAGAAAAAAGGGAACATTTTTTATGATGACAAAAGGATAAATCTAAGAGGAAGATACAATAATCCTAACCTGTATGCACCTAATAAATTAGTGCCTAAAAACATAAAGCAAAAACTCAGGAATGGGAAATCTACAATCGGCAATAGGAAAAGCAGAACCTTCCCTCCACCACCCAACATTAGGAGACAGACAAGATTTGACCAACATGATTAACTAATGTGGCCTGACAATGTAACACTGTACTCGACACGTGATAAATACACATTTTTATCAAGTACACACAGAACTTTAACCAAAAGAGACCATGTAAGTGGGCATAAAGCAACGGTAGACAAATTTCAAAGGAACATACAGTGTATGTTCTCTGACCATAGGAAGAAAAAGAGTATGTTGATTATGCTATATTTTGAGAAGGATTATATACATATGGATGTATTTGTGTGTGTGTGTATTTATACATATACACATATTTGTATATGCACATTTAGATATAAAACTTCCGAAAAGATACACAAAAAATATTGTCTGCCTATACACTTTTCAGTTTTATATTTTTTTGATTTTTGAACCACGGATCTGGGTCAGTTCAAAAATCTCGATTAAAACCAATTAAAATCAGTTCACCAGGAACCAGGCCCGCAGCAGCCGGCGCATCCCGCATGCTTACTGCGCGTGAAACACTCTCCATGCACTGCCACTTTCCCCCGACATTCCTACGTGAGAGTTCTGTGTCTCAGCCGAAGCAAGAACTCAGCGGGGACAGTGGCTTTCCTAGGGCTGCACAGCTTGCACAAGGCCTGACAGGAAAGACCATGGCCTCCTCTTGTCACCCCAGAGGAGGGCCATGCCCAGTGCTAACTGCAACAGTGCCTTGGGTGCCCCACTCACCACCACAGGCTGCCGGAAATACTCGTCCACCGCAGCACCTCGGAGGGCTGACAGGTCCACTCCATGGAAAGATGGCTGGTACCTGCAGAAAGCCCCCATGCCCCACAGCAAGGTCACCAGCAGCAGGAGAGACAGGTGGGGCAGGCTGCCTTTTCTCCCAGCTGGCCCTCATTCAGCCCAAGTCTTTCAGGTCCTACTGAGGATGAGGAGAGAGCGAGAAGCGGGCTGTCCCTGAGAAGGCAGGACGCCCAGGTCACACTCACCAGAAGTTGGCCTTGGTGAACTGCTCCATGTAGAGCTGCTCATCCGTGAAGGGTGCGAGATGGACGTCACCAATGGTGGGGAACATGTTTCCTGGGGGTGGGGGCAGGGAGGGGTGCTGCCGTCAGCGCGGAGCATCCCAACGGGCCTGGCAGAGCTTCCAAATGGCCCCACGATGCCCAAGCCTGGGACTGCCCAGCCTCTCTCTCATTCACTGGCATGTCCGCACGACACAGAGGTCGTGAGCACCTTCTCTCCCCCGAGCCAAGATGAACATTAGACGCGCACAGACTCGTCACACTCGGACAGCCAGCCAGGGAGGCAGGAAGGCCTGTCCTACTGTTCCACGACTAGGGCGGGGAGCTAGGAAGGCACCTGCCAAAGCCTCAGGGGCAAGCAAGCGGGGCCTGGGGCGCACAGGCAGGCCTCCGGGTCCCCGCGCTGTCCGCCAGGCGGGGTCTCGCGGGTGCCGTCGTCCACGGACAGGCGCGCAGCCAGGGAAGGTGCGGCAAAGCTCTCTGGACAGAGTAAAGGTGAGGCCTTGGCTACACTGTCTGGCCCTCAGATGACACCAGAGGCTGGGCGGAGGGTTTCACTGAACCCAAGCTCTGGCGTACAGGGGGCCACTGGGCTGCCCCGGTCTGCGACATGGCCTGAAAGGGGAAGGGGCGGGAGGGCAGGGTCCTGCCTCGGACTGATTCGGTGAACAGCCCGATGAGCCAGCGGCAGCGAGCACCAGGGCTCAGGAGGCCCCACCAGCCTGGGGAACTCAGGCCCTGGGTCACCTGGTCTCCAGATGTGGGCCTCCCTCCCTCCTATGCAGGCGAGGGGGGCCTGGAGGCAGGACTCTGCCTTCTCGACGGGGCTACAGGCTCAGCTGAAGCCGCTGGGATGGGGGAGGGGCGCACGCGACTCGGGCTGGGAGGCCACACTCCAGGCCGTCTGCCAGGAGGACACGGCTACCGCCCTGGGGCAGCGGGGCCAAGGGGGCCTGCTCTGAGAGCACCTCAAGGTATTTGGCTGGGGAGGGGATTCCCTTCAGCCCGCCACGGAGCATCCGGAGGTGGGACAAACCGTGTGCAGGCTGAGGGCGGAGGGTGGGGTGGGGGGTGCCGGCCCCGAGCCTCCTAGTGGACAGGCTGCTTGACAACCGCGTGAGCCGCCGGGGCCACCAGAGCTGGAGCCCCATCGGGGCTGACATCCTCTAAGAGGAGCCCACTCTGCTGGGGCGCCCCCACCCCAGCCAGCTCAGCTCAGGACACAAAGGGAGGAGAGCGGGTCCAGGATAACCCCCCACGTGGCCTGGCTTCCCGCTCAGAGGCGTGACACAGGCCACGGCTGCGGGAGGCGCTGCCCACGTCCTTCCCCCAGGGGCGGAGCCCGAGGCCGGGCCCTGCAGCCCAGATCCAAGGAGGCCTGAGGACCAAAGTGGTGCTTCCCCCAGAGAAGCACCCTGGTCCCCAAGGGTCCTGCCAGTCCTCCTGGCCACGGTCCTCCCAGGCTACACGCACGCATGTGCATACACACACACAACCTCCTACTTGTACAGAAACACTCGAGATACATACACAAACCCCAAACCATGCCCGGAAATGGGACACACCAGCAGATGTTCGTGGCGGCCACGCACAGACCCCCAGTGACCCAGATAAGGAGATCTGAACAGCCCGTGACCCAGCCACATGGAGAGGCAGGCACAGTGACACAGACAGCTGCTCCCTGATACCCGGGAGCCCCCGGCCCACCCGCAAACACATACGAACGCCCTCCTTTGACTCCCCGGCTCAAGAGGAGCTCGGGGTCCTGCCAAGCCATGGTGAGGTCTGTGGTGCTGGGATGAAGACAGAAGGCGGCCTCCCCAGGAAGGCGGCCACCGCAGAACACCTCTGGACCTACCGCAACCCCCATTCCCAGCCACACAGGTCCCCACGACACCAGGGCACAGATTCCCCCCTGTCATCTGTGGTAGTCTCTGGGGACCTGGGGTTGGAGCGGGGGGCTCTGTACTTGGGCCGGGCTGGCAGATGTCTGGCCCAGGACTCGTGAAGCCACAGCCAGCTGGGGTCGGGTGGGGTTCAGGGGTAAAGGCCTAGATGTCCCCGGCCCCACAGGCCGCTGACACAGGCAGGCAGGGTCAGGAACCACAATCGGACCAGGCAGCAGCCAGGGGCTCTGCGGGACCCCGGCCCAGCTGCCGCCCGCGCCAGCAGGGACACTCACCCCCAGGCCGCAGGTACTTTTTGGCATGGAGGTAGCTCTCAAGCATGCGCTCGTTGAAGAGCATGTAGCCCATGGGCTCCGAGATGATGATGTCCACCTGCTCGGGGAGCGAGACTTCCTCCACCTTCCCGGGGATGACCACGATGCGCTCCGTGAGGTTGTTACTCTTCACCAAGACCTGTGGGTGGGGGGGAGGGAGGGGTTCTAGAGGGGTCATGGGGACTTCTGCCCCCAGCCACACCATGGGTCGTTCCCAGACCCCTCTTCTGAGGGGACGGCTGCGACACACGCGCGGCCGCCAATCTGCTGCCTCCATGTTGGTGTCCTAACCACAGCCATCAGCAGCCACGGCCCGTCGGGCGCTAACTCCGGCTCCAGCCCCGAGGTCACCTCTCCCCTTCAAGGACAAAAGCTGATGAGAGGAGACAGGACGAGCAGGCTTTGCTATAGTCACCAAAGCTAAACCTGGACGCACCCAACCTAGTGATTCCAGTGCTAAGCACGTGTCCTACAGATGGGACCACACAGCACAGAGCGGACACGTGCGTCAGGATTTGGCGCAAAGATCACAGAGTGGACCCAAGGTCGATGGCGACAAACAGTGGTCCCCCCTTCTCGCTCCCCCCACACCGCCCTCCGGGCCAAGAGATGCTCTGAAGCCACTCGCGACAGTGAGGAAGCTCGTCCTGTGGGAACACAGACCATCCCAGACAGGCTGTCCGGGAGCAGAGGACCACGTGTGCTGGGCTGTGTCACAGGAGGACACCCGCCAGCGCGCGGAACCCGGGACAGCTCGGGAGACCTTGCACACAGGTCTCTCCGGCTCCTGCGGGGTGGGGGGGCCCTGCGGGCTGGGGGCGTGGGGTGACCATCTGCTGTTTACCCTCTGCAGCTTTTAGCTTCTGAACCTTGCGAATGAAGGTTTCAGGGCTCGGAAAGGAGAAAAGAAAACAAAACCCTGTTGCTCCCCACACTGCACAAATGTGGGGGGTGGGGCTCAGAGCAGGGCCACTCGCCGGGACAGTCCACCCCCTGAATCAGGAGGCTGTGCAGCCTCTGAAGACAGCAGACGGGCCCGGGCCCTGTCCTGGAGGACACAGCACCTCAGGCCCAGCCCCTCCCTCCCTCAGCCAGTAGGTTCTAGACACAAGAGACCACAGAGAAGCAGCGTCCCCGGGGAGCACGTGCCCTGGCAGGGCCGGCTTCCGCAGGCGGGGAGAGGCACACAGCTCCAGGGCGAGGCCAGGCCGGGGTCACGGCGGGCTGCTGACCTCTGCGTGCTGGGCCATGGTGCTGGCTTCCACCGCGTAGATCTTCCTCGCTCCAGCTTGGGCGGCGAAAAACGAGAGGATCCCAGAGCCACAGCCAACGTCAAGAACGATCTGGAGGAGGAGGGGGCAGGGAGAACACGGCACCAGTGAAGCGGACAGTGATCGCGAGGGACGAGCCTGCCCGGGTGCTCGCTCCGTCGGGGCCCCCGCTGCCGGGTGGCACTCTGGGCCCTGCAGCCCCGGCTGGCCGCGCCTGCGGCTGGTTTCTGAGAGCCACTTGGATGCATGCGAGCCCCTCATTTGGATCCGAGGGTGGCGGGGGTGGTTTCTGAAGACTGCTAGGCTGTTCAGACCGTGACACTCTCAGGCCAGATTCAGAAAGGAAGGGATTGAGCTGTGATCGGTCTACACAGCACTGCAGACACCGGGTGGTCACGAGCAGGCCTGGAACTCCTCTGGGAGCGAGCACTCGCCAAGGACACCCCTGAGTCCTGCCGTGCAACTGCTAAGGCTCAGGGAAGACCAGCCAGGCCTACATATGGGGCAGGAAGGGGTGGCCCTTGACCCCTGACCCTGCAGGGCATCCCAGCAACAGGAGCAGTGCCCAGGGAAGGCTCCACTCGGCCCAAGCGCACATCTCTTGACTCGTTGGGCCAAGGGCTGTGGTCCTCTGCAGATGTGAAAAGGTGTCCCTCCGGGACCTCAGCAGTTCGCACAGGCAGGAAAGGAGCCCTGAGGGGGGCTGTCGTGGGGTCGGTGCAGGATCTCTGGGCTGTATGCTGACAGCTCAGCTGGGGCGGGGAAGCTGCCCGGCACCCCAAGGGCCACTCGGCCCCCAGGATGTGGACCCTCAGAAGAGCCCAGGCTTGCGTGTGGCTGGCTGTCCTAACCCGGGACTGGACCGACTGCTCCCTTAGGGGCCGAATCAAGGCAGCATTTCTGGGGGCGCCGCGCATGAGCTTTCTGGAGCAGACCTGCTCTGCGGATAGCAGCAAGCCCAGCAGGGGCACCCAGTCGGGGCACTCGGACTGTCGGGGCCGGGGGTCGAGAGATCTGCTCATGATCCTGAGCTTGAGAGTCACATACAGGTGCCACTGGCTGAGTCAGCGAGGTTCCTGTCTTTCTTTCTAATAATGAGTATATGCTACTTGGTAAGAGTAAAAAGATTTTTCTTTTTTTAAAAGAGTTTTGGGTTTTTTTTTAAGATTTTATTTATTTATTTGAAAGAGGGAGAAAGCACGAAAAGTGGAGGGTCTGGGGGAGAAGGAGACTCCCTGCTGAGCAGGGAGCCCGATGTGGGACTCGATCCCGGGACTCCAGGATCATGACTTGTGCCAAAGGCAGGCACTTAACCAACTGAGCCACCCAGGGGCCCCAGAGAAAAGAGATTTCTAAAGCAACTAGGACAGTAACTAGATATATTACAGTGTATCCACGTGACTTACTAGTATGTCCAAGGTGTAGCATTAGGTGGAAGAAAGTGTTTTACATGAAGAGCCTACAGAATAGATCTTGTTTTGTAAACTACTGAATTAACTAAATTAAAAATGCATACGCTGCTAGAAGTGGGGGGGTCCCTGACTGGTGGCAGCGGTGGGTTTGCAGTAAACTGACAGAGGCTTTTCCCTGCCTACATCATATACACCGGGTTACTTTATTTTTTACATAAAAAGCAGAGTTAGCTTTTGTAATAAGAAAAAAAATTAAAGATCAAATCAACGAGCAAAGAAAAACGTAATCAGGGCCGAGGACATAGCACCACGGCTCAAAGCCAGAGGGAAGAGGTGCTTAGGACAGCGGAGGGAGGCCGGGCTCCGCCAGCGGGTGCCAGGCCCGCTTACCTTGTCCTTGAAGTCTGTGTGGTTCTGCAGGATCGCGCGCTGGTAGGTGCCCGTCCGCACGTAGTCCTGCATCATGTTCTGCTGCTGGGACAGGTAGCCATAGAACTGGAACAGAGACAGGCCAATGGCACAAGGCACGTGGCAGCGCAGATGGCCGAGGCCCCGGCAGGCCCTGTGACAGAGGAGGGCCCACTGGGGCACAAACCTCCCTCAGGAAGCTGCACCCCCTCCACCGAGCTGGGCCCTGCTGGCAGCTGCTGGTCACTCCAGGGAAGGAAGCAGAAAGCCAGAGTGGCCCCCGGGAAGGACACCGCCACCGTCACCACGGCCGAAGTAGGCAGCCGGGTGCTGCCTGGACCTGGACACCAGCCCAGCAGAAGTCAGAATGTGCCAAGGAAGGGGTCCTGGGATGGGGAACGGCCTGCCCCATCTTAGGGTCCCCAACGAAGCAGAGTTGTCGATCAAAACAGAGCCCTAGAACTCAGGGCGCCAGACAGGTGAGGTGGTGCGGGGTCTCTCTGTGAGACAACGGGCGAGCGGGAGGCAGCGTGGCACCTGCGCCGGGCCACGGGCTTTGGCATCAGGCAGACCTGGCTTCCCGTGTTGGCTCTGTTGCATAATAGCTGTGTGACTTGGAGCAAGTCATTTAACCTCTCTGAGCCTCAGTTTTCTCATCTGTAAAATGGGGACAATAATAGTACTTACCTCCTAGAGTTGTTGGGAGGATCAAGTGCCTCTGTGCACGTCAAAGAGCTTGGACCCGGGCCTGACCTACAGCACGGGGTTGGTGTGACCGTGCTCCTGTGACTCTGAGCGCTTGTGGTCCCGAGCTCCACCTGCACTCACATGCTTCCAGCAACCCTCCTAGGCAGGCCCTAGCATCTCCGTCTCACAGATGAGGAAACTGAGGCCCCGCAAGTGAAGGACACCTGCCCAATGTTACGTGGCCAGCGAGGGGCAGAGCCGGGACGAGAACCCGGGTAGGCCCGCCCTGCACCGCGCGGCCTCCCAGGGGCCACCCGGTGGTGACAGCCTGGCTGGGGGGGTGACGGGTACCCACCTGGAAATACTGTACGGCAGAGGACTCCTCGGTGCGCTCGCTGAACACCGACCGCTCCAGGGTGTGGCCCCGACAGGTTTTCAAGATGTTATAGAAAGAACAGAAATCTGGAAGGGGAAAGCCAGGTCATGCGTGGGCATCTCGGGGGGCGGTCTAAGTGCACACCCCAGCTCTTCCCTTTGAGCACTCGAGCCTGGCAATTGCTCTTTCCCAGTGTTGAGACTGGAGAAGGCAGCCAGCCCAACCTGCCCCTTGGCGGCCGCCACAAGAAGGCCGGCGTCCCATATGCTCTGTGTGGCCGGCAGGGACGAGCCAGGCCGAAGCCTCGGGAGGACGCGTACCCGCCGAGCCACGGTCAAGGCCTGCGGGTCTGCCCCAGCCAAATAACAGCGAGTGCACCCGGCGGCTCCCGGCGGGGTCTGTGTGGGGTGCAGCGGGGGGTGGGGGGACTGATCCACAACGTAAAGGTAATTGCTGCCCCGGGACCGTACACTCAAAATGGTCACGAGGGCCAAGTTCGCCATGTGTCTTTGAACACAGCGTTTTCAAAGCAGAACAGAATCTGTAAGGCAAGCTTTTAAAGACTGCAGGCGCGCAGCCTGGGCAGATGAAGTCCTAGAGGCGGACAGCAGGGCAGCCGCACAGCAGCGGAAGCACACGGGAGGGCCCCGCGCTCGGCCCTTGTGCCTCGCAAGTGGCACATTTTCGCTACCTGTACTTTACCTCGATTCAAAAAACTGAGAGAATTAAAAGGGAAAAAAGTTGGGGCGCCTGGTTGGCTCAGTGGGTTAAAGCCTCTGCCTTCGGCTCAGGTCATGATCTCAGGGTCCTGGGATCAAGCCCCACATCGGGCTCTCTGCTCATCAGGGAGCCTGCTTCCTCCTCTCTCTCTGCCTGCCTCTCTGCCTACTTGTGATCTGTCAAATAAATACATAAAATCTTTAAACAAAAAAAAAAAAAAAAGGGAAAAAAGTCAACTAAATATCCAGAGCAGGATCAGACTGGCAGGACCTAGACTGGTTTAAAGGCAGACTTGGGGCTGTCTGTGCAGGCAGGGGAACAGAGCGGGGGGTTGCCTCTGTGGGGAGGGGGTCAGTCACCAGGCTGCTTCCTCTATCCCCCTCCCCCACCACCTCCTCCTCCAGTGGCACCAGGACAGCTGGGGGCTCCTGGGCATTGGTGACGGTGACCAGGCTGGGCTGCCACACCTTCACGCGCTCTCCAACTCCAGGCACCTCATCACCACGAGCCACCAGCGGTGGCATGGAGACCACCAAGCCTTCCTCGGGAAGCCTGTATCTAGCAACCCCAAAAAGAGTCTGCTTAGAACCCTCCCGTGGCTTCTCTGTGCACTCGGAACAGGGCTCTGTGCCTCGGGACCATGTCTTGCCCCCTCCTCCACTTCTAGGACGCCCAGGTCCCAGAAAGCCCCCCAAGGGCTCCTCCATGAGCCCTGGGGGGCAGCCAGGTGGTCGGGGACAGGCCTCTTGAAGGAATGGCTGTATGAGCCGAGCCAAGAAGGGCCCAAAGGATTCAGCAAGGGATGGTCTGGGGCGGAATGGTCCGGGCGGTGACAACGGACACTGATCCGCATGGGCATCATCTGTGACGGCGACCTGGGACAGAGGGATGGGCCGCGGTTCCACCAGGCTCCAGGCCCCCTCGGGTCAAGCGCCGGCAGGACAAAGGGTCACGTACCGTTCGGCGTGGCGAACTGGATGAGGACGCTGTTGCAGCCCAGCGTGATGATGAAGGACTGCTTGCCCACGCGGCTGCACTCCGTCTCCCGGGACACCGAGCACTTGAACACACACACGTCCTCATCTGCAGGAGGAGAGAGGTGCGCATGAGCCAGCAGCTCCTAGGGCCAGCCGAGCGAGGCTCCCCGCCCGCCGAATTTGTGCAAGTCGTGTCCCGGGCCCCCCACCTCCCTCTTGTCACAGCCCCCCAGGATGCTTCGGGGGTACCCAACAGCCCACTCAGGGAGCGCCTGCCTCATGGGCCCGCCCGCATGGCCCAGGCCGAGGAAGAAGGGATGGCCGGGGAAGGCGGGACAACGCGTGGCCAATGGACAGGAGGGCTGTGCACGGAGGGACCAAGGCTGAGAGTAAGGTAAGGGGTGGCCAGGCGCCATGGGCCCAAGCAGGACCTCCCAGCCTGGGGGCACCTCTGCCAGGACGTTCCCTCACGAAGCAGCTCCTGGGGCCCAGGCCCTGGGTCATACGGTGGCACTGCGCTGGGTCGCCTATAGGCCCCGCTGAGGGAGTCTTGTGGGAATGCACCAATTCTGCTCTGTTACATGGGGGGACAGTGGGCCTTCACCCCTGAGCGGGGTGGCTGGGGGTCAAGAAAGAATTTCTGGGGGTGCCTCTGTTCCTTCACCGGACTCCTTTCCCTCTCGTAGTGATGCGACGCCGGGATTATGAGCGCAGCCACTGAAGCCAGACGGCCTGGGCCCGTGCCCCACCCGCACTGCTCCCTGTAGGACTTGGGCAGGTCACTCCGTCTCCCTGAGCCTTGGTTTTCTCATCCATCAAATGGGGCTAAAGGTGGGGCAGGCACTGGGCCCAGCACACAGGGATCACGGCATCCACAAGCTGCCGCCACCACCAGTCCCGCTCCTTCATTCAACAAGTGCAGGACACGCTGCCCCCAACCCCAGCCACATGGTGAAGCTTGGCAGCACCAGAAACAGGACAGACCAATAAGCCACCGAGGTCCTAGTGGGGGGCAGCAGGACAGACATGCCATCTGTGTCGTCTGCTTGGCAAAAGCGTTTCCTCTGGTCCTCTCATGATGGTTCCAGATCATGAAAACCTTTTCACAAGCTACAGAGGACGATGGGGGGCAGGGGACGTGAGTGTGCAGGTGTGACAACGTGAAATGACCCAGGTGTGACAACAGCATGTGGTTCTGGAGAATCATGCTCTCTTTCTTCCAAGAAGCGGGGAAGTACCAAGAGTGAATTCTCGTGATGTTGGTAACATGCCTTTGTGCTCATCAAACAGACAACTACAAACTGTGCGTACAGACACCAGCATCGGCACGCATGTAGTGGAATGTCCCAGGCCCTCCAGAAAGCCAAAACCACCTTGAGAAAGAACAAAGGCACCCCCCTTAAGTTTTTGTTGTTGTTGTTTTTAGTAATCTCTACACCCACTGTGGAGCCCGAACTCACAACCCCGAAGTCAGGAGTCCCACAGTCCACCAACTGAGCCGGCCAGGCCCTCCTGACATTCAACAAGGGTGCCGGGAGCATTCGATGGGAAGAAAATCATCTTGAGAAATGGTACACGGACAACTGGAAGTTCACATGAGAGAGAATGAAACTGGACCCCTACCTCACACCACAACTAAAGCCTCATTCCACTAGATCAATGACCTAAACATTAGCGCTAAAAACTGTAAAACTTCTAGGACGAAACAGAGGAGTAAATCTTCCTGAACTTGGATTTGGCAAAAGACTTCTAGAGGTGACATCAAAAGCAAAACTAGATCAACTGAACATCAGAACTGAAAAACTTTTGTGATCACAGGACACTATCAGGAAAGTGAAAACTAGGGCGTCTGGGCAGCCCAATCTGTAAAGCGTCTGCCTTAGGCTCAGGTCATGGTCCCAGGGTCCTAGGATCGAGTCCCACATCGGGCTCCCAGCTCCATGGGGAGTCTGCTGCTCCCTCTGACCTTCTCCCTCTCATGCTCTCTCTCACTGTCTCTCTCTCAAATAAGTACATAAAATTTTTTCTTTCAAAAAGAATCTTTAAAAAGAGTAGTGAAGACTACCTACAGAATGGGAGAAACAATTTACAAATCATATGCCTGATAAAGATAGTGTCCTGAATATATAAAGAATTTATGCAGCCCAACGAGAAACAACACAATTTAAAAATAGGCAAAGGACCTGAATGGACGCTTCTCCAAATAAGATACAGGACTGGCTAACAAGCACATAAAAAGATGCTCAAACCATGAGTTATCGGGGACACAGAAATCAAACCACATGGAGACAGCACTTCACACCCACTAGGATGGCTATAATTTAAAACAAGTAGGGGAAAATTACAAGTCTTGGCAAGGACGTGAAAACTAGAACCCTCGCACCCTGTGAGAGACGTGGGAATGTGAAATGGCACAGCCGCTGTGGAAGAGAAGCTAGTGGTTCTTCAAACAGTTAAACATAAAATTACCATTTGACTCAGCCACCCCACTCCTGGGTCCGTACGCAAAAGTACGCAAAAGATGAGAGAAGCAGCCAAACGAGCACCCGTATCCAAATATTCCAAGTAGCACTATTCACAAGAACCAGAAAGTCGCAACAGCTCGGATGTCCGTCACCTGCAGGACGGACACACAGGATGTGGCAGACCCACGCACAGAGGTGTTATGCTCGCATAAAAAGGAATGAAGTCCCAGGGCGCCTGATGGGCTCAGTCAGGAGACAGAGCAGCTCTTTGACCTGGGGTCAAGGGTTTGAGCCCCATGCGGAGTGTAGAAATTACTAAAAGAATAAATAAGTTGGGACACCTGCGTGGCTCAGTGAGTTGAGCCTCTGGCTTCAGCTCAGGTCCTGATCTCAGGGTCCTGGGATCGAGCCCCGTGTCAGGCTCTCTCCTCAGCTGGGAGCCTGCTTCCTCCTCTCTCTCTGCCTGTCTCTCTGCCTACTTGTGATTTCTGTCAAATAAATATATAAAATCTTTAAATAAATAAAAAAGTAAACTTTAAATAATCTTTAAATAAATAAAATAAAATATAAAAATAAAAATAAATTAAATTAAATTAAAATATTTAATCTTTAAATAAATAAAGCAGTAAACTTAAAACCCAAAAAACAAAAAACTGAAATCCTGACACGGGCGACAACACGGATAAAGCTCAGAGGTATTATGGTGATTGAAAGAAGCCAGACACAAAAGGCCACATACATGTGATTCCTTTTATATGAAACATCCAGAATCCGCTAATCCGCAGAGACAGAAAGCAAACTGGTGGCTGTCAGGGGCTGGCAGGAGGACGAATGGGGAGGGACCTCTTAATGGATTCAAGGTTTCCCTCTGGGGTGATGAAAACGCTCTGGAACCAGACAAGGGTGGTGGTCACCCAATACTGTGTATCTACTAAATACCCCTGAAATGTACACTTTAAAGTGATTTGTTTTTATGTTATGTGAATTTTATCTCCACAGAAAAAGAAAAGTGCTCCCAGCGCATGAACGCAGATACGAAGGGCCTCTGGTGTTCATGGCTCCCAAGCTCTCCCCTCCTGTAGTCTGAGCACCAGACCTGGGCCCAGCCCTCCTCACCCCTCCGGAGCCAGGTGCCCCCGTCCTGGGAGGAAGGCGCAGCCAGCCCCCTGACCACCGTCCCCCAGGGCTCCCCATGGCTCCCGCATGCAGCCGGAAGTGGGTCCCAGGAAGGGACCCTGGCACGGTGCCGCCCTCTACGGCCCTCCTGGGGCGGGAGATAAAGCCAATCTGTCGGTGGCACCAGGGGAACAGCAAGCGGAGGAGGAGCGCCTCTGTTCCCCATGCAGCCTGGCAACCCGACCAGTTGCCCGAGGCGCCCCCTGGGAGCTGGCGCTGGGCGAGCCACCACGAGGACCTGTGGCCAAGGGGAGCTTGGCCGTGTCCAGGGAAGCCAGTGACCTGAACTGTCCCACTGTGGAGAGGCAACCGTGGCCCGTGGAGCCTGCCCCCTGTGAGAGTCACGGCCACACCACCCCACAGACAAGTCCCAGGAACACAGGAAGGGCTTGGTAACTATTTGACAAACCAAAGGAAAAAAAAAAAAAGCTGAACCATGTTCTTCCATTTATTTATTTAAGACATTATTTAGGGGCACCTGGGTGGCTCAGTGGGTAAAGCATCTGCTTTCTGCGCAGGTCATGATCCCAGGGTCTGGGGATCGAGCCCCACATCAGGCTCCTTGCTCGGTGGGGAGCCTGCTTCCTCCTCTCCCGCTCCCCCCACTTGTGTCCCCTCCCTTGCTGTCTCTCTGTCAAATAAATAAAATCTTTTTTAAAATTTAGATTTATTTAAAATTTATTAATTCTTAAAATTTTATCAATTTTATTTATATTAATTGATACTAAAATAATTTTACTTATTTAAAATGTATTGATTTTATTTAAAAAAAATAAAAAAAAATTTAAGATTTTATTTATTTGACAGAGAGCACGCACAAGTGGGCGGACTGGTAGGCACAGAGGGAGCAGGAGAAGCAGGCTCCACACTGAGCAGGGAGCCGGATATGGAACTCGATCCAGGACCCTGGGATCATGACCTAAGCCAAAGGCACATGCTTAACTGACTGAGCCACCCAGGCGCCCCTTCTTCCATGTATTTAAAAGACTCAGAAATCGAAGCTCCTGGAAGGCCCTGTGTGACCCACACCCCTCACTCATCACCCCTACAGTCTCACCGTAGGCCAGCTCCTAGCCTTGGCACAAGCCTTTTCCCCTTTGCCTACTCTGCCGTCTCACTAGGATGGGCCCTCGGGACAGGACTGGTGGGGGTGGCGCTGTCTACCCCTGCCAGGGGACAGCCCACAAGGGGCTTCTGCTCATTCGCTGCCCAGGGTCCCCCAGGCCCGGATGAGCAGAGCTAGCACACACACCCCATCTTCTGGCCAGTTCCCTGGGACAGGATGGGGGGATGTCCTGGAAGACAGCGTCTCCCCCCAGGCAAGAGGTCTAGAGCCTGGACCCAGAAGTGGCAATTAGGTACGCACTCCCCCCACCCCAGACACGCGTGCGCACACACACACAGGAGTGCCTCTGTTGGCCAGGAAAGCTCCTGGTAACTCAAAGACTGGCACTTTCCGCTCTAGTCGCCCCTTTATCCAGCCATCACTGGGTGAGCCATGGAAGAGGCAGGAGTGACTCTGTGCCCCGCCTCCAGAAACCCAATGAGAAAACCCATCTGCCCTTATCATATGGGCAGGGGCAGCGTACTGAGGGGCTGGGAGCACAGGGCCCAGAGCGGTGGGGGACAGGGAGAGGGAGAGGGCTTTGAAGGCTGCTATGATGATTTCGGCGGGGGTGACCACAGGGAGAGCTGTTGACCACGAAGCTGTGCTGGGTTCCTGGTGATCGAGGTCAGCGGAGCTGGGGTTTCTGCCCTGCAGTAATACGATCGGGCAGCAGAGCTCGGGAGGGGCCCCCTCCCAGGCTGGCTTCTCTGGAGAGGCTCTCCTCCCAAAGCAGGGTCTGAACAGAGGAGTACGCGGGAAACACACATGGACTCGGGAGTAGTCATCGTGCCGCAGACGGGCCCAGCCCGCTCCTGGCCCCAGCCTGGCACCTCGGGTCGGCCTCCCACCTGCTCTGCTGCAGGGCATCCCGCTGAGGCTCCGATGCCAGGGGACTGGGGACCAGAACCCCCAGGGACAAACACAGGACCAGCATGCTCATGGTGTGCTGATGGGAATCCCAGGGTAGGAGAACCTTCCTGCACCTTGTTCCCCAAGAAGGCAGGCCCCTGTAGCTCCAAGCAGCCCCAGGGAGCCAGGCCCAGCACCCACCCACCCCTCGCTGAGACCGGGATAGGGCTGGCATCCCACACTGCACCAGCACTCTCCAGGAGCCACACTCTGTCCTGTCTTTACCCCTCAGAGCACCTCTGTGTCCATCTACTGCTCCACTTATCCATGAGGAAACAGGGCTCGGACAGGTAAAGAGTCTCTCTCAAGGTCACACAGCATATGCGTGGCCGAGCTGACCGGCACCAGGGTCTGTGCTCCCAACCAAGGCGCTGCACAACACGCCTGTGCTTCCTGGGGGTAAGTGTCGGCCAGCTTCCCCTGTAAAGGAGCAGGGAGTAAATACTTGGGGTTGGCAGGCCTCAGAGTCCCTGCTGCTAGGACTCACCTCTACGCAGACCATACGCAAGCGAGCGCGGCCGTATGCCGACACGACTTTTGGACACAGCCAGCAGTGCATCGAGAACCCTGGCAGCGCAGAGGCTGGGCGCTGAGCCCTTTCCGCCCACTGCCTTGCTGGCTCACCGGACATCGAGAGGCGGAGTTACCCTCCCCATCCCAGAGGACGTGAGGACAGCCGGGGCAGGGGGGGGGGTTGGTGACGAGGACCCGCAAGTAACGGGCACAGCTGCCGGGGCACAGGGGCCCCAGGGGAGCCTAGAGACGGCACCTGACTGCGGCTGGGATGAAGAGTGGGAACGAATTCTCCAGCAAGAGGAAAAAAGGCCCATGGGAAGGCAGGAACTGCAAAGGAGGCTGGCATGTTGTGATTTATACTGAACAGACACCTGGCACAGAGCTCCCAGGACTCTGGGAGTGCCTGAGCTGATAAGAACAATAAAGGGGTCTCCTGTGAGTCTGTCAAAGCCCCCCTGGACCACTTGAGTCTATGTTAATGAGGCGACTCTCCAAAAGCCCCAAAGGATGGAGGTTGGTTGCCAGGGGGACCAACGGAGTAATTAGAGGGCTGGAACTTTCAGTCCCCCTCCTAGGCCTCCAATGGCTAAGGACTTATCAATCATTCCTGCGTATAAAGTCTCCATCAAGATAAAACCCAAAGGACGGGGCTCAGAGAGTTTCCCGGCTGTAAGCACGAGTCAGCGCTGGGAGGGGGCGCCCCTTCCCCACACCCTGCCCTACACCCCTCTTCCTCCGGCTGCTCCCGAGTTCTATCCCGTCTACATTAACCACCGTTCTAGGAAGGGAACGGTTTCCGAGCTCTGTGAGCCTCTCCAGCAAATCCACTGAGCCTGAGGAGGGGCCCTGGGAACCTTAGATCTGCAGCCGGGCGGTGAGGAGCTCAGGGGACATCTTGGACCCGTGGTGGGGGTGGAGGGCGACAGTCTGGTGGCCCCGAGCTCTTACCCTGGGGGGTCTGACACTGTCTCTGGACAGGCAGGCAGTATCCGAATGGAGCAGACTGTGGGCCACGTGGCTGGTGTCGGAGGCCCCCATCTACACAGCGATCAGAGCGGGCAGTGTCAGTTCTCAGAGCAGGGGAGACACCCAGGAGGCCGCTTCTCCTCAGAGGACCCCAGTTGGCAGAAGGAGGGGCCCAAGACAGCCTGGCTGTGGCCAGGGAGTCTGCTGGGCTAGACTCCCAGGCCGGATGGGCAGATCTGGGTCTCAAGAGGCTGGGGAGTCCAGCTGCTCCCACAGCCGTGGGCGGCACCTGGAGGGACTGAGTGCTGAGCTGGCCTTGGGGACAGGGCTGGAGGAGCTGTGGGCCAGGCAGGAGATGAGGGAAGCTGGGAAGCCAGCGGCTCTTGGGGCAGGGGGACAAGCTGCCTGCTCCCTAACCATCACAGAACCAACCCGGACACCCCCTTCTCGATGGCTCCCTGGGCACCAGAAGCTGGGAGACCCTGCCGCACAGGGGCCTCCCCAGGCCTAGGCTTAAAGGAAATGCCTTGCTCAGCACCTCAGCCCTGGGCCGACCCCAAGGCCTGGCCGCCAGGAGGGCCTCGAACAAGCTGGCTGATTCAGGGAGCAGCAGACACACAGGCGCCTATCTCAGGGGCACTGACCAGATGGTCCCAGGGACACATGCCGGGCCTCCGTCACCTCCTGGTCACGTCTAATGTGGCCAATCTGCTGTGGCTGTTCTCCTGCTTAGACCTCTCCATGGTTTCCCAGAGCCTTCTGGAACAAGCACACACTCCTCACGGAGCTCACGAGCCCCTCCTCCATGTCCCCCATGCAGCCACACTGGCCTTCGCCACCCCCAGACCATGGGCAGGACTTCTTTCTGGCCTCCATGGCTCCCAAGATCCAGAACGCCCTTCTCTTCCCCCATATTGCTGTTACCTCCTCCTTGAGGTCCTCCAGCACCTCTCAGACAAGCGGCCGGCCACACATCAAATCTTTATGTAACGCCCTCCCCCCACCCCCCACTGCCCAACTGATAGCCCAGAGAAGCACAGGCCCAGAGGTCCGCACATGGCTGCCATGGCGCCCAGACCCAGAGGCACTTGGGGGATGCTCACCTACCTGGTGGCCCTGGGGCATGGAGTCTGGGAGGCCAGGCCCCTTCCCTAAGTGCAGGGGACAGACGGCATGGGGATCCCGGTGCCCAGGCCCTAGCGGCACACGTGGCCTCAAGAAGGTTACTTAAGCACTCGAAGACGCTGGGCACCGGGCGCCCACACAGTCAATTTCCTGCCCACTCTGCTCTCCTCCGCCTCCCCCTCCCTCTGGAACAAGCAGTGATGGGACACACAGAGGGTCACTGGGTCCTTCAGGCTGGTCAGACCTGGGTCAGAGGGACCCAGTGGAAGAAGGACAAAGGCCTGGAGTTATACTGTCGCCCCGTGGAATCTTCCATCCTCGCGCCAGACGAGGGAGGCTGCGGCATGGAGAACGGAGGCGGAGGATGAGACGGACAAGCCGTCCCCAGCTCAGGGGGAAACGGGCCACATTCCAAGTCCCAGCCTCTCTAGCAGGGAAACTATCACAGCCATCAAACGAGCACTAATTAAAGCTATTTATCTTGGCAGACTTGGGGCCAGGGGGGTTGGGGGGGGGGAGAGCTGCTTGTCCAAACGTGAGGTCTTTGGCTAGATCACCTCCTGCCACCACACACAAGACAGGCCGTGCACCTTGCAGTGGAAACCATCCCGCCGTAAGGCCGGGTACGTGAAAAGGAGGGCGAAGTGCAGGAAAGTCAAGGTGCTTTCCTCAGCCTACCCTGCTTGGGGCCATCAGCTCCCGTCTGGCCCGGGGGGCCCCCAGCCTTCCAGCACTCCCGGGTGCCAGCAGGAGGCCAATGGCCCAGCACGGAGAAGAGGGTAAGAGGGACCAGAAGAACTCAGGGAGGGGGGCTCTGATACACGTGTACATGGGGTATAGGCAGATCTCAGCCTGCCTCGGGGAGTAGGCGACACCCTCGCCGAGGCAGGCACTGGGTGATGCAGGGCTCACCTTCCTGGAAGGGGCCCCGTCTCCCAGAGGTGCCCCATGCCTGGCGGCAGGAACCGAGTTTCCAAACTGTGGGCACCAGAAGCTTCCCCCCACCCCATCCCTGTGTGGTGTGGCATCCCCGTGGCCAGGAGAGGAAGGAGGTCACTCGGCTCAACAAATGACTCGTTGAACACGACACAAAAAAACTAATGATGTACTCTTTGCTGGCTAATTGAACAGAATAAGTAAGTAAGTAAATAAATAAATAAATTGCAATGAATCAAAATGAAAAGAAATGATGAGGATCGAGGAAGACCAGGGTTCGGGGCCAAACTTGCTACTCTCCGGCTGTGTGACTGTGGCCCTTCGTTCCTCATCTTCAAATGGTAATAGTGACGCAGCCCCCGGGGGGGCAGGACATGACCGGTGTGGAACCCTGACTGCCTTCACTCTCGACCTCAGGGGCCTCATCCGGGAAGGGGGGCTCACAAGTGGATAAGACGCCCTCCCTGCAGCCCAGCTTCTGCGAGAAGACGTTGGGGACAGCACGGCACCAAGTACGCAGTAGCCAGAGCAGCCACTCCATGCTTCAGCAGACCCGCGCCAGTCTCAGAAGAGAACCCAACCCCGGGAAGCCTAAGCCGGGCCGGCCTGGCCTCCCTCTCGGCCAAGTAACCTAAGCCCGCTCCTCTGGTGCTGTCCCAGGAGACGCTCCACACAGCTGCCGGCCCTGGGGTGTCTGAGGACCAGGAGGTCACCCTGGCTCCTCTGGCCTGGCCCGGCCGCGGGGGCGGAGCGGGGGAACAGACTGTCTCGCGCATCTCTTCCCAGGGCATCTGTCAGGGCCTCCCCACCCAGAACCCCCCCCGCCAGCCCTTCGGGGGCCTTATCCTGGAACTCCACTTGCCAGTGTCTGCGAAGATAAACCCAGACCCGGGACTGTCCAAAGCAGCTGAAAACCAAACTGCCCGCTGAATGGGGGAAGGAAGGTGCAGCCAGTAGAAAGCCGGGGGGTGCAGGGGGGCACCGTGAGGGCTGGCAAACATCCAGGTGCCACGGGTATAAAACAGGGGGGTGGGTCGGACAAGCACACACACTGCAGGTCTGGGGACTTTTCTGGAAAGAAACACTGACAGAATGGCTTCGTGGCTGCCTCTGGAGGGCAGACGGCCTTGGCACCATGCCCCTTTCCTCTCCCGTGGCTTAACCACGCAGAACTTCGGGCACAGTGGATTCCCAGGGAGAGACTGCCGTGGGAAAATCCAGGCAGGAAGGTCACACCGGAAGACGACAGGGGATGTGGGGCACGGGCCAGGACCAGGAGGACTTTCCAGGTTCCACCCTCCTGAGCCGTTTGAGTTCTACCCTGTGCACAAGAGATAACCAGACAAAGCAATCGTGACGGCAGGTGACGTCTGGCACCCACTCAAGGCATCTGGGGTGTCCCAGAGTGAGCAAGTGTAACCACGTACCTCCCTCAACCTGCTAGAGGGCCAGAGGCGGGGGGTGGGGTGGGAAAGGGCCTGTGACTGAAGGGTCCCTCTAAGGTAGGCAGCTGGACGGCATGGACTTCTCAGCGACGGCTCTCGGCTGGAGGAGAGTAGCACCCACACCCCTCCCCGTGTGACGGGAGGAGGAGCAGTGACCCCACAGCAGGGATGCATTCCAAGCAGCTGTCACCCAGGGAAGCCCTTCTCCCTGCATCAGGGAGGCCACATAGTGAGGCACATTTCCCAGAACTCCAGCTCGCATCAGAACCAGGTCAGAATCTGGGCTCTGCTACCCAGAGCCTCCCCCTCCCCACCAGCCCCAGGCGAGAGGCAAGTTCCCACGGCTCCCTACTGTCCTGGGGACTAATACCCTCTTCGTATCCAGCCCGATACCCGTGGGTACACAGTGGGTGTTACTGGCCCAAAACACAAACCCTTGCTGCCATGTCCCCAAGGCTTTCTGGCCCAAGGCAGAGAGTAGAGCCCCAGACAGAATTCTGGCCTTATGCCCCCCAGCCCCCATCCGGCCACTGGACCAGCTCGACTAAGTGCTCCTCTGGGACACAGGAGCAGCCATCTGGCCAAGGCAGAGCGGGGGCCAGCTTCACCTGGTGCTTGGGAAGGTCTTCGGTTTAGGCCTCAAAAGCTCCCGGATGGGTCTAAAATTTAGGCCCTTTCTAAAGGGGTCCCAAGTGGATGGAAAGCACCTCCTTCCCCATTACCTCCCTAGGAGGAGACCAGACAGGGGCCCTTATTTCTATCAGCAACGGGTTATTTTCTAAAGCAGGGACGGGGTCGCACAGTGTGTTCATTCCTTTGAGAAGAGTCACAAGAACCCAACAGTGAGCCCCCTCCAGGGGCACAATGAGGCTCGTACTGGGTGGCGGGGTGGGCAGCGTGGAGGGCAGCCTGGAAACCGCAAGCGGCAGGTGTCCTTCAGGAGGGGCCCTGAGAACACAAGTCTCTGAGGAGGACACTTCCCGGACTACCCAGCAACAGGTAACAGGACACTGGGGACAGACTCGGATGGGGTTGGGGGTGGGGGTAGATGGAAAAGCCCCTGACCGGAGAGGCAACCACCCAGGGGGTTTCCTGCTCGCACTAGGGGAAGCAAGGTTCCCCCTGGCCCCAGCACCACCAGGGCCACAGGCCTCCCGGGCTCCTACTGGATCTGACCGAGAGTCGCGGCAGCACCCCAGAGAACGTGAGCCGCCAGCCACCCCCCAAAACCCCCCTATCCCACCGCCCGGGCTGACCCAGGCTGCAGAAGGGCCCCCGCGCTAGCAGCCCCAGACCCCAGACCCCAAGGACCAGCGACAGCTCCTGGAGATCAGAGCCCTGCAAGGGGACTCCCCGCAAAGGGCTTGCCTGTGGCTGGGCTGGTGGTGGGGGGCAGGGGAGGCCAGCCCCACCTCCAGACCCGGCAGGATGGAGCCCAAAGAGGAGTTGAATTGTGGGGTGTGTGGAAGGGCAACCCCAAGAGAAGAAGGAGCAGACAAAGAAAGAGCTTGGCTTTTCAGAAAAGAGTCCTAGGGGGACCAGGCGGGAGCTATTACATGCAAATGTCTCCCCATCCATGCTAATCAGCTGCGCCGCCCCGGGCTTTGTGAGCCACAAAAGGGACAGCAGATGTGCGCCAGGGTTCCCTGGCCCCTGAAAGTTCGGGCTTAGCCGGTAAGTATTGGGGGGGTGGTTAGGCAACAGAACCAGCAGCCCCAGCCCCTGGGCTCCTCCGTCTGAGACCCGGAAGCTGGGACGCACCCACTACTGGATAAACGCCTAAGGCTGCTGGGTGCCTTGCTCACAGCTCCAGACCACGGTCCTTTCAAGAGAGGAAACCGAGGCACAGACAGGACGTGCTCAGGGGAGCTTAGCCCGGGGACCCCTACCTTATGAAAGAGCCAAGCCCCACCCCAGCATCCACCCGGAAGGACAGGGGCTGTAGGCCCTGGCTGGTTGACGACAGGGGCCATCCCCGAGGGAAGGCAATGGAGCTTGCCTCCTATGGCTGTGAGGGGTCACGAAGGGTCTGCACCCCCCGTGACAGCAGGAGCTGGGTGGGCAGTGCTCTCAGAGGACCAAGCTTGGCAGGGGAGGCCTTTGGCAGAGGGGACACGTGGGGAGGCCTGGGAGGCAGGGCTGGAACGAGGCATGTCAATGGGCAACAAGAGGACCCCGGGCAGTGGGGGGTGGGGGCGACCTTCAAAGTGGGGAGTACACTGCACCTTTTGGCCCCCGTCAAGGTCAGGGCCAGCGTGCTCAGCCCAGGGAGCGCAGCCCACCATGGCTGAGGGGCGGGAATGCGGTTCCTGGGGGTTCTGCCCTGGGGATGGCGGAAGGCCCTTGACATGCAGACCGGAGTGGCTCCAGAGAGGCTGCACAGGGACAGGCAGGACCATGGGGCAGGGGCAGCCTCAGCAGAGAAGGACGAGGGAGGATGACCATGCAGCACAGGGGCTGAGCACGGGGAGGCCGCCAGGGGCCCGCCCCTGCCCTCAGGCTGCCTCACTGAATGGGACTCCAGATGAGGCAAGGGCGAGAGGGGACAGAGGCTGCCTCGGCCCTGGACAGAATCAGCAACGAGGCAGGAATGAGGAAAGACTGGCTCTGGGCCCCAGAGGAGTCCCCGGGGGCCACTTCTCCGACACAGCACAAGGACCAGAAGGGGCAGGTGGGCACCTCCCCCATGCACCGTGCAGGCTCCTTTAGGGCACGGATGCTCCAGAAAGGCAGCTCGGCTAGGTGGGGGTGCTGGAGCCAAACCGGGCTGGCATCCCAGCGGCTCCCTGCCCCCAATGCCTCTGGTTCCTCGCCTATAAACCGGGGGAGGGGCTGTGGCTACTCAGCTCCCTACAGGATGTGCGTGGCTGGGGAAACAGAGAATGGGCTGGTCCCCCACTCCCCCCCACCCCCGGCCCCGCGCTCACTGCTCCGCCCAGCACCCCTGTGCCAAGTGCACGCGGCGGCCAGCCGGCCTGTCGGGGCTGCTCTCACGGAGAGGCCGATCAATGAACACACAGCGCCTGGCACGGAGCCCGCCTGCCCGGCACATGGTCGTGCTCGAGCTCAGCGAACATCCACTATAGCAGGCCTCGCGGATAACCGGGGGATGTGGGCAGGGGGTAAGGGGCATCAGAGCCAGGCATCCTGCCGGTGTCCCCCCATCCGGGGGGCCCTTCCAACACTCGGGACTCCACCCGCTGGTCACACAGAGCGCTCGCAGCAGAGCCGGGTTCTGTGGGGGACCCCTCCCGGGCGCAAGGCAGGTCTGGAAACTCCAGTCAGCCTCTGCCTTCCCCTCCAGCTCGAGGAAGAACACGGCCAAGTTTCTGGAATGTCCCTCTCAGGTCTGCAAGAGAGCCCCCCCTCCTCCCCCGTCTGCCTGGGATTCCTTATTCACATGCCCCCTGGAGGGGATCACGAGCACTGACCTGCCAGCCCTGCCCCCAACTGTCCTCACCTGGAGCGTCACCCACACCCGCGGTCACCCACACCCGCGGCATCAGGCGGGTTTCCGGATGTGAAACCAGTCCACTCTGCCGTGTGTAACACAGCCAGCGCAGACGAACCCCCGCCACACGAACACAATTAGCAGGGAAGCAAACCCGCCAACAATCTTAAAGAAAAACAGCCCAGACCCGCTCTTGCCAAAGCTGTGGGTGATGAATTGCTTGGAGACACACAAAAAGAGGGAATAAAAGGGGGTTCCCTCTCTCCGTGCAAGGAGTGGGGGCGGGGAAGAGGCAGAGCCCCCTCCCGCAAACCAGTCTGGACCTGTTTGCGAGAAGGCCCTGCCTGGCAGAACAAAAAGCACCCAAAGGCCGGGGGACACGTTCTGGGTCCGGCCTCGGGTGGCACTTTCACGGGCCGCAACAGAACCACCCGACGTTTTGGCCTCTGTGGGGGTTGATGAAACAACAATTAAAACAAGTCATCGAGGGGCGCCTGGGTGGCTCAGTGGTTAAGCCGCTGCCTTCGGCTCAGGTCATGATCTCAGGGTCCTGGGATCGAGTCCCGCATCGGGCTCTCTGCTCAGCGGGGAGCCTGCTTCCTCCTCTCTCTCTCTCTCTGCCTGCCTCTCTGCCTACTTGTGATTTCTCTCTGTCAAATAAATAAATAAAATCTTTAAAAAAAAAAAAAAAAAAACAAGTCATCGAGAGTGTCACGAGACCACAGAGTTCCAGATCCAGCTCCCTCGGGCCTGGGGGAAGCCTGGTCTCAATTTCCTTCATCGAACTGGTTTTCGGGAAACAAAGGGAAGGGGGCAGGGAAAGCCCGGAACTCCCGATTCTTCAACCAAGAGCCAGAGCAGGTGACCGGGTCTCTTGGGGCGGGTGCGACCCTGAGTCCTGAAGCCTCCCAAGCAAGTCCCTGAAGTGAGGGAGCAGGAAGGCGGACGCACATGGGGGCCGGGGGGCCCTCCGGAGTCATGGGGGACCAGGCACGGCCAGGCAGGATCTCAAGGCCACGGTGGGCCCCTCCCAGGCCTCGAGGTCTCCGGGTTTTCTGATCGCCAGGCACCTGGCCACCCACACCTGGGACACCTGGGACACATCTTCCCTTCTGGACAACGAGGCAGGTTTAGACTCTGTGTTATTCCTCTGCTGTGCGCTGGGCTCACATCAACCTCCAAGCCGCCCTCCATCATCCCAGAGGAACCGGCAGCTGAACTGCCCTTGCCTGGCCAGAGTCACAAGGTCACATCAAGGTAAGACTCCACCCCCTTTACTCCTCATGACCTCCAGCAGCTTCTGACCCAGACAGAGCTGCTGCAGTCCCGGAGAGGGAAGGGAGAACATTCATTCCAGCTGGGGAGCGCTGAGAGGGCAGGAACACCGACCCAGGGATGCTGCAGAGCCCAGGCACCCCCAGAGCCACAGCCCCCTGGTCCCCAGGAGCTCCCTCCTTTCTATCTCAACCCTCTGGCCAGGGGCCTCCCGCCCCCACGCTTAGCTCCTCAGCTGCCATGCTCCGCAGGCTGGCTCCTGGGCCACGTCCCCCACAGCGGGGTGGAGAAGAGTGCCTGGCTTGTGCAGAGCTATGCCTCCAGGCCACCCACAGATGTCCCCCAGCACCTGGGTCACCTGCCACCAGCTAAGCCCCTCATCGAAGCCTCCACCCACAAGGAAGGAGAGATCTAGGAGTCGGAGTCATTAGCCAGGGATCACCCTTCGAGGAAAGGACAGGGGTTTGCAGCTGGGCTGGAGCCCAGACACAGCCACAGGTGTCACCTCCCTCCCCACCACTCTTGGAAGAAACACCGTGGAACCCCTTGGGGGCCCCCTACACTCACCCCCAGCATCCTGCTCCAGTAACATCTGGGCTTGCCTGGTGGCAGCCTCGATCTTAAGCCTTCCTACTAAGTCACACCAGCCCTCCAAGGTAGGTGCCATCAAGAAGCCCATTTTACAGCAGTAGAGGAAACAGGCACAGAGATGTCACGCCAAGGTGTGGAGCCAGACCTAGGCCCCCCTAGGCCCTCCTCGGGCCTCACCTGCTGTTCTCCCACAGGCTCTGCCGCCCCACCCGAGCCGGGGGGCCGCCCTGCCGAGCCCCACCACCCCCTCGTCCTCCCCAGCATTTTCAAGCCTCTGCCGCCTTCACTGTCTTCTGGAGGACACAGACCAGTAAGCACAACGTGTTTAGGTGACTGCGGACTTAGCTCCTGTCACACAACCGCCCCCAGGCCGGCAACTGCGGGAACATGAGCTTGGCTTGGGCGTCACCGTATCCGCAGCTCCTAAAACAGGAACTGGCACACAGCAGACGCTCAGTGCGCTCTTGCCAGCGGTCTAAAGGTAGACGCGAGGTAACCTTCCACCATAAAAAGGCAGCAAGTCCCCCGCCCAGTTCGTGCTTGTGGCTGGATAGAGGGAAGGTCAGGTCTCCCCATCTTCAAAGAACTGTGGCTAGGCCCTGGGGGCCTGGGCGAGGTGCGCCCTCCCCTCTTCCCCTCTCCTGGAGACTCCACCACCCCGCCCCCCACCACTGCCATCTGGCTGGGTCCCCTCCCCCAGCCCTCCAAGGGGGCTGCCCCTCCTGACCAGAAACCCAGTAACCTCCCCTTTGCTCTGGCTCACTCTGACAGACTGCTGACGTCTTGGTCCTGGCCGATCAGAGCCGCACCCCAGCCCAACAGACCCAAGACCCCAGCCTCTCCCACCAACCACCCCATTCCTCAGAAGCCAGAGCCATCCACTTCACTCCCAATCCAGGACTAACCTCCAATGACTCTCAGCCTTTCTGGTGTCAGAGATCTGTCAGGGCGAGGATCCAAATGGGAAGCCTTTCCCCAGAAACACAAACAGAGAACCATCAGCAACACCGCATTCATGTCCATCAGGTAGACACACCACGAAGAAGCTGACATGTGTTCCCGCCAGAGAGCTGCCACTGTCACCCCCTTTCTCCTTTGTGTCAAGGAGGCTGGTTCAAGGTCACAGCCACTGACTCTTGTCCCTCTAGACTTCTGCAAAACTGCATGCAATTTTAGGGCATCATGGGACCCCCCAGGGACCCTTAAGGACTTCAAATTAACAGACGTGTCTAGGGACGGCTCGGTGGCTTAGTTGGTTAAGTGTCTGCCCTCAGCTCAAGTCATGATCACAGGGTCCTGGGATCAAGCCCCTCATTGGGCTTCCTGTTTGGGGGGAAGCCTGCTTCTCCCTCTCCCTCTGTCTGCCAATCCCCCTGCTTGTGCTCTCTCTCTCTGTCAAATAAATAAATAAATCTTTTTTTTTAAGATTTTATTTATTAGAGGGCGCCTGGGTGGCTCAGTGGGTTAAGCCGCTGCCTTCGGCTCAGGTCATGATCTCAGGGTCCTGGGATCGAGTCCCGCATCGGGCTCTCTGCTCGGCGGGAGGCCTGCTTCCCTCTCTCTCTCTCTCTGCCTGCCTCTCCGTCTACTTGTGATCTCTCTCTGTCAAATAAATAGATAAAATCTAATAAAAAAAAAAAAGATTTTATTTATTTATTAGAGAGAGAGCATGCACAAGAGAGGGAACACAAGCAGGGAGAGTAGCAGAGAGAGAAGCAGGTTTCGCGCTGGGCAGGGAGCCAGACGCAGGGCTCGATCCCAGGACTCGGGGATCATGACCTGAGGTGAAGGCAGATGCTTAATGACTGAGCCATCCAGGCGCCCCAATAAACAAATCTTTAAAAAAAGAGAGAGAGAGAGACTGTCTCAGAGCTGCCCGAAGCCCTTCCCAGCCTCCACTCTCCACCGGGAGCAGGGAGTCTGTCCCCAGTCTGGCTCCCCGGGAAAGGAACGGCACCCGCTGGGGGAGGTTCCCCAGCCTCTCCCACTCTGCTACATCCGACCCGCTCCGATGTACTGCACCTCACATCAGCCCTGAGTTCCCGCCATTCTCCTTCTACCCAAAGGCCCTTCCCACCCACGGTGCCCAGACCGCGACCAGCGATGCGGCGCGCTCACTCCAGGCGCGGCTCGTGGCGCTGGCCACTTTGCACCTGTGATCTCCGACGCGGGCCCCTACAAGCCCAAACGCTGTTGGTCGGACTAAACCGGGTGCACAGGGATCGTAAAGGGCCCCACGTGGCAGCTCAGGCGGGAGTCCACCACCCGAAGCGTTTGGGTCAGGTTAGGTTTTGCTGTCAAAGGAGCAGCAAGCCAGTCTTTCAGAACTTCTGGGTTTCCAAATGGCCACTGAGGGGCTTTGGTCAGGTAGAGAGGAGGAAGGGGGGCTGGGAGGTGGGCAGCGGGCAGGACCTGGGCCTGGAAGAGCAGACCAGCTTCAGACCCGAGGCAACAGCCCCCCACCTCCATAGGGCTCCAAGTCAGATGCCCAGAGGAAGGGGGGCCTGGAAGAGCAGACCAGCTTCAGACCCGAGGCAACAACCCCCCACCTCCATAGGGCTCCAAGTCAGATGCCCAGAGGAAGGGGCCAGGGGCCGAAGGAGGGTGCCGGGTAAGGAACATTTTCCCACACCCGAGGGCAGCCTGGGTTCACAGAAATGCCTCTCTATTTTAAGAAACAAACCACTGCAAGTGGAAGGACAAATGGCTCCTGGCGCAGAGCCTCCGTGCTGGGGCAGTGACCAGCAGGAAGGGGACTTCGGGCAAATCGAGGCAGCAGGCCCCTTCCAAAGGGGGCAGCACTGTTCAGTACACCTCGCGGCCCGGGGGCCCGGGGTCACCAGCCCTTCTGAGTTTTTATAAGTACAAAGTCAGATTTTGATGTGAAATCACACAATCTAAAAAATAGCGGGGGGTCTACTTCTGGTTTAACCACATAGCAGGAAGCAAACCTGAGGGCAGGCCATTCACAACCCTGGCCGCGGGTCATGGCCTTCGCCCTGGGCGGAGCTCATCTTCTGTGCCATAATACAACTTCCGGGCCTCTGACACACTTTTGGGGCAGGCTAAGGTGAGACTATTCAGTTACATTCCTATTGCATTCCCTAGTCTGGAAGCTTCCACGGGCCTCTCTCGCCCTGCTCCCATGCACTGTAACCTGCTGTCACAGTGGTCTTCGGAAATGGCGGGCAGCTCCTGATCACACACACCAAAAGGCCCTGTCGTTTGTAAAACGTCACTTGGACCTCACCTCGCTACCCCACCTTTGGCTCCTCCATTCTTCAGAGAGACCCCCTGGCCCCACACCAGGCTGCTGTCCCCCATCCCCACTTGAACCCTCCATAAACCAGAAACGCCCTTCCCAACCCTGGCTATGTCCACATCCCACCTACTGTGACCACGGTGACTGATCGTCGCCCAGCGTCTGTCCACTCTCCTCCGGAAAGAGAAGCCCTGAAATTAGCTGCGCTGAGCCCGTGGACCACGCCGACAGACGACAGACTACATTTCCCAGCCTCTCTTGCAGCTAGGGGCGGCTCCGCGACTGCATTCTAGCCAAGGGGATGAAAGCAGAAGAGCCCAGAGCCAGCCTCTGGACACTTTTCTTAACAGACACCTGGCCTATGTGTTTGGCACCTTTGTCCCTTCCTCTGTCCTGCTGTCTGGACACCAGAGTAATAGCTGGACTCCAGCTGCCACGTTGCTCCACAGGGACAGGACCTCACCCTAGAAATGGTGGCAGGGCGTGGGGGTTAGCTGGAAGGACCTGCACCCAAGGAATTCCTAAAGCAAAGTGTCTACACCAGCCCAGATCTGCCACCTCTCCGCCGTGACAGCACAATAAAATGTTGCTAGAGCCACTGCCTCTGGATCTCCGTTATGCATGAATAAATGGAATCCTGACCACTTTCCACCAAACCACCCTGCAGTGTAACAAAGAGCAGGTCCCACAGCTGTGACCTTGAGAGCCAGCTCCCCTGCAGGACCAGCCATGCCACCTGGTCAAGCCCTCTCAACTGTTTTTCCACCAATACAATGGAAGCGGTGTCCCAGACCTCCTGGTACTATTCGAAGCACTAACACACAGCCACAGCCACACCGTCAGGCTAACTGGCCCAGAGAGTCCGGAAAGTATAGTCTATCGGGCCTGAGTGATCAGGACATTTCACAACCAAAACAAACAGATGGACACAAAGAAAGGCTTTTCAGTTTCTCTTAAAAGCTGTGGCATGGGGCACCTGGGTGGGCTCAGTGGGTTGGGCCTCTGCCTTGGGCTCCAGTCATGGTCTCGGGGTCCTGGGATCGAGCCTCATATTGGGCTCTCTGCTCAGCAGGGAGCCTGCTTCCCCCTCTCTCTCTGCCTGCTTGTGATGGCTCTGTCAAATAAATAAATAAATAATCTTAATTAAAAAAAAAAAGCCGTGGCAGTTCTGGCGAGCCGGGCTGGGGCCATGTTCCCACCGTAACCCCCTCTCCTCCTGCCTGCTTCGTTCACTTATCTCAGGGGTCCACAAGCTTTTTCTGTCAAGGGCCAGCAAGTCAGTTTTGGTTTTTCAAGACCCAAGAGTGTCAGTTGAATATTCTTACTTCAGTTCTCGGGGCTTTTTTAATAGACCCTTCAGAAACATACAAAGCTCCCTTTAGTGGTTGAAACAGAGGCACCGGCCTGCTCTGGCTCACAGACCATCGTCTGCCCATAGGCCCTAATTTATGTTTTTATCCTCTCCCCAGCTGTCCCCAAGGTCCAACATTTGAGTCTGTCCACACCGGGTCCCACAGAGCCTGGTGCCCAGTAAATGCTCAGGAAAATGACAGCAGGAAGGAGCACGTTACAGGCACCCCTGGAGTGGGAATGAGGCGTCACCCCAGCTGGACACTGAAGGTCTTAGAGTGGACAAACTCTTTGGCTCCCCCTCCCCCTGCTGCCAGGGGGGTACCACACGACTGTGACTGGAGGAAGTCCCAAGAGCTCCCGGGTCTACGGCAGCAGGCCGGCCCTCAACCTTGCTTTCACAAAGGGTTTTTTCCTCTGGGGTTTCCACGCCCTGGCATGCCCCCCACAAACTGAAACGGAGCCCCTATCAGAACCAGGCAAACCGACTCGCACTGACCAAGAAAAAAAGTGACACAGTCATCTCCAGAAAGGACACCGTGGGCCTGAGGAACCGAGAGTGTTCTGCTCTCCGCCGTGGCCGGCCCGCAACGGGCTTCCCGAGAAGCTGCCTCCTCTCCAAGGGAAGGCTCCCTGCGTCCAAGAACTCCAGCGGCCGTGCCAAAGCTTCCTCAAGGCCCGGGATGCCCGCACCTCTGCCCAGGGAAAACGGCCCGGTTTTGGTAGCTGCCATTTAGCCACTGCCATGGACACGGGCCATCAAACGGCGAGCAGGGGCGGGGAGGGTTATCGTTCCCTGCGGGGTGACCGGGACAGGGCCTTCTGCAGCTGTCATCTTTCTCACATGGGAGGGTGTTGTATGCCTGCTACCCAGACCCATCTCCCCAATCTCCCTAGCACCCGCCCCCGCACCCCTGGCTGAGGCGGCAGTCACAGCCCCGGGGTCCCTCTTCCATCTGCTGGGGGTGCGAGGCAGCAGCTGGACGGACGGCCCTGCAGCCAAGAGGCTCCCTCCTGGAGAAGGCCCCAATCCCCGCACATGCCCACAGTGGCTGGACCATCTCTGACTTTCTCCAAGGGACTACGGGCTCGCACTCTCCACCCGGCGGGCCGGGGCTGCTCGTAGATCCAGGAGCATGGTGTACCCCCACACCTCAGCCCTGGTACTCCACACTCCCCCAGCATACTTCACAGCGATCCCGTCCCGTGCGCCCTGCTCTCCATGCCTCCTGCTCAGGGACAGGTGATGCCTCACCCTGTGCAGTGACCCAGCCAAGTCTGAGGTCATCACCAGCCCCAGCCTTTTAGGCAGCAGGTGCTACCCCCAAAAGAGTATTAGCTTACTGAGCAAACACACGCTATGTCACAGTGTCCCGCCATCTCCCCCATTCTACCGATAAACAAACTGAGGCACAAAGACTCACAGATACTAGTAGGGCAGTGATTTAGTCCTCGTAGTAGACCCTAAGATAGTGTGTCCAAGCCTCAACCCCCCAAGCCCGAGCCTGCGAGAGTGGCTTATCTGGAAAAAAGGGTCTTTGCAGATGTAATTAAGGCTCTCAAAGATAAAATCTTTCTGGATTTAGAGCGAGCCCTAAATCCAATCACAGGTGTCCTTACAGAAAAGACACAGAGACACAGTGGGGAGGCTGTGTGAAGACAGAGGCAGAGAAGGGAGTTCTGTTAACAAAAGCCAATCAAGGCCCAAGATCCAGACGAAGCTGTTAGAGGTGAGAAGACATTCTCCTCCTCCAGGGCCTCTGGAAGGAGTAGGGACCCTCACAACACCTTGATTTCAGATTTCTGGCCTCAAACTGTAAGAAAATACATTCCTTTTGTTTTAAGGCATCACGTGTGGCATGGCAGCCTTGGGGAACGAACAAAACCAGGGTCAGCTGAATCCAGAACCCATGTTTTCAGGCCCACGTCAGTGCTCCTTGACCATCGAGGGGGAGAAACTTTCTTGCAGACCCTAGAGGATATCATCCCTGACTCAGGATCTCAATCTGAGAAACGAGGACTTTCCCCCTTTCACAAATGCCTCAGTTATGAATTACCTCTAAAAGACAATGTTATCTTTATAACTAGTAACAACGTCGAGATTACCCACAACACAGGAACACAAAATATAAAAGCTCTCCTGGAGGAAGATGTTAAACACAGGAGATACTAGGTCTGGGGGCGCCTGGGTGGCTCAGTCAAGTGTCTGCCTTAGGCTCAGGTCATGATCCCAGAGTCCTGGCTAGAGCCCTGCATCAGGCTCCCTTTTCCCTCTGCCTGCAGCCCCCGCCCCTCCACCCCGGGAGTGATCTCTCTCTCTCTCAAATAAAATCTTAAAAAAAAAAAAAAAAAAAAAAAGGAGACACCAGGTGTGGTGTATTATGAGCACTCTCTGTACTATGTCCCCAATAATTCTATAAATCAAAAACCGTCTAAAAAATCAAAAGAAGTTATTTACAAAAGAAAAACTATCTTGGAACTGCTTTGAGGATTAGCCTCCGGATCCCAGTTGGAGAAACGCTGCCCATCTTTATTCTTTATTAATGCTTGCCAAATGAATGGCCACGCTTAGCACCTGGGAGAGCCTGCTGAGCATAAAATAGAGCTTAAGTGCCTGTCCTGAGCTCTGACCCCCACCTGGGATACCCTTCTCCCCTCTCCTCATTTGGTCCCAGAAAACCCGGCTCTGCCCCCCGCAGAAAGAGCTGAGATACCTGGGAGGTAGGCACAACTCCACAAGTCTGGGTCTTCCAAGCGGAAGTGCAGGGAGAACCCAGTGTGAACGGGCTGCTCTCGATATTTTCCTTTGGCCCACCCCCCCACTTCCCAAAGGGGCAAAAAAAAATTCACACAGGCCAAAGGCAGGAAAGGGCCTCCTCCGTGGCTCCCAGAGCATCAGTGCAAGAAGCCCTGAGACAAAGCTGAATGAAACAGAATAGCAAAATGTGACCAAGCAATCAGGAATCAGAACAGATAAATAAAGAGTAACAGAGAAAGAAAAAGGATCAACTACAAAGACTCGGGGGCCTTGGCAAACACATTTGTGATTTTTTTTTTTTTCCACTGAAATGTCAGTTTTGAAACTAGCTTCTGAAAATGTAACCAGCTTCTCACATCCCCAAAAAGAAAGATCGTAGGACCGTGGCGAGGGCGGAGGCTGTGTTACCTCTTACTTCGGAGCCGGACATCAAGAAGCAGCCCTACCCTTCCACGTTTCCACCAGGAGCACATCTAGCGGCTCGCACCACCCTGGCATGGGCCCTCTCTCCGGGTCTAGAAGTTTCCCACACGGAGGTCCAGAACGCCAAAACGCTCGCGATGGGTGGAACCAGGTCCTCCAGGCCGCCCCAGGCCGGGCACCACTTTCCAACTGTCCTCAGCAGTCGTGGGAGTCCCGAGAGATGGCCAAAGGCTGCCCCCATCCCTCCATCCCTCTCCTAGGGCGACCACACCCGCCCCCGGGGACCCCCACCTCTCCCATACCCCAGGCCCCCTTTCCTCCCACCCAGCCCCCACACCCTCGGCCGGCTACGAATTCACCTTCCCCGCTCGGCCCCCCACTTCCTGCCTGCCCCCTCCCAATCTCAGGGCCCTCACTCCCCCATTTCCCGCTTCCCACCGTACTCCGGGCACCTCACCTCTGGCCACCACGCACGCCTTCTTTTCTCTCTGCCCCTTGACATCGTTCCTCCACTGCCCTCACTCGGGGGCCCCCCACTCCCAGCTCCCTCGGCCCGGCGCCACGGACCCCACACCAGGCCCCCACCGCTCAGGGCCCCTCACCCTCGGGGCCCCGGGCCCCTAGCTGCGGCCGCGTCCCTCCCGCCTCTGGTCCCCCGCCCGACCCGCCTCGTGGGCAGCCCCCGCGCTCGGCCCGGCCCCGGGGCCCCGCACTCACGGCTGTAGAGGGCGATGCCCGCCGCGTCCGGGCCGGCGCGCACCTCGAGGCGCAGCGCCTGCTGCTCCGCGTGCCGCTGGATCTCGCCGTTCGCGTCGCCGATGGTGAGGAGGCGGGCGCCGGGGAACACGGACACCGCCGCGCAGGGCCCCGCGCCGCCCGGGACCGCCGCCCCTGCGCCGCCCGCGCCCGGCCCCGCCGCAGCCGCCGCCGCTGCCATCTTAGATCCGGCTCCAGGCCCCACCGCCGCCGCCGCCACCGCCGCCGCCGCCGCCGCGCCCGGGCCCAGGCCGCCGCCGCTGCCGCCGCCGCCGCTGCCGACGCGCAGGCCGAGGCCAAGGCCGAGTCAGGCAGCGCCGCCTGCCGGCCACGCTCCGCCTCGCCGCCACTGCCGCCGAGGTCCGGCCCCGTGGCGCAGCGCCCCCTGCTGGCCGCCTAGGGCACCGGGAGGGAGGGTGCCGGGGGACGGGGCCGCCCCGCCCCGCCCCGCCCCGCGCGAACGGTCGCGGCTTTGTGAGGTGGCTCCGCGGCCCAGGAACGGCGGGGGCGGAGCGTGAGCCGGGGGGCGGTGCTCCGTCTCTCGGACACGCCCCTGGGCCTGGGCCCCGCCCCCCGACCGGGCGAGGCTCGAAAGGCCGCGCTTTGTACCGCGGGGCTGGCGCGGAGAAGCGGGGAGGGCGGGGACAGGGGCGCGCCCTAGGGGGCGGTGTTCGGCCGCGTGGACACGCCCTGGGCCACGCCCCGCGCAAACGGTCGTGCTTTGTGAGGCCGCCGCCCTGCCCGGAAAGGTGGAGGCGGGTCTGACGTCCGAAGACTCCGACACACCTCTGCGGGTGCTCCGCCCCTTGGCCCTGCCCGGCTTTGTGAGGAGACACGCGGGGGGCGGGGTCCGGCTACGATGAGGCTCCGCCCCTGTACCGGTCCTGCTCCCTCCCACTGGATGTCGCTTTGTGAGGCGCCGGGCTCTCAGGGAGGGCCTGCGCGAGGGGCGGGGCCAGATCCCGGGACACGCCCCCAGCGTGTGGCCCCACCCCGGCCCTCCAGAAGGGAAAATCAGTTTGGGGAGGCACTCAGTCTCTGCCCTGGACCTGAGTCGTGGGAAGGCCCCCACCCAGCATTCAGCCGCTCCTTCTCTCTTCCCCATCGTCTCCGCCCCCTTCCCCCATTGCCCTCCTCCTCCCTCCTTGGCCATCTATTCCCCTACGAAAAATTCTAGGATCTCTCTCTCTAGGCCCCTCCCTTAACCCCTTTCTTCCCCCCCACCGATGACTGGCCAATGAATCTTGCAGAGCAGGGTCAAGTGCCGCCTTCACACACACACACACACACACCCCTATCTTCCAAGTCCGTCTGTCACTGCTTGAGGGCGTCATTCTCTTCTAGAGGGTCCAAAAAAGATTGTGATGTCTTTCCACCTTCTTTAGTTCCTACTCTTCTCTGGACCTCCATCATCTCACTCACCAGTGCAAGGACTTCAGCAAAGACCCCCTGTGTGACAGTGTCCGCCCTCCGAGCTTTCCCTTGACTGCATGCACCTGAGGGCAACTAGGCATCCGGTGATTAGACCCCAGAGATTCTGGGCTTGAAGGATTACACTCCACAGAGACCTTGGGAACTGCTCAACCAACACGTGCTGTAATTAATAACTTAGGCATCCCAGCAGGACAGGCTAACAGAACATACCCCGGGTACCCTATGTCCCAAAAACCTGGTTGGGTTGGTCAAGTCAGATGTGGCAAGGGGAGGAGGAAATCGGAGGGGTGTGTGGAGGGCCCAGACCGCTTATGGCCCAGCTGGGGGCCACAGGGATCCTAACATCTCCTTCCCACGAGGCCTGAGAAGCTGGGAACCCAAAAAGAGTCTTCCTGCTTTCTGTCCAGACTCCAGGACAATGTCTGTGCCCCCTCTGCTCCTCCTGCTTCTCTGTGAGGAGGGTCCCAAAGCCAAGGATTCCCTTTGCCTCCTCTGTCAATTCCCTGAGAAAACAGCAGCCAGAAAACTCAGAGTAGCTGGAGGGACTTCAGGCCCTCGAGAGAAGGGGCTGAATGGAGAATGCACAGACACAGAGGGGCCCCCGGTCCTCAGCCTCACTGGCAGGCCCGGAAAGTGCTGAATTCGGGGGGCTCAGGCGAGGATGACGTGGAGGTGGGCCTTTTCCGGGGCCCAGAGCTGCCGGGTGTCTCGGTGGAGCCTGAGCACGCATCTAGAGTGGTTGCATCTTCTTCTGGATTCATTTTCTTTGTCCATGGAGGAAAAACAGAGAACAGGGTGATTTGAGGTTCCACGATCCAGGGTCTCCCTACATTCTGAGTCTGAGATACCCCCCGCCCAGTCCATCCGGTCTCATTTCAGCCCCACACACCACCCCACAGCTTCAGGACCCAGATCCTGTCCTCTGTCCTCCTGCCTGTCTGCATGCTGAATAGGGAAGCAGACAGCATGGGTTCAAATCCCACCTCTGCCTTGTCCCATTGAGTAACAACTTAACCCCTCTGAGCCTCACTTTTTCCTTTTGCCCAATGGGGAGAATGCTCCTAGACCCCTCCTAGAGTTGCTACAAAACATGGAGGAATTAAATAGATAAAGTGGCTAGCACATAGCAAGCGCTAATAGTTAAGTGAACAAAGCTGTGACCATGATCTCTTCCCCTCCCCCACCTTGTCGCCCTGTTCTGGACTCCCACAAAACCTGCCTGGAAAGTCTATCCTCTCCTCTACCATAGATGCTCCTGCCCCAAATGCCAGTCAAGAGGAGATGAACTTGGGATGCCTGGGTAGCTCAGTTGGTTAAGCGTCTACCTTTGACTCAGGTCATGATCCCAGGGTCCTGGGATCGAGTCCCACATCGGGCTCCCTGCTCAATGGGGAGCCTGCTTCTCCCTCTGTCTCTGCTGCTCCCCCTGCTTGTTCTCTCTCTCTCTCTCTCTCTCTGACAAATAAATAAATGAATAAAAATCTTAAAAAAAAAAAAAAACAGAAGAGATGAAGTTGATAAAACTGAAGTTTGGTGGGTGAAAGCAAGCTGGGGTTCCATCCCGGCCCCATACGTCCCTAGCTGGATGATCCCAGTAAGGCCATAATTAGCTTCTGTGTCCTTGTCTATTAAAAAAAGGGGGGGGGGCGCCTGGGTGTCTCCATCAGTTGTGTGTACGACACTTGATTTCAGTTAAGATCATGATCTCAGGGTCCTAGGATCCAGGCCCCCATCTAGCTCCCTGCTCAGCGGGAAGCCTGCTCGAGATTCTCTCTCTCTCTCTCTCTCCCTCTCCCCCCCTGCTCTCTCTCTCTCTCAAATAAACAAAATTTTAAAATTAAAATTAATGTCAACCCCACTTCATCCTAGAGCAAATATCAGACCCTCAGCAGGGTATCATGATACAAGCTGGAGAACAATTAGCTGCTTCACTTTTATTTCAGCCATCAAATGCTTCAAAAAGAAACTAGAATTGAAAGCAGGGACTCAGACAGATATTTGCATACCCATGTTCATAGCAGCACTGTTCATAATAGCTGAATGGCAGAAACAACCCAAGTGTGCATCAACAAATGAACAGAAAGCAAAATTCTGCCTTCAACAAGAATAAAATTCTGACACCTGCTACAACATGAATGAACTTGAAGACATTATGCTCAGTGAAGTAAGCCAGACATATGGGGTGCCTGGGTGGTTCAGTCAGTTAAGGGTCAGCCTTGGGCTCAGATCAGGATCCCAGGGTCCTGGGATGGAGTTCTGCGTGGGCGCCCCCTACTCATCGGGGAGTCCGCTTCTCTTCCTTTGCCCCTCCCCCATGCTGTGTGTGTGCTCTCTCGCTCTCTCTCAAATAAATAAAATCTTTTGTAAAACACCAGACACAAAAGGATGAACAGTATATGGCATCATTTCTAAATAAAATGTCCAGAATACGCAAATCCGCAGAGAGAGAAAGGAGCATGGTAGATGCCAGGGGCTCGGGTTGGTTAAGAATGAGAAGTTAGTATACTGTGGGGACAGTTCTATTTTTACAGGACAGAGTTCTGGAGATCCATGGCGGTGATGGTTGCACAAGGTGAATGAATGCACTTAATGCCACTGAACTGGACTTTAAAAATGGCTAAAGGAGCTCCTGGGTGGCTTAGTCCTTAAGCATCTGCCTTCAGCTCACGTCATGATCCCAGGGTCCTGAGATCAAGTCCTGCATTGGGCTCCCTGCTCAGCGGGAAGCCTGCTTCTCCCTCTCCCACTTCCCTTTCGTGTATTCCCTCTCTCCCTGTCTGTCAAATAAATAAATAAAATCATTTTTTCAAATGGCAAAAATGGTCAATTTTATGTTACATATACATGTTACCGTATTTTTTTTATGTTACCATAATGAAAAAAAAAAAAAAAGAAAGAATACCTAGAAAAGATCTCACTAGAATTTTCTGTGAAGGAAAGGAAGCATGGTAGTGTGGCTAGCATGCTATCATTTATGTAGAAAGCATGAGGGTAAACATCCTCTCTTTTCACTTTTGCTTGCATTGCCAAGAAGCTCCTAATGGTGGTGGCTGTCTGCATGTGGAGGGGGAGACCATGGAGTGGAAACGGGTTACTGACAGAAGGATGCTTTACTGGATATATAATTTTGACATATGGATGTGTTTCACATAAAAAAAATTTTTTTTTTTTTAAGTAGGCTCTGGAGGCACCTGGATGGCTCAATGGGTTGAGCCTCTGCCTTCGGCTCAGGTCATGATTTCCAAGTCCTGGGATGGAGCCCCACATCAGGCTCTCTGCTCAGCAGGGAGTCTGCTTCCCCTATTTCTCTGCCTTCCTCTCTGCCTACTAGTGGTATCTCTCTCTCTCTCTGTGTCAAATAAATAAATAAATAAATAAATCTTCAAAATAAAAAAAAGTAGGCTCTGTGCCCAACATGGGGCTTGAACTCACCACCCTGAGATTGAGTCACATGCTCTATCCACTGAGCCAGCCAGGTGTTCTCCTCCCCCAAGTTTTTTAATTAAAAAAATATATACAGGGCGCCTGGGTGGCTCAGTGGGTTAAGCCGCTGCCTTCGGCTCAGGTCATGATCTCAGGGTCCTGGGATCTAGTCCCGCGTCGGGCTCTCTGCTCAGCAGGGAGCCTGCTTCCTTCTCTCTGCCTGCCTCTCTGCCTACTTGTGTTCTGTCAAATAAATAAAAATAAAAAAAATCTTAAAAAAAAAATATATATATATATACATATATAGTCACAAGGACTAAGATACTTTTTAAATTTTTCTCCCTGTCTCTGTTTCCATTTGTTTCATTTTCCTTAAAAAAAAAAAAAAAAAAAAGAAAAGGAGAGAAGAAAAATCCCCAGGGTCCTGGTGCCTTGACAGCACGTCTTCTCACAGAAAGTTTTAGAATTTGCCCTGCCTGCTGGATTTTGGGCGGGGGGAGGGTTTTGTTTTTTACTTTTTGTTTTTCGTTTTTTGTTTTTTCTTAACACCCTAGGATTTGTCCCGGAACTGAGACCTCACAGGGCTGAACTAGCCGGCGGGGCCAAGCCCCTTCCTTCCCACATTCATACACAGTTTAAATTCCCTTGCTCCTCTCTCCGGAACCCCAGTATCGCGTCTGCACCTGCCCTTGGGCGTCGCCGGGTAAAGGGGCGCGTCTCTGGTCCCTCCACGCCCGCGGCTCCCCGGGACTCCCTGTCGCCTCCCTCCGCCCTCTCCCTCCGTCCATCATCCGCCGTGTTTGCTGTCTCCTGAATCGATCTGACCAGCATCCGTTCCCTTCTTCCACCTCCGTTGCCGACACGCTGGACCAAGCACCCACCACTTAGCTCGCCTGGACCAGCACCGTCGCCTCGGTCCTGGCAACCACCCCCGAATGACACATTCCGGTCGGCCCACGCCCCCCAAGTCTGTCCTCCCCGCAGCCGCCAGAGGGCGCGGGTGAGCACCTGAATCGGTCACCTCTCCCCCGCCCCCCTTCCCCGCCCGGGAACGCTCCATGGCTCATCACATCGCGGCAACAAAGTTCTCCGCGAGGCTCCCCTCGACTCTCCATTCGGCTCCACTCCAGTTATCCTGGACGGTGCCAAGAACGTGTCCCGAGACTGGGGCCATCTTCCGTAGCTACCCCCTGCCTGTTGGCCAGCTCTGAGACTTCCTGGATCTCCCATCTAAGGGCGAAGTGAGCTTCCCTCCCACTCCTACCCCCTGTGGCATCGTCTGTCTCCCCGCCACCCACCCCCAGGGAGAAATTTAAAAGCTCTGAAGAATTAAAGGCTTTGTCCTGTTCTTGTCCCAACACCCAGGAAGGGTGTGTTGAACCAACCCAACCCTCTCCCATTATGGGGCCCTTGGCACCAACTCCCCACCCAGGCTCCCTGACTGCAGTCCCAAAGTGCCCACTTGCAAAGGGGCAGATTACAGAGACCTTCCCCACCTGTAAGAGAAATGCTCAGCTTGGAGAGTTAAGCTAAAATCCCTGAAACTGAACATAAAAACAGGCTTTTCTTTACCAGGAGGGGACTACAGTGTGCATCAGACTGTTAAAAAGCACGTGACCCTTGGGGCGCCTGGGTGGCTCAGTGGGTTAAAGCCTCTGCCTTTGGCTCAGATCACGATCCCAGGAACCTGGGATGGAGCCCCATATCAGGCTCTCCGCTCAGCAGGGAGCCTGCTTCCTCCTCTCTCTCTGCCTGCCTCTCTGCCTACTTGTGATCTGCCTGCCAAATAAATAAATAAATCTTTAAAAAAAAAAAAAAGCACGTGACCCCACCCGCTCACCCTGAGTCCCCTGTCACCATTCTGTAGGGTCGGCCCCATGGTGGGCAAAGGCGGCCCGGAGATCCTGCCCAAGGGCATCGGACGGCCTGGACTGTGGCTGCCTCCCATCCCCTGGGATTTTCCAGAGCCAACTCTCAGCTCACAAACAAATCCCTGCTCAGGGATTCTGGGCTTTTCCCCAGTCACACCCCACCCCCGCCCCAAGCTCAGAGATATCAGACCACCTGATGGTGGTCTTCCAGAGGTTAAGACAGTCAGCAGAAACCCAGGACCAAGAAATGCAATGACTTACCATGGAGATGGCAAACAGAGAGTTATCAAAGGTCATATCTGAAATAGAAAGAGAAAGGAAAGCCCAGTGTCAGTATAAAATCTCTGCTCACTGCCCTCCGGGGGCCCTCCCGTCAGAGCCACAGGCCTCAAGTCAACTGTGAGGAAGGGCTTGGGACCCATTTCCCAGCATGCTTTGCTCCCTTTGAGCCCATTCTGCAAGGTGAACCATTCCCAGCTGTGAACTGAACTGTGTCCTTTTTCTCCTCAGAGCCCTCCCCCAGGGGCCTCTTGTGGCCCTCTGATAAATGGGTTTCTCCTCTCTGCTCCCACTTTCCAGAACTTCTCTCAGGGCCTCCACCGCCCCAGTCTCTCCTTCCATTGTCTGCTCTCCACCCGCCTCCACCCCCCACGGCCCCCTCCTGCATCTCTGCCTAAACACCACTTCCTCCCAGGACTGCCCTCCTGGCCCCAGACAGGGTCCCACCGGCCATGGGCTGTTTCCCCACTGCAGGATGGGCTTGTGAGTGAAGACCACCTGTCTTGGTCTTTGAGGGATGCCCCCCAAACGTTAGCACATAGTAGATGCTCAGTAAAATTATGGACCCGTGGGAGCTCCTGGGTGACTCAATCGGTTAAGCCTCTACCTTCCGCTCAGGTCATGATCCTGGCATCCTGGGATCAAGCCTGAGTAGGACTCCTTGCTCAGGGGAGGGGGGCTGCTTCTCCCTCTGCTGCTGCTCCCCCTGCTTGTGCTCGCTCTCTCTCAAATAAATAAATAATCTTTTTTAAATTAAATAAAAGTGTGGAACAGTGAAAGTACAGAGGATGGAATTTCTCCGCTTGGGGCCACTTCCTGAGTGCCCCCCCGGCCCCCGGGTGGAAGCCTTCAGGATGACACGTTCTGGATCACCACTTAAGGACAGGGCCAGGCCGTCTGTCCCCCGTGGAACTGAGGGCCCAGCACTGGAAGCAAGTGTTACATACACACTTGTGTTTTTCTCCCAAGGGGTAAGAAGAATGATAGGGTGCTGAAGGCAGGGAAATAGAAACACACCCCCCAGTCTAGGGAGTCAGGGAAGGCTTCCCGGAGAAGGCAGCCTTTAGACCAAGACCAGAGGGAGAAAGAATGTTGTAGGCAGAGATCAGGATGACTGAAGGGCCTGAGGATGAGGCGGAGAGAGAAGGTGAGAGGTGAAACCTGGCCCTGGGGGGAGGGGAGGGTGTATCCTTGACCCTAAGGGAAGTGAGCGGCTGCAGAAGAGGCTCAGTAGCAAGTAAGGAGACCCGCTAGCATTTTTCTTTCTTTCTTTTTTTCTTTCTTTTTTTTTTTTTTTTTTTAAGATTTTATTTATTTGTCAGAGAGAGAGAGAGCGAGAGTGAGCACAGGCAGACAGAGTGGCAGGCAGAGTCAGAGGGAGAAGCAGGCTCCCTGCGGAGCAAGGAGCCCGATGTGGGTCTCGATCCCAGGACGCTGGGATCATGACCTGAGCCGAAGGCAGCTGCTCAACCATCTGAGCCACCGAGGCGTCCCCCCGCTAGCATTTTTGAGGGGGTGAGCCTGCCCTGGCAGGGGATAGGAGTAAGAAGGTACATACCTGTGGTGGCGAAGTTGACCTGAACCCAGCAGGATTCTCGCTGTCTGCAAAGGGATTGGGGAGAGAGATGACCCGCTCCTCTCAGACCGGAGGGTTGTTCCAGGAGGCCCTGGCTCCAAACTTGGCCTTCACTCCCCACCTTTCTTTGCATCCTCCCCCGAGTCCCCTCAGAAGGAAGTTCTCTTCCAGGAGCCACATCGCCTGGTGAAGTCTGGATTCGATCCCTGGGGCTGCTGCTAGCTCTATGCCACCAGGCAGCGGGGGCTCCAGCCCTCTCTCAGGGAAGAAACTGAGGCTGGGGCCACTGCCTACAGGCTACAAGTTGGGCACCGCACAGCCCCAGAGGGTGTCACCTCTCCCAACTCTGACTTCCTATAGAGTATTACAACCATTTTGGGCAGTCAGTGGTTGAGGGATGTGAGCACGACTCAACCACTTGCTCCCTGCATGGCTAAGTTGAGCCTCAGTCTACTTGTCTATAAAATGGGACTACTTATAAGGGCCAGCTCTAGCAGTAGCTGTGAGCAGCTATGGACTCCAGCAGCAGCTCCTAGCACAGCGCTCTGCACACCCTAGGTGCTTTATAATTGACCCCAGTTCCTCTTAAGCAACCCTCCCACGAGAGGGCGCTGTTTGGAATGGAGACACCCACCCCCCACCCAGCACCGGAAGTGCCCCTCTGTCCCCAGAACCTGGCCAGGTCTGATTCCTTAACACCCACAGGAACTTCTACCACGAACCCACCAACCATCTGATATTTCTTTCCACCAAAGCACCCTTTGAGGATCTCCAGAGATGGTCTCACCTTTTCTTCTGCAAATTTTTTACTTTAACTGGGAACAAAAAAATAAATAAACATTTATTAGATTTTAGTCGTGGTTGCCTCCTAGTTGCAAAAAACAAAACAAACAAGACTGCAGGGGCGCTTGGGTGACTCAGTGGGTTGAGCCTCTGCCTTTGGCTCAGGTCATGATCTCAGAGTTCTGGAATCGAGTCCTGCATCGGGCTCTCTGCTCAGCAGGGAGCTGGCTTCCCTCTCTCTCTTCCTGCATCTCTGCCTACTTGTGATCTCTCTCTGTGTGTCAAATAAATAAATAAAATCTTAAAAAAAAAAAAGTCTCCAAAGTCTCCCTCATATATTTATGACCCAACCTTGCCTTCTCCTCCCACAAATGTGCCCCTCACAGGAGAGCTACTGCAAAACCCTCCCCACCACCCAATTACCTGAGTGATGTGTATTGGTAAAAGCTTCAAACAAGCATGTAAAAAAATGTTTTTTGGTTAAAGATTTTATTTTAAGTAATTTCCATATCCAACGTGGGACTCGAACTCACAACCCCAAGATCAAGAGCTGCATGCTCTACCTACTGAGTCAGCCAGGTGCCCCCTACTACTGTTTCAATTGGTTTTGTTTATTGTCAGCTGCAGTGTTTGACAGGAGCTGGGGGAGGAGGAATGGTGAGTTAGTGTTTAAAGGGTCAGAGGGGCCTGGGTGGCTCAGTGGGTTAAGCCTCTACCTTCATCTCAGGTCATGATGCCAGGGGCCTGGGATCGAGTCCCCCATCGGGCTCTCTGCTCAGCAGGGAGCCTGCTTCTCCTCATCTCTCTCTCTGTCTGTCTCTCTGCCTATTTGTGATCTCTCTGTCAAATAAATAAATAAAATCTTTTAAAAAAAAAAAAAAGGGTCAGAGGGGGGGCCTGGGTGGCTCAGCAGGTTAAAGCCTCTGCCTTCGGCTCAGGCCATGATCCCAGGGTCCTGGGATTGAGCCCTACATCGGGCTTTCTACTAAGTGAAGGGCCTACTCCCCGCCCCCCTGCCTGCCTCTCCGCCTACTTGTGATCTCTGTCTGTCAAATAAATAAATAAAATCTTTAAAAAAAAATAAATAAAGGGAACAGAGTTTCAGTCGGGGCAGATGACAAAGTTCTGGAGATGGACAGTGATGATGGTTGCGTAACGAATTGAACGTACTCAATGCTGCTGAACTGGACACTTAAAAATTAAGGGTTGAAATGTGAAACTTTGTGTTATATATATTTTATAATTTAAAAATATATGTCATGGGCGCCTGGGTGGCTCAGTGGGTTAAGCCATTGCCTTCGGCTCAGGTCATGATCTCAGGGTCCTGGGATCAAGTCCCGCATCAGGCTCTCTGCTCAGCAGGGAGCCTGCTTCCCTCTCTCTCTCTCTCTCTGCCTGCCTCTCTGCCTACTTGTGATCTCTCTCTGTCAAATAAATAAATAAAATCTTTTAAAAAAATAAAAATATATGTCAATTTCCCCCACCCCACCACCAACACTGCACTTCTGGAAGATTCTTTACTGCAAGTTTTTGAGTAAGACCTCCCCAGCTGTGTGCCTCGGTGCTCCTAAAAAATGGGTGTGATTGGGGGTTCATTTGCACATCCCAGCAGTTGCACATCGGGCAGCCTCTGGGATCTGCACCATCTCTGCCTGCTGTTACCTTTCCTGACCATCACAGCAATGGCCACCAGCCCAGCAAGGAGAAGGAGGGCTCCAGCCAGGCTCAAGGAGAGTGCCAGTATCCAAGTGGGCACTAGAGGAACATGAGAAAAAGAGGGAGGACAGGTTATGGAGTTGTGGGGTGCAGGGTGAAGGTGGGACACCTGGCATTCCTCCAGATAACCTTTGGGGAGCCAGCCCCCTCCCCATACTGCCCAACCATTTGACTTGGGTGTAGCTGGACCCTGGGGATCTGGCAAGTCTTGTGACCGGTCAATTAGCATATCCCCCACCTCCCAGTCGCGGTGATTGGTTCAGGGATAGGCTTGTGGGCAAAGGAGAGCTAATGAGAGCTGATTCTGAGTCTTGGCTCCACTACTGGGAAAAGAGGGTTATTCCTCCCGCCAGCATTACAACGCTGGTAGGATATATATCTAAGTCTGCTAGGCACAATTTTGACAACATGAAGAGGGGTTCTTGCCTGAGAATAAGACACAAAAAAGCAGAGTTGAGAGCTGACAAATGATTCCTGACTTCTTTGAGCACCTGGATCCAGCCATGCCTGAAGTCAATGCTGCAAAGTGACTTCAGTTTGGCAAACCAACACATTCTCTTTTGTTGCTGAAGCCAGTTTGAGACAAGTTTCCAGTTACTGGCAGCCTGAGAGTCCTGCTGCCTTCAGCCTGATACCAGGGGTGTCAGATGGCAACCACCCCCAGCCCCATGGTGGACCCTGAAATCCATGCAGAGGTCAGCCACAAAAGCATGAAGCTCCAGCTTCACAGTTTACTTCTCTGCAAGGGATGTGACTTCTCCTCCCTGAAGAGAGGGGGTCTCTCAGGAAAGAGAGGAGGAGATGACCCAATCCCTATGGAGATCAGGAGCTAAGCCAGGAAGGGGAAGGAACAGACATATACTTGATATTCTCACACTGTTAGCCCTTGTTCATTCATTCATCTGGGGCAGGAGGTCTGTTGTCCCCTCCCCACTCTGAGACCACAAACTCAAGGTGCTTGAAGGGGGCCTTTGACGGTGGAGCTCAAAGACACAGACTGTTTGTCACCGCAAGGCACTGGGGCTTCTGTGAGCAACAACATTCTCTTTAAGTGGGGCTTCTGCGGGTAACAAAGTTCTCTTTGCCACTGGAAAGTTCTGATGGATGGTGAAGCAGAGGCTCTACCTGGAGTCACCTCCTCCCTCCCTCCTGCTCCTTGATCCAGAGCCCACACCCAGCCTCCTGTCCTGAAAAGACCACAGGAAAATATCGGTCTTCCAGGCCTTCTGTCTCGCTTCGGCAAAGAAACAAAGTCCCGGATGCACCCAAAGGCCCTGCGCAATTGTCTTCACCCCTTCCGCACCCTCTTCTCCCCCAACTTCTCTCCTTGCCCACCATGCTTCGGCCCTACAGAGAGAGCACCCCGGTGTTCCTCAAACATTCCAGACACGTGCCACCTCCGGGCCTTTGCACAGCTGGCTCCCTCTACCAGGGACCCTTTCGCCATAGATCCCCACATGGCTGCCTCCTCATCATTTAGGTCTTTGCTCAAATGTCGCCCCCTTGGAGGCTTTCCCTGGCCACTCTCCTCTGTACTTAAAACGACACCCTTCCCTAGCTGGTACTTTATCCCGGCCTCTTTATTTGGCCCCTGCTGGCTACACTGAATATTTTCTGGCCTCCCTGCTTCTCTACTGTCTGTATCCCCTCTGAATGTCAGCTGGGGGAGGGTAGGGACATTGTTTTACTTGCTGCTGAAAATGCAGGACCAAGAACAATGTCTGGTACATAGAGGGTGCTCAGAACTGGAGGAGGGGGGCAGGGCAGTGGAGTGTGGAGGGTTAACGCCTGGATACTAAGGCCCATGGGATCCCAGCTCTGCTGCCCTGTATGCTGTGTGACTTGGCCAAATCCCTTCATCACTTGTGCCTCAGTTTCCTTATCTGCAAAATGGGGAGCATCGCTGAACCCATCGCGTGGGATGACTGTGAGAATTCAGCAATGAAGGTGAGTGAGCCCTGGACAGCTGGAGGCCTGGCTCGTTCCACAGAGGCTTCCAAGCAGAGGGAACAGCACGGGCAAAGGCTCAGCGGTGAGCCAATGGAGCTGTGGGCTGCAAAGGCGGGCAGGAGGGTCTTACCTGGGTAGGAGACGTTTACCACCTCACTGGGATCTGACAGCTGCGGCTTCAGGTCCTCACTTAGCACCCTATACTGGCAGTAAAATGGGCCCCCTGGAGCCTCCCTGCCACCGCCGCTTAGGTTGAAGGTGACCCCAAGCTGGTCCATGGGTGCCTGCAGGAGCTGGACCACCTGCCCACCACGGTAGAGCGTGAAATTTGCCCCTGGGAAGCCCTCAGGGGCCATGCAGGCGATGTGGATGGGATCTTCCTGGCTGCTGGGGTGCGGGGGCACCAGCAGGATGGACGGCGCTGGGATTGCCAAGGAGCCTGTAATGCAGAAAAAGGGAGGCAGTCTGAGTGATTAGAGCAGAGGAGTTTCGTGGCTCTGTGGCCTTGGGCAAGCGGCTGACCCTCTCTGGGCCTCAGTCTTTCTTTACAAGTAAGTAGTCGACCCTATCCCATTGCTATGTTGAGAGGTTTGGGGACTAGGCACCTGGCAGGGGGTCGCTGCGTTTGAGTCATTTTATTATCATCGCAGTGGCTATTACATAGTGACGCTACTTCCATCAACAGCTACTTCCATAGCCTTACTACTTCCATCAACAGCCCTCATCGGATGCCCCGCCCTGTTAGGTGCTGGGGATGGAACCTGAGTGAGATGGACGGATAGACATGCCTGCCTCGAGGAGCGGATGTTTTCAGGGAGACAAGAAGCACCGGGAAGCCCATCAGACAGGGTCATGGGAAGCCTGCACTGGCTGGGCAGGCCATGGAGGGCTTCCCTGAAGAGGGGACACAGGAGGAGCTAGGGGAGAGTATTCCGGGCAGAGGGAAGAGCTTGGGCAAATGCTGGGAGGGCGGAAGGGGTGCGCAGTCTTCAAGGAGGCCAGGGTGGCTGGAGGGGATGAGCCACGGAGAGGATGGGAGGAACAGAGAGCAAAAGGGGTTCTCCTGTTTCCCAAGCCATGGTGAGGAATTGGGGTTTGGGGGGGTACAGTTTCCTATAGGAGGTACCAGTGTCTCCCCAGCTGGCTCCAGGCTCCCAAGCAGAGCTCAGGCGAGGTCTACACAAGCCTCTCCCTGTTTGGCCTCTAGACTTTTGCACGGGTTCCCCTAGCCCCCAGCAGAATCTCCTGTTGCCCCAACCCCGGAGGTAACAGCCTGCAGAAGCCAAGCGGGGCTGAGTCATGGGGTGTGGGCACCGCTGTCCCCAGCGGGGTGGGATTTCTGATAGCCTTGATGTGCGGGTGGTGAGGAGCACCTTAAGACAAAGCCATGCTCCTGGGGGCATGTCCAAAACTCTGGGGCAAATCTGTCAGCTTTCAGCCTCCTCCAGCACCTGGGGAAGGCAACCCTGGGCTGCTTTCTGCCATCAGAGCAGAGGTCAGGTAGGCAGGGGGGGGTGGGAGAGGGGTGGGGCTGATGCAGGGGGGACATCGGGCTCACCGGCTGCAAAGAGCAGGATGGTCCAGGGCATCTCTCCTCCCCAGTTTGGCCGGGAAATCTGGCTGAGGCCAGCGTGGCCCACGGCTCACCGCCAGCTCCTCCTGTGGGGCCAGAGCAGGGAAAGGAGAACCAGGGCTGATTGGAACGAATGTTTCCTCACTGGCAGGAAGTTGCACACACACGCTCAGCTGCCGAAAGGGACTCTCTCCTCTCCCCACCCCTTCCACAGACGCACATCAGATTCTGGCACTTCGCTGCACCTTGGTGGCCACATTTCTGCAGAGATGGTAGAAGGGACACATGGCTAAGATGATCAGGTGGTGTGTGTGTGTGTGTGTGTGTGTGTGTGTTTCCTCCCCTTCTGGTTGGGATGAGGCTGTTTGGGAAACCCATGCCCAAGACACAAACCTTAGCCCAACCAGTTCCAACGTGGAGACATGTTGGGCAGAGGTCAATAGAGCATAGGGGTTAGTGCTTGGCTTCTGCACTTCTGGCAAGACATGGTCTGTCTCTGAAGCCTCAGTTTGCTGCTCTGCAGAATGGGGCTAAGAGTTGCAGGTATTAGATCCAAAGAACTCATAATATATACCAAAATGTAATGCTAGAGGTGTAAGTGCTCCCAGTGTGAGGCCATGGGAGCATGACCATCCCTGTGAAAGAGAACAGTAGGTCCAAAACTAAGGGAATGATATAGTTTACAGAATAAATTGCCTCCCGTTTACAACCCAGAAACTCCCAAAGGTCTGTGTTACCAGTAAGTTTGCTTTGGTCTCTCTCAACATTTCTGTTCAAGTCAGGCAGGTCCACCTGGAGGTTTACACTAGGGAAGGATGTTAAGTATGTGGTCACTAAACAACAAAAAAGGGCCATTATGCTGGATGTTTTTATTTGGATACATGAGGCTCATTCCAATGTCAGGACCTTTGCACGTGCTGTCTCTGCTGCCTGGGACACAATTTTATTAATCTGTTAAGATTCCACTTCTCTTTCAGGGTTCAGCTTAAATATAACTTCTGGGAAATCTTTCCAGATACCTCTGGATTTAGAAAATTTTCCTTGCTGAATTATACTACAGTGTCCTGAAATTAGCATGCTTGTATTTTCAAAGAATTTGTCTGTTTCATCCAAATTGTAGAGCTTATCAGTAAAAATTCTTCATATTCCCTTATTATCCTTTTAATGTCTGTAGGGTCTGTGGCGATGTCCCTCTTTCAATGGTAATGTGTTTTTTCTCTCTTTCTTGAATAGTCTTGGTAGGGGTAAATCAGTTTCCTTAATCTTTTCAAAGTACTAGCTTTTAGCTTTGCTATTTTCCTCTATTTTCTGCTTTGGATTTCATTGTCTTTTTGACTTATCTTTATTTTTTCTTTCTTCTATTTACCTTATGTTTCATTGGCTCTTCTTAGATTCTCAAGATGGAAGCTTAATTCATTGATTTTAAACATTTTTCTCCCAATATAAGCATTTAAAGCTATATATTTCCCTCTAAGTACTGCTTTAACTGCATCTCACACGTTCTGACTTGTTGTGCCCAAGTTAGAAATATTTTCTTATTTCCCTTGTGAATTTTTTCTGGGACTCATACTTTATTTAGAAATGTGTCAGGATGCCTGGGTGGCTCAGTGAGTTAAGCCGCTGCCTTCGGCTCAGGTCATGATCCTAGGGTCCTGGGATCGAGTCCCGCATCGGGCTCCTTGCTTGGCACTGCCTCTCTCTTCACCTCTGCCTGCCTCTCTGCCTGCTTGTGTGCTTTCTCTCTCTCTCTTTCTGACAAATAAATAAATAAAATCTTAAAAAAAAAAAAAGGAATGTGTCAATTTCCAACATTTGTGATTTTTTGGATAGCTTACTGTTAGTGATTTTTAAATTTAATTCCTTTGTGGGCAGGAAATGCACTCCATATAATTTCTATCCCTTGAGACCGAGGGATACTTTAATGGCCCAGCATATCTCGATCCACATTCTTTATGCACTTGAAATGAAAGTACACTCTGCAGTTGTTTCGAATAATAGTCTGTAAACATCCATTAAATTAGGTCATCGTGATTTATAGAACATGCTTGAATTTATCAAAATCATTCAGTTCTCTTCCTTTCAGGGTGCAGGGGTGGGTCTGTGGTGCCTCCTGTAGTTTCCCAATGCCTACCCCAGTGGTTGGCACACAGTGAACCACAACTAGTTCTTGATTGTCTGACCTGAAGGTCAAAAATATTCAGTCTAGTTTTGTCGCTCTATCCTGGTTGTGTAAGATACAGAGTTAAGAGAGATTCCTGGCTTATTTATTCCACCAGCTGTTTACTGAGTGCCAGGAAGGGCTCAGCACTGTGCTGAGTGCCAGGGACACTGTGAGGGAGAAAACCTCCTGCCCTCAGGATGCTCAGAGTTCAGTTAGAGGGGCAGACAGCCAGACAATGACAGTCTAGTTGGTGAAGTGCTCTAATGGAGGCAGTCACCAAGGGGAGCTCTTAACCTAGTTTCTTCTGGAGGTTCAGGGAGGGCTTCTGGGAGGAGGTGTTATCTGACTCCAAAACCCCGAGGAGACAAGGGGAGGATATTCTAGGTATATGTAATAAAGTGTGTGAAAGACCTTGGATGAATGCGAGGACTTCATCCTGGGAGCATTTAACCTGGTGCAAGAATCTTTAACCTGGAATTTTGACTTCAGAAAAAGAGACACACTTACCTGTATCAGTCAGCTTTCGTACAGATAAAGCCTAGAAGAGGTACAACTAGGAGTCATGGGCAGGCTGAAGGGAAATCAGCCAGGGATGTGACTCCCCGGATCAGGAAGCCGTTACCAGCCTGGGCCTGATGTTGCTAGGGAAGGAGCAGCTTGTGGAACTTAGGGATAGCGGAGTTGCAGGCTTTGGTAGAAACACGCAGCCCCACAGGGTGGGAGCCAGAGTATATGTTTACCTACACCCACCTCTCCTCCAGCCCTCGGATCTCCTGCTGGGGCCAAACCCAACTGGATGTTGAAGGAAAAGGCAGCTAAGTTGACCCGCTGTGTAGAGATCAGCCTCCAGGGGCACAGAGCAGGGCATGAAGGCATTGGGAAGGGCTCAGGTAGGGCGCACAAAGACTGCCTAGCATACATGCTCAGAATCTTTAGGTTATAATTTCAGGGGATTCCTGGCCTTGAGAAGCCAGTCGGCAAACTCCGCATGGTTGTAAGAAGCCCAGGCTGACTGCAGGCCGACACTGCAAAGGGAAGATGGACTCCACGGGACGAGGCCTGTGTAACTGCTCCGTCTCTTCTCTGGCTACTCCTCTCCTGCCGCTCTTCCTTTCTGCCCCTGCAGCACTCTGAGTGCCTTCTGACCTCAGAGCATGGTTCTCTCTGCTTGCTTCCTCTCACTTCTGCTTCAAGTCTGAGATTCAATGCCTCCTCCTCAGGGAGACCCAACTCCCCAAGCCATCCACTGACCGCCCAACATTTACCCTGCGGTGCCCACAACTACCTGAAATCATGTTAGTTCCAAACTCAGGGATGACCGTATGACCGTCCTCCTCCACGGGAATGGCCGCTCCATGCAGACACGGAGTCTATTTTATTCACAGTGTCAGACACTCAGTAAATATTTGTTGACTCCTTGGACAGGGGGTAGTGTTTTCAACTGAAGCAAACAAGAAACAGAAACTTCGACAAACCGAGCAAACACAGTCAGAATCAAGTTCATCCGAACTCTGGAAGACAGGCCAAGGTTTGTGCCCACCAAGTGAACACTGAATCATAATGAAAAGGAAACTTGAAATGGCAGGAAAGAAAGCTCTGTGCTGTTTCCCCCCCATCCTTCCCTCATCTCCTTCCCAGCGCAGTGGAGGTCTTGAAGTCAGCAGCCTGTGTCCCCAGTATGGGGCTCCGGTACTCGGTCGCTGAGGTTGGCAGTATGGTGTTCGTCTGTTTTAACATGCCTGGCAGGTTCCTATGGGACCAACTCAAGGTGCTTGTCTGTTGAACTCAGAATGCATTCCTGGAAAACACTGTAAGGCAAAGGGAATAACCCACAGCCACCTGGGGCAAAATATTATAATCGAGGACAACACTAACCAGGGATTTTACCAGCTAAAATGGGTTTATTCAGGAATAGCAAAGAAATGCAACTGAGAACAAGCTAATCCTCAGCAAACGCATAGGAAGGTCTGGAGAACAAAGAAGAAAACTCTTTTATAGAGGAAAGGGGAAGTCCGGCGCAGGCTGTTATGAACAAGAAATCCATTGGCTTAAACTGGGAGTTGGAGGTGTAGTGATGTTTCATTGGTTGAGTAGTCTCAGTCTCTCATTGGCTGGGCTGTTACCAGAAAACCTTTCTTCCCCTGCTGGGGTAGTAGAGTCAGGTAGGAAAGTACCAGTTTGCAATGTACATCACTTCCTGTGGGGTCTGCAATTGACAATGAGTGGTAGGGTGTGAGAGCTCCCCCTCCTACCTCCTGATTCCAGCTAAAGGAGGTTTCCTCTTATTAATTTTCACAACAATGGACATGCCAAAAGCTGGGAGGAAGAGCTGGGGTGAGAGTTTCTCTGGTAATTAAGGCATTCAGAAGCACCCATATATACTGGGGGATTTAGCGAACAACATACATGCCCAGGGCAGGAAAAGTGCTCAAGAAAGAGCTTAGAAGACCTTGAGCTTTCAGCTCAGGCTTATCTCTAGATCCAGTGCAAACAGGAAGTGAAGGCTAAGGCAAAATTGTAAATGACCTGGAAAAGCAGGTCTTTTTACAGACACAGGTCTGAGGGAGTGCCCCAGAATAAACCTGAGGGAAGATTTTTCTTTTTTCTTTCTTCTGCTTGCTCTTTATAATATATAAATAACTATTATAACTCAACAACCAAAAGACAACCCAATTTTAAAATGGGCGAAAGACTTGAACAGACATTTCTCAAAACAAACAAACAAAAACAAATTAAAAAAAAAAAAAAAACCAAAACCAACCAAAACAAAACAAACAAACAAAAAAATACAAATGCTGAACAAGCACCTGAAATGATGCTCAACATCATGAGGGTAATGCAAATCAAAACCATAATGAGATACTATTTCACAACCATTAGGATGGCCATAATAGAAATAAATAGAAAATGGCACGTGTGGATAAGGATTTGGAGAACTTGGGGCACCTGGATGGCTCAATCATTAGGTGTCTGCCTTTGGCTCAGGTCATGATCCCAGGGTCCTGGGATCAAGCCCCATATCAGGCTCCCTGCTCAGCAGGAAGCCTGCTTCTCCCTCTCCCACTCCCGATGCTTCTGTTCCCTAAAATCTTTAAAAGAACAAGCAAAACAAATAAGGATTTGGAGAACTTGAAGCCCTTATACATGGGGTATCAAAATGGTGGGAGTACAAAATGGTGCAGCTCTGTGCTCAGCAAGGAGCCTGCTGGAGATTCGTCCCCTCCTTCCCCCTCTACTCCTGCCCCCACCCCACCTTGCTCTCGCAGGCTCTCTCTAAAATAAATAAAACT
>NC_081558.1:7891175-7963083 GCF_022355385.1 Mustela nigripes | reverse complement strand
ATCTCGGTGTCCTGGGATCGAGCCCCGCATCGGGCTCTTTGCTCAGCAGGAGGCTGCTTCTCTCTCTCTCTCTGCCTGACTCTCCGCCTACTTGTGATTTCTCTCTCTGTCAAATAAATAAATAAAATCTTTAAAAAAATAATAATAATAAATAAATAAATAAATTTTCAGGGCACCTGGGTGGCTCAGTTGTTAAGGGTCTGCCTTCGGCTCAGGTCATGATCCCAGGATCCTGGGACTGAGCCCCATATCGGGCTCCCTGCTCAGCGGGAAGCCTGCTTCTCCTTCTGCTTCTGTTCCTCTCTCGTTGCTTCTCTGTCAAATAAATTAAAAAATTTTTTTTTTCAAAATGTCCAAGCAGCGCGTTTGAATGACAGAAAACTTTGGAAATGAAAAGGAACAGTAACAGTGACTGCACATAAACTTTGACACAAGGTGGTGTGACTTCCCCAAGTTCTCCAAAAGCAGGAAAGAGCTGACAGCCACCAGCTGTATTCGAAGAGTAACTGTCAACAACTGCCAGCCACTCCAGGGCCTATCTTTAAAGACTCAAAATTTCCATCTAAACATTCTTCCTTATGTTTAGACAGAATCACCAAGTAGAGTCCATTATCTCCAGTGACTTCTTGGCTTATTTGCCAGCTTCCGAGAGGGTGGTCGCCTCCAAATATTCTAAGCCAGACTGAGGGAGCAGAGGTTAGTTACATGGTGGGCTGCCTAGTGGTGGGCGATCCGCCTGGAAAATAGCAGATAATATGCTGAGCGCCGAACGAGCATTCTCTCAATCTTCACAACACCCCAATGAGGTAAGACGAGCATCACATCGTCTTACGGATGAGGACACGGAGGGCCGGTGGGATGATTCCAAGCCAAGGGTCGAAGGGGTAGAGTGGGTGTGGGAGGCTTTGTGGCTCCCAGGCCCACCCTCTCCTGCCTCGTAAGCATCTGGCTGTCATTTTTCCTACCCTGGGTTATATCAGTTACTCTGCTTATTTGCTGCCCACCCCCCCCCCACCCCGAGTTTGGGACCTTTGGGATGCAGACTGGGCTATGTCCCTCTACGGACTCTACGCAAGGATACGGGCAGGGCTTCGTCTCGAGTCCCACAGCCGCCCTATGGGGAGGTCGTCCCATCACCCCAGTACAGACGAAGAAACCGACAAAGCGATGGCTCTAAGGAGCAAAGGGGGTAAAGGGTCAGGCGGCGAACCTGGTGCCACGGACAAGGAACACGAAACACCCACATCAATACGAAAGGGTCTCCCTTTCTCCCCCAGTTGAATCAACTTATACGTGAGCCCTACGGTCGCGTACGGGTCCAAGCCCAGCCCTTATTTAAGGTCCACTCCGCCCGGGCCAGAGGGCCCAGTGGTCGTCGCGCGCAGCGTACTCTGGGAAAACCGCAGGGAGGAGCCTTAAAAGGTCCCGGGAACCTCCTACTTAGCTGTCTTAACTTTTGCCTGAGAAACATGCACCATCATAGTACTTATTTTTATCATTTTCCCTCACCATCCGTTGAGACCAGAGCTAGAAGCTGCTCAGAAAGAAGCCCCCAGAAGCTTGAGTGTTTTAAGGCACAGCAGGCATTCATCCGGGCAGCTAAGCTCTCAGGGGGCCCTTCACTTTTTCTCTAAGTTCGCTTTACACCACCGGCAGAAGGGACTACCAATGAGCTCCACCGAGTAGCAGAGGGGGCAGGGCTAGCTCTTAAAGGAACCGCAACCTCTCCGCAGACCGGAGGGTGACCCGGATGATGGCGGCCAGCGCGGGCCTAGCCTTGGCTCTCTGGCTACTACTGCCGCCGGTCGGGGTTGCAGGGGCAGGGCCCCCGCCGATCCAGGACGGCGAGTTCACGTTCCTGCTGCCTGCGGGGAGGAAGCAATGTTTCTATCAGTCTGCGCCGGCCAACGCAAGCCTCGAGACCGAGTACCAGGTACAGGGTCCCAAGTCGGGAAGCATGCGACCGAACGGAGCCAGGGCGAGGGGGCGTGGCCAAGCAGCTGAAGCGAGACAGCGATGAAAGAGGGAGGGGGAGGAGCCAGTGCGTAAGAGCGCGGGGGCGGAGCTAGGAAGAACGAGCAGGACCTGGTGGAGACGGGGCGTGGGAGCGGAGTGGGTGTGAATAATGGCAGGAGGCGGGGTTAGAGTGAGGCGGCCGGAGGGGGCGGGGCCATCGCTTATAAGAGGGCGCGCCTCGCAGGGCAGGAACCTCACGAGTGGACGTGGCCAAAGTTGGCTCGACTTGGGGAGCTGGTGGGCGTGACCAAGATGGGCTACTAGAAAGGGCGTGGTCAACATGAGGCTTTCTCGGGGGTTGGGTTAAGGAAAGCAGGGCCCTGTCACCTCACTTGGGGTGTGGCCAGGTAAACGTCGATCAAGGAATTACGACGGGGGCGTGACCAGATGAAAGAGCCCAACCCAAAGCTGTCCTATCAATGAAGACTGAGCCAAGGCAAGGGGCGCGGTCAGAGGGACAGGTGGGGCAGGACCAGGTTGCAGGTGTAGGTGTCCGCGCTCAGGTAGGCCCCTGGTGGTCCTGGATGGGTCTGTGCGGGTTGGTCCAGCCCTGGCTTTCCCTGGCAGGTGCCCTTGGCCTACCCCTAGCCCTCCACCCTCTTACCTGTCCCCCCAGGTGATCGGAGGTGCTGGACTGGACGTGGATTTCACACTCGAGAGCCCTCAGGGCGTGCTGCTGGTCAGCGAGTCCCGCAAGGCAGATGGGGTGCACACGTGAGTCAAGTCCCACTGTCTGCCTGGGTTTAGTTTCAGCCCTGCCCCTCCCCGGTGGCCTCAGGTTACTACCTTCCCTGCCTCTCAAAGTCCGGCCAACGGGGGTCATGTGCGTCTGTGTGTCTTTCTCCCAGGGTGGAGCCCACGGAGGCTGGGGACTACAAGCTGTGCTTTGACAACTCCTTCAGCACAATTTCTGAGAAGCTGGTGTTCTTCGAACTGATCTTTGACAGCCTGCAGGATGAAGAGGAAGTCGAGGGCTGGGCGGAGGCTGTGGAGCCTGAGGAGATGCTGGATGTCAAGATGGAGGACATCAAGGTGCGCCCAGGCTGAGCCGGGGCCACTTGTCCCAAATCTCTGGCTTGGGGCAACAGTGCTCCCCTACTCTCCCACCTTGGCTGGGGTCTGCATCTGTCTGACCCCCCACCCGCCCGCCCACTGTGCCTTCACCTTAATTAGAACAGTAGCCACTCACAGTTAAAATAATAGTGCATTTCTAGATATAGGAATTTAAGAGCTTAAATAACTCACAAAATCTCCATATGAGGTAGGAAATGTGCTTCTGATGCCCCATTTTAACTAAGGCACAGGATGGCTAAATAACTTTCCTAAAGCCACACAGCAACTGGCAGAGCCGCATTTGAACTCAGGCAGTCTGGCTTTAGCAACTATGCTGTTAACCACTAGTAAATCCGTTTTTTTAATACTTATTTAGGCATTCAATTCTCACTGCAATTCAGAGGAAACGAAGGCCCAGAGAGGCTAATAAATTTGCTCAAGGTCACACAGCCAGGCAGCCAGCCAGAGGATTTAGACTCAGGCAGTCTGGCCACAAGTTTCCTGTCAGCTCTCTCCTCCTGAAACATAAGCTCACCCCATCCCCCCAGTTTTCTTGGTCCCTGCTCCCCAAAGGGCAGAGGCCTGACCCTGCCCCTCTCTCTGTTCCACAGGAGTCCATCGAAACCATGAAGACCCGGTTGGAGCGTAGCATCCAGATGCTGACGCTCCTGCGGGCCTTTGAGGCACGTGATCGCAACCTGCAGGAGGGCAACCTGGAGCGAGTCAACTTCTGGTCTGCAGTGAACGTGGCTGTGCTGCTGCTGGTGGCCGTGCTCCAAGTCTGCACGCTCAAGCGCTTCTTCCAGGACAAGCGCCCTGTGCCCACGTAGCCCCAGAAGGAAGAACAGGGAAAGGAGGGGCAGCAGGGCACGTGTGTGTGAGATCTGGGGTCCGTTCCCCCAACTGCTTCCTATGGGAGGGGAGGCCACGCAGTCACAGCCCGAGGTGTGGCCCTCGTGTGTCTCTTCCCTGCCAGGAGCCAGGCGAGAAACACTTGTTGGCTTGGCCGACAGGCCTGGGCCCTCCAGGAGGGACAGCTCAGTGGCTGCACCTGCTTTCCTGGGAATTATGCATGGAGGGGACGGCACTGCAGCATTTGAATGCGACCCTTGGACCTTCTGGCCCCTTTCCATGTCCCCTCTGGTAATGCGTGTGCCTTAGCCCAGGGCCCAGCCTGCACTGGCACAGCTCAGCGTGGGATGGGGGCCAGGAAGCAAGCTCGCCTTCCCTTCCCTCCTGGCCTTCTGAGGCAGGAGATGGCGGGAAGGGGCTTGCTGCTTGTGGGACCCCACACATTCCTCTGTCTCCCTGTCGCCCCACCAGAGGCCTGTTGTTGCTGCTGGGGGCAGCTCCCGGGCGGGGGCCGGCCTGCTGATGCCAGGGGCCGGGAAGGAGACACAGCTACAGTGTTCTTGCCAGGAGAGTCACTTTATTGAGAGGAAGGAGCCCAGCCCCTCAGCCCAGCGCCAGGTGGGCTCGCTGTGGGGTCTCATACCAGAACTCCAAGAGTGGGGGGCGGGGGGCTGCACGGCCACCCGCCCCTCCTGCTCTCTCTGCAGAGGCCCCAGGCAGGGCTGAGGGGTGGCCCAGGCAAAGCTTTTGCGCAGGAGCTTCACGGAACAAAGGGCGGTCTGGCCTGGGCACTGGAGTCAATAAATTATGGTCAGAAAATCACAGAGCCTGGTGTCTGGGGCTCAGGGACACCAGCCAGGACAGATCTGCCCCCCAAGGGGGCAAACCAGGCAGGCGGGAGGGGTCTCCCACGAAGCTCAGAAGAAAGGCCGGGCGGGAGCCGATGGAGGTGGTCGCCTGGGCACAAGAGAAAAATCAGAAAGCAAAGTTTAACTGTGACCTGGGCTGAGCCAGAAGGCCTTGGACCCGGGTGGAGTCCTCAGGACTGCAGTGGTGGGGAGGGGGCCCTGATCACGGCCGTCGGGGTCAGAGGGCTGGGATTCCCTCTCTCCTGCGTGATTCTGCTGCCCACCACAGGCCCGTGTCAGGGGCTGCAGCCAGGCCCCTGGGTTAGTATGTGTGGAGGGGGTGCGGCGAACGTTTGTCCCCATGCCTGATGTGTTCTGAAAACCAAGAGATTTTCCCTCTAAAGCACGCTTGCCTCTGGAACAAGTGAGCTCGCCCCGGGAGCAAGGTGGGAGATGGCCCACGGTGGCGGGGTGGAGGGGGTGGTCCTTGTCAGAGGCCTGCCTGGGGAAGGTTGAGCGGCCCACGTCCTCAGCCTGAACGCCAACACAAAAGGCCCACACAGCAGCCACCAGAAGCTTCTTCCCTTTATTTTAGTTTATTAATAGGATACAGAGTGCAGGCACTTACAGTGGTCAAACCGAGCGAGGAGCGAGCAAGGGCTGCTCTGCCATGGGCCGCTGGAGGCCCACCCCATCGGGGAGGCCTGGGTGGGAGCCAGGAGCCCCTCCGAGCCTCCCCACTCACTCAGCCCTGAGCCCGAGCCACCCCGGGGACCTAGGAGGAGGAGGGGACCCAGGGAGGAGAGCGCGAGGCCGGCAGGACGGAGGCTTCCGGCCCCGGCGAAGGCACCTCCGGCAGCCGAGGCTCAGCCGTGTGATTAATACGGCCACAGAAGGAATATTTACAACTTGCAGGGTGGGCAGTGCAGGGCCTGCTGGGCCTGGCTCGCTGCCTGGAGCTCCTGCTGCTGAGAAGCGGACATGCTCCTTGGGCCCCCGGAAGAGCTGGGGGGACAGGCACTCTTGCTGCCCCGGTTTCCAAAAGGCCTGTTCTTCTCAGGCTTTCCGGGCCAGAGAAGCCCGGGATGAGTCGCCCCCTGGCCCCGGGGCAGGGATGCTCATTTGAGATGGCGCCCAGAGCACTCCCTCCTCTGTGACCCTGTGGCTCCATCCCCCAAAGTGCAATGGCCCAGCTCCCCACCCCTGCCTCAGGGTTCCAGGGCTCCTTCTTCAGTGCTGTGTCCAGCTGGGGATGGGGGCCAAGGTTAAGGAGGAGTCAGGGGGCTGCCCACAGGGAGCCTGGTCCTGGCACGTGGATGACAGGGCCGGGGACGGCGGAGGGGCCCGGACCACCGAAGCTCCCGCATGGTGGGGGTGGGGGTGCGAAGACCCCCCGAGAACACGCCCCCCCCCCCCCGGGGCCTAGTCGAGCAGGGATGGCTCGGCTGGGCGGATAATGGTGGGCCGGCTGGGCGCAGCAGGGGGTCTTCTACTGCAAAGAGAATAAAGACAGATGGGGAGGGGAGGGGGAACATGGCAGTGAGGCCGTAAGTAGGACAAGGGGGGGGGACCCAGGCCCCTACTCCCCCCACGGTGCCCGATGCTCTGAACGCTGCTGGACACGAAGGAGCTTGCGTGTGACTCCGGGTGAGTCCCCGCCCACCCCGCGCTTCGGGTTCCTCACGGGAGAACTCTGGACAGCACAGCCTGGCCTGCTGGATGGGGTGAGGCAAGGCGGGGTGTGCCGCGGCTCGTGTGTGTGTCCTCAGTAAGGAAACAAGGCTGAAAACCAGGAGAAGGGGCCCCAGGCGCAGAGTCCCAATCTGCATGGTGGGCCACCCGCTGAGGCAGAGGCCAGGCCCGGGAACCTGGGAGTCAGCCTGACTCTCCATTGCTCTGTGACTTTGGGCAAGCAAGCTGGGCTCTCTGGGCCTTAGTTTTCACGCCAGCGAAAGGGGTATGAAGGCTCTATTTCCCGCAGGGTGCAAGGAGAGCTCCTTGATTCGAGGAGAGGCCTCAGGGCGCAGGCTGGTGGCTCTAGTGGTGGGCAGTGAGTGTGGGGAGGGGGGTCCAGCCTTACCTGGGCACTCCAGGGGGGATGCCGGGTGGAATCCGTGCCGGCCGAGACGGGATCTGAGGTGGGGCCGAGAAGGGGTCATTGTTGGCAAACACGCTCTGGGGTCCAGGCCTGGACGGGATGGGGGGCGCAGCGAAGGAGGCCGCTGCCCCCACTGGCACGGGAATCAGAGGGGGCCCCGGGGTCGGGCCTCTCACTGCTGGCGGCCGGCCCGGGGGGTGCACGCTGGACACAGGTCGGCGCTGTGGAGTGGGGCTGTGGAGGAAGGAGAGGTGTGAGCTGGAGAAGCGGGTGGGGAGCACCAGCCTTGCCAGGGTGGCTGTGGAAACCCAAGAGGGCCAGGGGGTGGCACGGGCTGGCAGCGGCCGCAGCCCAGAGGGGCACAGGGGCATGTCTACTCCTGGCAGCAGGCTGCATGGTGTCCCGGGCCCCTCCATCCGCCCCGCCACCACGGGCTTAGCAATGGCTGTGCCCCCAGCTAAAACTCGAGCCAGGGCCTGCCAGTACCTCTCCTCGGCCACCAGGGGCTCCTACTTCTCTCTGACCTCACTCCTAGGGCCACTTCGGTCTCACCAGTCCTGTTCGGGCCTGTCTGCTTCCCGCTTCCTCTAATCCACCCTCATTAAGCAGAAATCCTTCCAGAGCCCAGCCTTGACTCCAAATCAAGTCCACTGCCTCTAACCCTGCCCTGGGCACCCCATGGGCTCCCCCCTGGGCTGCAGCGCCTGCTGTTCCTTCTTTCTAAGTAACTCCCTGGCTCATGGAGGCCTTGGCAGGGCTGACACCTTCTAGGAGATTCCCCTGACCGACCCTCTGTGCTCCTGCCCTGTCACCGGTTAGGTGTCCCAGTCTGAGGCTCTGCACTGCCCCTGCCAGAGTATGTCCATCCAACAGCTCGGAGGTGGCTGTGGGGGCAGGGGACAGGCCAGTCATGCCCTCCAGCTGCTTGCGCAGATCCCCCCAACCAGCTGTTCTTGCCTGTGCTCTGTGCTCCAGGACCATGACCCCAGGGCCCCTGCTGCCCTGGCCTCTCGCCCTCTCCGGCTTCTACTTGGGCTTAACGGGTGGGAAACACCAGGAGTCAGACGGGCCTTCCAGCCACCCCTTCTCTCTCCTTGTCCTTCAGGCCCAGGCCGGGCAGCAGCTCCCACTGCGACTAGGTCCCCTCACCCCAGCCACCCCCGGGGCTGGGGCCTGGCAGGCCACATTGGGAGAGCCGGGGACTCGCGGGAAAGTGGCCTCCGCAGACTCCAGGCGCCCCGGCCTCTCGGACCTGTGGCTGGTGGCGCTCTGTAGCCAGGTGTCATCGACGGGCGGCGGCACGGGCGTGGACACGGTGCTGGTGCTGATGTCCCCGATGATGTTGAGGGCCTCCTTGAGCGCGTGGTACATGCGCAGCATGTCGTCCCGCCGCTGGGCCTGGTCGGCCGACTCCTCCATGAGGCTGCTCTGGTCCGCCGAGGAGTATAGGTAGGCTAGCAGCTCGTGGTGGATGAAGGCCTTGGTCTGGGGGGCAAGGGGAAGAGGGGTCAGGGCGTCCCCCCCCCACCTGACCTTAGGACAAGCCCGTCCCAAGCATCCGCCACACCCAGCGGGCTGTCTGGTCTTTAACTTTACGTACGACACAGATGATGTTGGAACTGCGGATGAGCCTTCTACCTGGCTGTTGGCCGCGTCTCTCCGGGGCCCTGTCACGTGTCCTTCCAGCCCGGTCCACGAGACGCTTACTAAACTTCTCAAGTCCTGCCTCTTTTACTGCTGTTTTTCCTCCCATTTCTTGTCTTCCAGCTGGTTTTCATTAAAAAGCTACTAGTTTCTGTTAATTTTATGCTCTGTTCCTTTCTACCACCTCTTACAGGATACAGGAGTTTCTTAGTTACTTTTTGGAGTTTCTGGGTTCATGTTCATGTGCCCAGGAGCTTCTCCAATGAGGAATAACTTTTCCTATTCTTTTGCAGAGTTTCGCAACTCTAAATGATTTTTCTGATCAAACTGCATTGGCTAGGAACTCTATAAGAAAGTTTGTTTGCTTTATTTATGTATTTCAGAGCGGGAGAGAGAGTGTGTGTGAGCAGGGGGAGGAACAGAGGGAGAGAGATCCCCAAGCAGACGCCTCACTGAGGGCAGAGCCCGATGCGGGACTCGATCCCAGGACCCTGAGCTGAAATCAAGAGTCAGATGCTCAACCAACTGAGCCACTCTGGTGCCCCTCAAGGAAGTTTTAAACCCAAGTGGAGATGGCCAACTTGTTCTTGTTTTTAGAGGGGATGTTTCCTGTGCTTCCCCATCAGGGCAGGAGTGGCTCTGAGGCTGAAATGCAGACTTCTAACAGAGGACTCCTACCACTGTCTTTTTTAAAAACAGATTTGACTTTTCCCAAACGAACTTTCAGAATCTGCCAAAATTACCTCACCTGAGGGTTTTTTGCCCTCCTGTTTTCCGGAGCCCTCCTGTGCATTCTGTTATGTTCCACAGTTTTCCACTTCCTGAGCAAGACTTATTATCAACCGAGAGGTCCTCCTCCCCTTCTTTATGTATTAAATGGATTCAATTACAGGGACAGAGATTTCTAATCTTCGGCCACCACGCAACAACGCTAAGATAACGACAAGTATGTATGTGCTCAGTGTGAGTATGGGCAAAGGTCTCTGTGGGAGAAATTCCTGCGAGTAGATACTCTGGGGCCAAACCACGCATGCATTTTAAATTTCATAGTGGCGGGAGCAAGTATATGGTAATTCCTATAGGTGAAGAACATACCAGCACACCCAGGAAACCTGACAGTGCTCAGCCCGAAGCAGATCGTGAAGAGCGCGGTGAAGAAGAAGGGACTTGGGATTTTTGCTCTGGATCCTGTTCCACCGAGAGCTTTTACAGGCGTGACAGGAACCGAGCCTGGTCTACGGAGACTGGTGAGTGCCCAGCTGAGCTGGAGGCCTGAGGCAGGAGCCCCCCGCACCCTCCCAGCAACCTAGAGCCGGAGGTATTAGGACGGCTGCATTTCACCAGAAAGCAGGCTAAAGCTCTGAGCGGCTCAGGAGCCGTGGAGGAGGCAGGTAATGCCCCGGAGCGAAGGGAGGCTGGGCTGCAGGCCAGCAGGAGGCCGCAGTTTGGGACCTACTCCGTCTGCGTTTTTATCCCACCTCCCACTCTGCTGAGTGACTCAGGGCAGGTTTCTTGACCTTGCTGGGCCTCGTCCTGTCTATAAAATGGAAATGACAGCAGCCCCTCTCCTAGGGTTATCGTAAGGCTGAAAAAATTCAGAGTAAGCGTAGATGTGTGGTGTTAGCTTTAAGTACCTAAGAAAACGGGAGTGAGCCCCGTGTGGCCTGCACCTTCCAATTTCCTGAGAGAGGCGGAGAATCCTGATTCTGATGTTAAAAAAGTAGTGACTCACTCTAACTTTAGATTTTAAGTAAAACAGTGTAGGGACGCCTGGGTGGCTCAGTCGGTTAGGCGTCTACCTTCAGCTCAGGTCACAATCCCGGGGTCCTGGGACCAAGCCCCACGTCGGGCTCCCCACCCAGCAGGGAGTCTGCTTTTCCCTCTGTCCCTCCCCTCGCTCATGCTCTCACTCCCTCTCTCTCAAATAAATAAATAAAATCTTTTAAAAACCAAACACACAGCGTTCAGGCCGATTTGGCTGTGGTGCCCCGGCCCCCGCCCCTGCACCCGCAGGCCCTCTCCCCTCCCCAACCGTGGCCTCGAACTCACGTTGTTGATCATGAGGTGCATGATGGTCTTTGGCATGAGGTCGCGGATGGACTTGTTGATGATGGCCACGTACGAGTCCACCAGGTTGCGAATGGTCTCCACCTGCCGCTCCAGCTGCGGGTCCATGGAGAAGGTGTTCTCCTGGACACCGTCCTCATTTTCTGCCTGCAGGGGAAAGGGCGCAGATGGTGAGGCGAGCCTGGGGAGTCTCCCTTCTCTGAGAACTGCTTGCCGAAGCCTGTCCACCGCCATCTTCCCGGGGACATCCCCTGATGGTCAGGTTGACGCTGTGAGGCCTGCTTGCCCCTGGCCTGAGCTGCCCGGACCTGGGGCGACCGTGGTCCAAGGTGATTAGACCCATTCACCTGGTGACCGAAACATGTTAATTTGGGGGCTGAGGGCAGCCATGTTCACTCTACCTCAAGGACAGGAGGAGGAGAGGGAACAAAACAGATGGGATCCCAGGCCATGTAGCTCCCCGGCCTTGGCTTTAGTTCTCCGAAGTTCCAGAGAACTTCTGGACCGTGACTGTAAAACCTTCTCCACCTCTCTCCTTTGTTTGCTCAAGAGAGCACAGGCTACATGCCTGGAAATGACCCACCCAGGCAGATGCTAGACTCCATCCTCTCCTAGGAGGGGCCAGTTCTGCTCAAGGAGCGTCAGTCGGGCAGGGCAGTTCCTCACCTGGTCCTTCTCAGGATAGACCCCGGCTCGGAGGAATGAGGCCTTCCAGCTGTCCACGTCCTCCTGGGAGTCACAGGCCAGCTCGATCTGCCGAAGGTCCTTGTAGACGTTCCTGCGGCAAGAGGAAGAGGCCCGTTCTTGACCCTGCGCACAGGCCTGGCCGGTGCAGGAGCTGCAGCGAGGGCTCTGGGGTCTAACGGACAGGGACTCACACCCGAGCCGGGCATAGCCCGAGCCCCAGGATGGTAGCAGTGCCTGCACCATGTCGGGCTGACGGAGCCCCAAGTCAGTGCCCACAGCAGCCAGGACCGTGCCAAGAGCAGAGCGTGTGCTCAGCGAGCATCTGCACCCAGCAGCGTCCGGGGGTTTTGTTTTTTTTGCGCCTTTAGTCGACGCCTCTCTTTCTCCTGGGCACCTCTCCTCATTCATGCTCTCCTGTGGGGGCCGAAGCCTGCCGAAGATACTCTCAGAAGCGGGCATGTGTTCCCATCGAGGTGTCTTCAGGGAGGTTATAGCCAAACTGTGCACAAGAACATTCTGTGATAGGAGAATAGTTCTCAACCGCGCTGTCGGCTGAGGTAGCAACAAGCCACAGACGGGTTCTTCGTGAGCACCGCGAGGGCAGCGGAGGAAGTTCACTCAGGTTGCGTTTCATTTCAGTCAATTTACATTTAAATGGCTAAATGAGGCCAGTGGCTACTGCACTGGACAGTGAAGGTCTAGAATGTGCGCACATTCCTGGGGGCTGGGCTGTGGGGAATGGAGGGCTGTGGAGCTGTCCCAGGACAGGATGGAGACTCCCAGCTACCACATGGGAGATACTGGGCAAATGTGGGTCTGTGAGCAGAAGGCCGGTGTAGAGCCACAGGCTGGAGGAAAAGCGGACGGACACCATATGGATGGCATTTATGGATGGTGTTCTGTAGGCCAGATCCCACAAGGCAGGTGTGGCCAAGATGGCCCAGCCATCCCAAAGCTTTTGTCTGAGATCGGAGTTTGGGGTTAGTCACGACCTTGTGATGGAGCTACGGCTGGCCGGCAGTCGGCAAGTCCAGAGACTGTGCTCTCCGACTTCTGGAAGGAGTCTTAGGGAGTGAGGGGCACGCCTTCATTGCTCCTTCTCCTCCTCCCTAGTACTGCATGGAACATCATCATGATGGCTGGTGCTTGGGCAGCCATCTTGGAAAAGGAGGAGGAGGGCTCCGGAGTAGGAACACCTGGGCCTGGAAGCCGGAGGAACTGGCCCCTGCCCTGGATGGTGAAGCCATAGGAAACCCAAACCTCTGTCTTGTTTCCAGGACTACTATTCTGGCTTTCCTGGGCTCACTCCTAAATACTACGTTAGGTACAACCTTCACCCCCTCACGCAGGGGATCAGGGGCTGGGGAGGCGGGACAGCTGCCCTGTGCTCAGCAATGAAGAACCTCCAAGCCAAAGCCCAGGGTCTGCCTCATGCCCTTGAGCTTTTTAAGCAGGGGAGGTGGGGGTGCAGGGGGAGAGCCGAAGAGATAAAAGGTTTTTGGAGCCAGCTGATGGCAAAGTGGGCCCCAGAGCTTTTGGCCAGCCCAGAACAAAGTGGGATTGAGCTACTCTTACACAAAACATGACATGAGGCTTTTGCCTCGAACCGATGGCAGCGTGGGAGCACTGGGCCGCAGGGAAGGTGGTCCTGGGGCAGCGGGGATGGTGTGTCCACACACGGCCCTTCCTCCTACTCTCAGACCTCCTGCCAGAACTGGGTTTCTTCCCCAGCTGAGAAAAGCATCTTTGTTTGTGCTAACGTCTCCCCGCTCCACAGCAATGCCCGTGGGGGTGGATTCAGCAAGGCCCCCTGTGCCCTTCTCTTCTCTCTCGACACTCACCCAGCGGTCTCACCCTGACTTTGACCATCACCTTGCAGTAACAGCTCCCCAGTTCACACCCTGCCTGGAGCTCGTTCCAGAACATCAGACTCTGGAACCTACACATCCACCTCCTGGACTCCCCTATGTGGTGTCTCACAGGCCCCTCTCCCTGACCGTTCCCAACCCTATGCTGACTCTGCCTTCTACATCTCAGCAGAGGGCAGCCCGGTCCCTGCGGTGCTCAGGGTCCCCAGAAAATGCCTTCTTCTCTTGTACCTGCATCCACCAGGCCTCTGGTCAGCTCTGACTCTCCGAATAGGCAACCTCCCCCTCTAAGTCCTCGGCCCCACCGGGACCAGTGCCATCCCATCAACCCTGGTCTCCCAGCTCTGGCCCTGTGCTCCCCCCATAGCCACCAGGAGGCGCCCGTGAGCACCCGAGCCAGGACCAGTTCCTCCCCAGCTCAGAACCCTCTATGGCTCCCGCCTCACTTCATCATGTCTCTGCCCAGGGATCCTCCCCGACCACACCCGGAAGCACCCAGTTTTCTGCTTCTTACTTGATTCCCTTTCTAGAACATGACATTCCAGGCCAGGGGCCTTATGCAGAAAGCACTCAGTGGATGCTGCTGAATGGCCAAATGAGGCCAGCGACCATAGCCCTGTGGGCCCTCACCTCTGCTCCGTGTTGAAGATGGCAAAGACATGCTTGTTGGACATGAAGCCTTTCTCCACATCGCGGATCTTCAGGTTGTCCAAAGGCAGCATGTACTTCTTCTCCTTCTCCTGCGGGTGGAAGGGGAGGGGTCACCGTGATCTGTTTAACTGAGCATCTGAGGATGCCCTGGGCCGGACACTATGCCAGGGCCTTTGCTGGAATGCTCCTCCTCCCAATGCCCACACGGCTCCCTCGTGTGTCCTTCCGCTTTCTGGGCAGAGGGGACTCTGCTGGAGAGGCCTGCTCTGTCCCCACCCTGCACTCTCCTTCTCCGCCCCTCCCCCCAATCCTATTTCTCCTCTCGGTACCTCCCCTCATGTAACTGGACCCACCACATCCTCTTGCTCATGGACTTAGGCTACCGTCGGTACTGGGCCTGATCTGTCAGTTCAAGGTCAGGGACTCCTACTGCTTTTGTTCACTGCTGACACAGCACGGATACTCAACACTGGCCAGCTCTCATTCTACCCAGAATCCAACCCTTCCTCCACCAGAAATGAAACTGTTAACTCAACTATGACAGCTTTACAATGAGCCTATAGCCGAGTTACCACCATGGTCCCATTATACAGAGAGGAAGACTGAGGCCAAGCAAGGCAAGCAACAATTCAGGAGTGGGGCTGGGATTTAAAATAAAATTCAACAGCTTCAGATGTTTCTGGAGCTGGAAAGTGAGCCCCCTTGAGATGACGCCTGAGCTCCAAGGCCACGGAAGTGTCACTCGCTTCCTAAGGGCAGCCCTGTTTAGGAAGTGCCCGCTGAGTGGCCGGCACTCAGTCCTGGTGACTTTGGGGGGTGGGGGGGGCAGCTTGGGAAGGATGTGGATCATGGAAGCCAATGTTCGCTCACCGACGGTGGCTAAGCTCCTAGTGTACCCAGCATAGGGAGGGGCCCCTGCAGGCATGTCACCTTAGACCTCTCCATGGGGGCGGCGTGGGGGACCCATTAACAGGTCTTCCAGGAAACCAGAGAACGGCATCGGGGTGCAACAAGATCCCTTGGTTCCCAGGCCCACGTGACCCACAGTCACTCGACGACCATCCCCCATCCCTGCCAGGGAGGCACTGTGCTCAGAGAGGTAAGGTAGCTGCCCAGGGCCACACAGCAGGGGGAGTGGCCCACACCGGGATTCCAGAAGCCAGGCCTACGTGCCCCACAGCCAGGTTCTGCACACCACCCTCTCTTTTACCTCTGGGGATCTTGGGAGAGGAGACCCCTTCCTCCTCATCCACCTGTTTTGTCCCTGGGTAGAGAAGGCCCCAGAACAAAGCCCAACATGGCTGCTCCCTCCGAATTCCAGAGCAGCCACTGTGATCGAGGGGAAGGGGGGCCAGGGGCTCCCTAGCAGGTGGGGACTGGCTTCAAGTTTCAGGACGGCAGGAAGAGAGGCAGGAGTGCGCAGCGGGCTTGGTGCCTGCCCTTGGCCCTGTAGCCTTGGGACCTCAGATGGGCTCTGCCCCAACCTGGCCATGTGCTCTTGGGCAGGCCACTGCCCCTCTCTGCCTCAGTTTTCTCATCTGTCAAAGGCGGACAGGAATCTGGCCCTACTTGTGTGAGGTGAGGATTAAGGCAAGCTCATGAGGCACTACAAGGGTTTTCTTCTGTGTGTCTGTCTGTCCCTCTATGGCTCCAGAGTCTGTTCCCTGGGCTCTGGCAAAGGAGGAAGCAGGGCCAAGCTACAGTGAGGGGCCTCAGAGGGGCCCAGTGGCCACGGAGGTGGGAAACCCCCGTTCAGCCTGCATTCTGGGAGTCCAAGGATGGAGGGTGGCGGAGAAAGGCTCCAGGCAAGGTCCAGGGCCCCACCAACGTCCCAGAGAAAAGTCTTGTGGGGTTTAGCAGGGGCCCAGGCAGGGGTTCCCCGCCAGGAAGATGGAAGGGCCTCTGCTGCCCCCGCCGTGCTGTGTCAGGAGACAGGAAGCTTCCAGTCGGCCGATCAGGCCAAGTAACTGAGTCACAGTCCTTCTGGGCCCTGAGCGAGACGCCACATCTGGAACTGTTTATAGTGTGATTCCGCCCAGAGGCAGCGGCGGCCTTCCTGATGCTGACACGCACACACGGAGCACAAGCACTCCCGGAGACTCGGCGGTGTGCACACCCCGCCCCCAGCCGACCCCCGGAGACCTTCCCGGCACACAGAGGCCGCGGACCCAAACCCTCCCTCCCGCCCACGCCCCAACCCCCTCCTTAGGATTTCCTGCAAACCCACAACTTTCTCCAGATGCGAGCCAGCCCCGGCCGTGCCACGTCAGAGGAGACGAAGCGGATCGGCGCCGCCAGTGGCCTCCTCGCCTGCTCCGAAGGGCTGGGGCGCGGTGGCCCTACTCGCCCCCCCGGGGGCCTGCGGGATGGACAGCCGGCCCCGCCAACCCAGTGTTCAGACTACCTGTTCAGGGGGCTCTGAATGTGTACAGTAGTCTGCACATTGGTTAGGCTGGGCTCGGGCAAGCGGCGCATCGGGACCGGCACCCCCCAAACTTGCTGCCACCTCCACGGCGAGGCAGACCCGGAGGTGAGTGTCGCCGCCCACGGCCCTGCTTCCCACTGGGGTGGAGGCCTGGACAAAAGACTGGGGAGTCCAGAAGGGCCTGGGTGGGAGAAGAGGGACCAGGGAGAGGCAAAGGGAGCCTGTTGAGGGGTTGGGGGCTCTCGGCAGAATCGGTCCCCTACTCCATCCCCACATGGTGACTGCTTCCTCTCGGTGGTTTTTCAAAATAAAGAAATACGTCGTCTTGCCTCTCTGAGCGCTCTCTGAGAAAGCGGCCTGATCGTGGGGCGGGGTGGGGGCGGTTGGCTGCCACGTGTGTGACTCCGAGGGTCCCTGCTCTGCGGGGATCTGGCTCCTGCCCCTCCTGATCAGAGGCTGCTTTGTGTCTGGGGCGCACACAGGGCCCTGCTCCCGGGCCTGCTGGTTCTCATTCCTGCCGGCGGGCGCTCTACCCTCCACCCGCCCAGCACGTCCTCCGGGCCCACAGGAGGGCCCGGGGCTCCTGCCCTCAACCCCCCCATGAGGGGAAGACAAGGCAGCCCCTCCCGCCCTGAAGGAAGGTGCTCTGAGAACTGGACGGTGGGGCGAGCTGCGATCACGCGGTCTGGGCCCGGAAGAGCCTCTGCCCTCGGCCCACGGCTGTGGCCAAGCCTGGCGCTCCCACCCCAGGTGGAGATGCCCGGGCCCAAGGTGGAGACCAGCCCTGGCCGGGCCTGGCAGCTGATGCCCCAGCGCAGACTGGCTTTCAGACTGCGGGGGCGGAAGGAGGGAGAAAATGGACAAGCATCCTCCTGACCCGCCCTCAGCCCGGCCATTTTGAGAAGCTGCTGCAGCCACGAGTGTCCCTTCCGGAGAGCCTGGTCTCGCCCTCCCTCAACATCCCAACCCCGTGAGGCTCTGTGAGCCTGCAAACGCCCTCCCGCAGTTTAGAAACAGCAGCCAGACAGGGTCCTTCAGGAGGCTCGGGGTTCCCGACGCTCCTGGAAGGTTCCAGGATGACTCTCTGACCTTGTGTGTCCAGTGGGATACCATTTCTCCTGAAACACCCTCCCTCAGAGGAACCGTGTCTGGCCTGGGCCCTGAGGGAATGGTCCAGGCCAGGGCTGAGGTGTCTCTCAGGATGGGGAGCACCTGCGCTGTGACAACCCCCCCACCCCCCGCCATGGGGACCCTTCCACGCTCTGTGACACCGGGCAGATCAGCGCTTGCGGCCTGAATCCTCCCTGGCAAACAGAGTGCAAGGATTTCCTGAGGAAAATGTGGCCACGATGGGTTCTCCAAGCCAGCAAGCCTGTTATAAGGCGCAGGAACTGTGCCCTCCCGGGTGAGCAGGACACACAGCAGCCACGTGACTAGATTCCGGTCAGGGGTGTGAGCAGAGCGATGCATGGACCTTCCTCATCAGGCCTTTCTTCCCCTTCCTCCGGTGGTTAGAGGGCGCAGTGTGATGGGCACGGGGCTTCTGGGACCATGATGGGGAGCCACATGTTAAGGGGACGATGGGGAAGGTGGAGCTTGGGCCCACGCCAGCCTCACAGAACCAGGACATGGAAAGGAAAGAGACTGCTGTCCTTGTCAGTGCCTTCACTTGGGGCCTCTTGTCACAGACACCGAACTCCACCCCGGCCAATGGGGAGAGCCTGGAGGCCCAGGAAAATGAGAGAAACATAGTGGCCCTCCCTGGTGACCCTCAGAAGCCAACCGGCTCTCAAGAGAGCAGCAACAGGGTGGCATCATTCCCGCGCCACTAAGCCGTGGCCACATTATTAAAGGAACGAAGCAAAGCGTCGGGCCCCTCAGGACCGAGGGCGGGCCCGTGCGGGGGCCCAGACAGCCGCGGCGTGCCCGAGGCTGCGGGCTGGACTCGCTGCCCTTGCCCACAGGGTCATGGAGACTGCAGGAGGTGGTGGCCTGCGGGCTACTGCTCAGGTGTCCTTTGGACACTCCCACGTGTCCTTTGGACAAGGACAAGCACTTGCAGACTGCTCGAAGCACAGACACTAGAGCTCGGCCCATCACAGGGCCCGTGCTGTTCCACTTCACAGATGGGGAAACAGAGGCCTGCAGAGGCTAAGCACCTGGCTGGGCCAGTGCAGGCTGCAGACGCCAGAAGCCCGGCCCCCCAGCAGCCGGGGGGTGAGTGGGAGTCCCCGACCTGGCGCCCCATCCCCTCTGAGAGCCAGGGATGCCTCCCTGTGACTCTGCGAGCAGGGCTCCGTTTCTAGCGGGCCGAGGGCTCCCCTCCACCTTCTTTCCCACCTGGAGGAGTGGCGCAGCCATGTGGCTGGACACACCGCTTTCCCCCCAACCCCTGGGGCTGGCACGACCGTTCTCTGCGGGAGCCCTGGGAGCCTTTGTTGAATGACCCGGAGTGAGGGAGTGAGCAACCCCCGCAACTGCGCCCTCCCAACCCTGCACTCACCTCCTCATCCTTGTACCAGGACAGAGACTCGGCGGTCAGCACAAACCAGTACTCCTTGGAGCCGCCCTTCATGAGGCTGATGTTGTTGATGGTCAACCAGCCCCTGCGGATCACCTGCGGGGGACGGGGTGCTCAGAAGACAACGCCCGCCGCCCTGCCGGGCCCACCCCTGCGTAGCGGCCACTGCCCTTGTCCCCAGGATGGAAGAGGGACCACGGCAGGGACACCTCCAGCCTGAAGCCCAGCGACCCAACTCCACCTTGCCCCTAAGCACTTCCCACTGGCAACCAACAGGGGACACCCAGGCAGACAGACACGGGCACGCACTCACCCACGAGCCTGGGGGTGACAGGGAACCGGGCCCCGGGAGACCCCTGCCCACAGGGTTAGGTTCAGTACACGCAGGCAAGCACAGGGATGCCCATCGTATAGAAGGGGCCGAGGGAAGGTCCCGGGCCCGTACATGTGTCACATGGGATGTGACACTGGAGGAACCACACCTGCAAGACGCAGGCGCCACGCGGCCCGCTGCCCCCTCACACCCTCCTGGAAGACAGCTGCTGGGTGAGGGGAGGCTGCAGGAACCGCCCCCAGACGGAGCGGCTCTTGCTTTCCTTTCGCGGCTGCCTAGCAGGGGTGCACCACGCAGCGTCAGCTCGGCAGCCCGATGTCCTGGCTCACCTGCCCAGCCCACTCAGGGGAACACCGGTGGGCAAGGGGACCTGCTCTGAACAGGGATTGTGGCCAGTCTCCGTCCTGGGTCTCCCTCCCCCACAGACTCTTCCCAGAGGATAGGAGGAAGGGAAGCTTCCACCCAGAGGGCTGGGGCCAAAGGTCTGATCCTGGGGAAGCTGCAGGGCATCCTGCACCCATGCTGGCTTCAAACCCGGGGGCAGATTCTGGCTGGAGGATCCCCAGATGGGTCTTGTGTGGCTGCAGCGGTCATCTGAGTAGGAGGCCCAACCCAGGCCTACACAGAGGACTCACCTGACAGCTCTACGTAGGCAGCCTGGGCGGCCATGGTCCTACGTTCCCCGGGTCATGAAGGCATGTGTGGGCTGGAGCTACCCACCACTCTGGATTGGGGACCCCAGGGCAGCGGGAAGCACGGAGAGGCACACGCAGGCCCGTGTGGGGCCCAGGCAGCAACAAACCAGGCCAAGCAACAGAGGTGTGGCCAAGGACAGCTGGGAGGGACTGGTGTGGAGTCCCCCCAGGGTAGGGTGTGGAAAAAGCACCAGTGATGCTGCTACCCGTGTTCCTGATGGGTGGGTCTCAAGAGGGTCCCCCATCCCGTCTTCTGTCCTGCCCCTAGGCCTGTCAGATGTTCACAGGGCCACCTGCCTCCTGGGGTTGGAATCAGGCTCTGAGCATGCCCAGGGGCCCCTGCACTACCCAGAAGTCCTTGCCCAGGGTGAGGACAGCACAGGATGCCACCTGAGAGCCCTTCTTCAGGCTTCCTAGTGATGACCAAAGCACTGGAGAGACCTGTGGCCACCAGGGAGCACCTGCCTAACCTGGGCTGCCCAGCAGGCGAGGGGGCGGAGGCCTTCAGCCTCAGTAAGGTCATCCTCCCCGGGCACCCTGGTTTAGCACCGAAAATCTGTGGAGTCCTGGGAACAGCCCCCAGGCCCAGGCAAAGGGGGGATGCCTGGTCACACTGGGGGCAAGGATGGTCTTCAGACTCAGGCCCTAGGCCATCCTGCATCTGACCCAGGAAGGAGTCCCTGCTCTAGCCCCCATGCCCCACCCGAGGGCTGTGCATTCATACTGGCTCCTCCCTTCCCCACTGGGGCAGGGGTGGAGGGCGGCGGGCAGGGCCTGCCTAGTCCCGGCCCAGGCCAGGCAGAAGAGACACATCTAGACCTCGGTCACTGACCAACTAGCAGAAGGGGAGCAGGAGGCAGAGCTCACGGGTGGTCAGGGCTCCCCAGAAATCTTTACATGGTGAGGCCTCTCTACTCCAGGGCCCAGCCCAGTTCCTGAGGGAGCAGATGTATCCCACCTGCTCCTCAGGCTTGGCTCACCCGCCTCCACCCTCAGTGCGCCCCAGGCAGAGCGGGCGGACAGGGCCCAGGCCGAGCTGTGGCTCGTGTGGCCAGGCCGGGCCCGGAATGGCACATCTGAGTCTCGAGGCAGGAGGCCGCCGGGTAGGCTTGGAGAAGCCTCCAAGGTCCCCTTCCCCTCGAGCTGCCCAGAGAGCGGTCCGTGTGGGAGCCAAGTGGGGTCAGAGACGAAATCCCACCCTGGGGAGGCCCAAGCCGTGGGCTGCAGACACACGCGTGGAGTCTAGAGGAGAGCGGGGCGAGCCTCCTCGTCCAAGAGCCAGACTTGTGCCCCAGGGGCCTGGCTTAGAAGGAGTGGGGTGGCGGAGGACAGAAGAGGCAGGCAGGCTCCCACGCTCCAGGGTGCACAGCGACAGGCATGCAGGCACGCCAGGGATGGGAGGAAGGGCCGCCGGGGGAGCGCGGGCTGCAGGCAGGAAGCAGCAAGCTGGGGCCCGCTGGCAGGGTGGGTCAGCCTCCTCCTGGGTGAGGGTCTCGGCCTGAGTCACCCAGGGCAGGGATGGAAACCACGGCTGGGAGACCCAGGGGCCCACAGCCTTGATGGATGTGGCAGGGCTGGCCTTTGTAGCTGGGGATGTGGAATCTGGCAGGAAAAGAATGACTAAACCTCTTGGGGTGCGAGGGAGGAAACGGTTCGAGTTCCAAGAGGACGGTGGGGGGGGGGGGGGGGCGACATCGGGAAAAGCGGGAACTACAGGCTTAAGGACCAGTGATTCCTCCGGCCACTGCCCCCGCCCGACCCTGCCGAGCCCCAGATGCAGCACAGCCCTGGCCCAGGATGAGCTCAGCTACTTCGACCCAGGGGCTCACCAGAAAATCCCTGCCAGAGGGCAGCAGCCGGCCGCCCAGCGCCTCAGGGGCCGATGGTGGGAGAACAGCCCGGAGGAGGAGGCGCAGGCCTTGCTCTCTGACATGGAGAGCTGGGGTTGAAGCCAGCTGCCTGGGCTTTCAAGCACCTTGAAAACAGCTCACCTCTCAGATGGGAGCAGCACCTGGCCCCCAGTGGGCGGGCCTGGGCTGGGCCACACATGGAGAGGAGGTGTTCCCTATAACAGGGATGGCAAATACCATTCATTGTGGGCAGCCACACTGACCAACGGGTAGCAACTGCCACCTCAGTTGAGAATTCCAAGTGAGAATTCTGGGCGCAGGTGGAAAGCGTGCCAGGAGCGACTAGTGATGTCTGCCGTAGGCAAAATACAAGGGAAGGGGAGCAAGTGGACCAGAACAGTCTGATCAGCCATCACATCTGCCACGGGGACAGAAAGATAGTGGCAGCATCCAGGAGAGAGTTTCCTGATCAATCAATCAGTCATGTCTCCCATGGGTGTGGGAGGGGTGCCACGTGCAAAGCTATCACGTGGAAAAAAAATTCTTTGACCAGTTAGTCACATCTGCCAAGAGATGGGGCGTGGTGGCATGTTCAGGAAAGAATGCCGGGATTGATTAGCTATGCCTGCCCCTGGCACACACAGGGGAGAGGCACAGAGGGAAGAGTGCTGGATCCATTAGTAATGTCTGCCATGAGTGCAGGAGGAGAAAAATTCAGCATGGTGATGTCTGCACTGGAGCGGTGGCAGTGACTAGAACATGTTCCAAGAACGCAGGACTTAAACAAAATCTTCCCTGGCCAGGGAGGTGAGGGGAGGGAAGCATGGGAGGTGTTAGCTGAGTATTTGCCATCCCTGACCTACAGGAAACTAGCTAAATGTGTCAGGAATGGGCTGGAGGGGTGGGCCTCCCACAAGGATGGTGGTGAGGTTAGTGTCTGTGTGAGTTGGCTTATGCCCAGGGCAACACGGAGGCCAGCAGGTGCTGGCCATGGCAGGCGGTTTTTAGGTTAGCTTGATTTTTAGTTGGTTCTGTTATTCTGGGGTGAAGGGATGTTACGGGGTGGCGGGGTCTCCACCACTCTTGGGTTCTCTAACATTTGCTACCACGCTAAGTGGGTACTTACCAAGATCTCCCCCTTTGAAAATGCAAAGTTAGGATTGTGGGTAAATCAAAGAAGAGCAGGCAGAGGAAGAGAAACGTAAGGGACATGAGGGGACAGAGAAAAAGCAGGAAAAGCACAAAAATGGGAGGAGAGAAGAGCAGGGGGAAAAAACAGCAAAAGAAAAAAAATTACATGCTATTAATTATATTCATGGTGTTAATATTTAATTCATTATCATCTCCCGAAACAAAAAAGCAACAATATATGTATGACCTACGGCAAGCGCAAAAAAAATCATGCAGTGGTTATATCCTTCTTTTCCAGAGGGTTCCATAACCGTGCAGGACAGAGAGCCCCTACCCCTGCCCCCACCCCCACCCTGCCTACCATGGAGAAGCGGGGCGGGCACTGGCAGAAATTTTTGCAAAAATTGATGTGTTTTCTTAGAGAAATAAAAGAGGCACCTGCTACCGGCATGTATGAAGCTGTTCATATTGTTCATGGCCAAGGCCTCTGGCTGGGACATGACATCGAGGTAGAAACCCCTCCCGGGGCTCTGGGCTTCTTCAGGTATGGGGCTCAAAGTCCCCTCAGGCTCCCCAGGGCGGCTTATCACAATGCAGCCTCCCACCCAGACCCTCCCACAGATTCCAAGTCTCTGGGGCTAGGGCTGGGAACCCCATTTGGCTGCAGACACCCACTGGTGACTGGGCTGCCCCTCTCCCCAGGGTCAAGTTCTAAGCGTGGCCGTGGATGTCAGATGGGGCCTCGTGGATACACAAATTTGGCCCCCTCCCCAGCCTGTGCCAGAGCTTCAGCTCAAAGATATGTTTCCTGAAACATCAAAGCCTGAACAGACTCAAGAGGCTGGGAAGTGGGGGTAAAGGGTCTGGTGGGACATGCCACAAGCCAGGCACCATCACTGGGCTCAGTGGTCCCTAAGTGACCATCCGCCCCCAAGGGTAGGGCTATAGGCTATGGAGGGGTGGGCTACCTGGTTGGGGATGGCTCTCTTCTTATTCAGCTGTGTGTTCCTCTGCTGGGCGCTGCAAACAAAGCAGAGAGAGGACTCATGTGGTGATGCGCAGGAGGGATGTGGTGGGGTTCTCTCCCTGGCTGGGGGGGGGGGGGGGGCGAGTGGCCAGTTAAGGCCAGAGGCAGAGAGAAGCCAAAGGGCAAGAGTCAGGCTCATGCAAGGAGAAAATGTATCTAAACTGAAGCTTCAAGGCCCTGACCTCAGCCATTCCCAAGAGCACCAGCTACTGCCGGGACTCAACAGTCCCAGAGCCTCCAAGGCGGGGGCCTGAGAAGCTGGACTCCCAGGGGGCTGGGAGGGGGCCATAGTGGCTTCAGAGTAACTTGAGCACCAGGCTGTCCGGGGGTCAAACCTGAGGCTTCTCCCCACTCTCTTCCCATCCCTGACTGGCAGCAAGTCTTCAATGGCTCTGACCACAGAGCCAGCCAGCCCGGGAGATCAGACCATGGGACAGCCGCCCGCTATGCATCTTTCTAGAAGGTCCCTTATTTGTCTACAGTCCCTGATCTCTTCTTCTTCAGCTACCCTGTTTTCTGGCTGGTTCGTGCCAAGCAGATGAAGATCAGATACCTTGCACGTGGGAACCTACTTAGCTCCCTTGTTCACCCTATCTTCCGCTGGGACAATCACAGCGCCGCCTGCAAACAACTGACTGTGTCCTGTAACTTAGACATCCTATTTTCTTTTCTTGTCATATTGCTTTAGGAACTTTCAGAATACGACCAGGACAACCACCTTGTTTCATTCCTTTACTGGCTGCCTCTGGGGCTGTACCTGCAAGTTCAAGCTGGCTGTTGGGATAAAGGAAAGGGGGAGCGAGCAGGAAAGGGGGAGGGAGGGTTAAGGAAGTAGGCATCTATTCCTATTGTCGGTCAAGGTTGGAACATTTACAACAGGGGAAGAGTTTATCCACCGATTTTCCTAACATCCAATGAGTTTATTATAGAGCTTTTTCTCCAGGCCCTGGTGGTTGTGTTTAGGGGACAGCCCAGAGCACGCAAGCCCAGGAAGGAGTTCAGTCAACAGCGTCAGAAGGAGACGGGACTGATTAGGCCACACACAGTGACGGCTGGATGCCAGTGAGGTCTCGGATGTGCTGCTTCCGAGGGGCTTCCTGGCTCCCACCCTCCCCGGGCAGCCTGTGCAGCTGCTCCTCTCCCCTTGCCTCTGCCCAATCAGGAATGTCTTGCTGTTGGGAATGGGGGCGGGCGGGTGGGAGGGAGTGGGGAATGGTGGGGGGAAGGAGTCCAAAGTCCCCCCCGGCGATGGGGCCTGGGTCTCTCACCTCTACCTTGCTTCGGTCTCCCCAGCCCTCCCTGCTTTTTGGCCTTCCTTCCCTGTCTCCAACGCTGTTTGGTCCCCTGTCCCCTGCCTGTCACCGGCATTCTCCCCCAGGCAACATCCTTGCCCCCCTTTCCTACAGCCCTTCACCTACTCCCCTTTCCAGCTCTGGTCTGCCTTGTGACAACGGGCTCCATAACACGTGGGTCCAGCCTGCGGGCTCCGAAAGGGAAAGGCCAAGTCGGCCTTGTTCACCGTCCTGCCCCAAAGGCCCCGCACCAGGCCCGGCTTTGAGACGGCACTCCATGGCTCTCCAGTGGGCCCCCAGGGACATCCCGCTGCCAAGGCTGGGCCCTGGCTTGTGCCTGGAGCCTGGCGCCCCCGGGGCCCCGCCCCCAGCCAGGGCGACCCCGTTCACACACCAGGAAAAAGGCACACAGCAGGCAATACCCACCCGGTCACCAGCTGCTCAGTATAATAACAGCTGGGGGAAGTGGGAAGGCCCAGGAATCCAGAGGGAAGAGTGGAGTGGTCAAAGGAAAAACAGGAGAGAGTGTGAGAAGGAACTGTGGATGAAGTATGAGAAGCAGAGACATCAAGGTGAGGAAAACAGCAGCAAACCAAAGAGGGGGTCCAGCGTTTTCAGCTCACACACACCTGGTTGCTAGGGGAAGAGGCACAGGAGAGAGCGCCTGGCATGGGGCCCATGGTCAGAACCCCCCGGCCCTCCCATAGCAGGGACGGTCCAACCAGGGCCCCTGGCTCACCCAGGCCTGGGAAGCAGCTTCTGATCATGCCCTCATTCATTCTTTCATGCCTTCATTCCTTCCACTCACCTACCACATGCCCAGCAAAGATCAGGCGACCAAGTGTGTTGAGTGCAACTGTGACTGTCCTACCCCAGAAGTGCTGAGCCCAGCTCAGAGACCCCCCCTGAGCGGAAGAGACTCCTGTCCAGCCTGCTAGCCCAACACGAGGCGCTCCCAGGAACGTCACAAAAAAGCCTCCCTGCTGCCCCGCGGCCGGGCCAGGGGGTGGCCCTCCAGACTCGGCACAAGCCTCACACAGCCCCGACCCAGCAGTGACGACACTGCGTCTTGCTGGTTTGGTGCACGTCTGTCCCTGGCACCAGCCCTTCCTTTGAGGGCGGGGACCTGGGTCTGTGCTCGTTCACTGCTATATCAGAACCCCGCACAGAGAACACACACCAGGGTTACTTGCTAAGCGAATGCCAGGAAGCTGGCTACTACTGGTTCTGTGACTCATCAGGCTCAGGCAAGACCACCTTCAGGAGCCACCAGAACCATTCATGTGACGCCCAAGCAGGCTGAGGGCGGACCCAGGGGGCAGAGGGAGTCAGTGAGCGGTACCGGAGGCCGCCAGCACGTACATCTACATCATGACACAATCAGAGACCCCTGCTCTGGCCCCTTATCCAGGTGCCACAGGAGGTTCCCATTTTGAATCTACAGTGTGTGGACGGAAGCCACGGAGAGCCTGGGCAGCACTTCCCAGAGAGCAGCCCCCAGAGCCGGAACCCCGGGCGCAGAAGACACTCGCAGTGACAAGTGCAGATGGGGGAGTCTGGGGAAAACTGCACAGCTTATGAAAGGCTCTGAGAAGTCACGCAGAAAGGAAAGCACCGCGTGCTGCCAGCTGCACCCTTTCTGGAAGTCGGCCCCACAGGAGGCGTGTTGAGGGCAATGAGGAAGGGGACTGCTGTTAGCCCAGGAAAGGCTCCAAATACCCTCAGGTGGCTCCATGCTTCACCCCAGTATTTTGACAGAAAGACCCTCTTGCCCTTGTCGGCTAAGGGAAGCCAACTCGACCGCCTCCCTTGGGGCCTGGCTCTGAGGGCAGGCACTGCAGCCACCCACCAGCCGCTGTCCTGAAAAGTACATACTTAGCAAATCCAATGAAGTCCTCATGGTTCGTGTTGATGTAGGACTGCTCGATGTCAATCAGAAGAAGAATCTGGAAGAAAACCGGGTTAGCTATGAGCACAGATCCGAAGTTAGCAGGAGCCCTTCCCAAACCCACCAGCAGGGGGAGACAGAACCATACTGTTTCCCAGGCGGGAGACCTGGGAACACACACACACATACCCTCCTACATACACCTTGGGGTACACCTGCAGGGGGAAGGGGGCGTGGGTACTCTGAACCTTCAGAGCCTCACAACAAAGAAAGACTGGGCCAACAGAGCGGAGTGAGGCCGCCATGTGGTGGCTACAGGCACAGCCTCTGGGGTGGACCACCCAGGCTGCAGTCTCACTGGGGCCCCTGCCTGGCGGTGTGACCCTTGGCCTCAGGTTACCGAACAGTGGAAAGGGGCAACGAGAGGCCCGACTGCATAGGGTCAAACAAGTCAGAGCATGTTAAGTGCACAGAGCAGTGCCTGGTGTGTTCTAAGTGCTGCATTAAAACAGCAAAGCCAATTTGGCCAGCCGAGGGCATGAGAACGGAACACGCAGCACGCACGGGTGCCTAGGAACCAGTCACGATGTCCCGTCAGCTAAGGGACAGGCCTTTACACAACACCCTGCCCCCTCCTGTCATTTCACTGCACCTCTGAGCACTCTAGCAGGAAACATGCCAGGCACTGGGACCTTGTGGGGTTGCTGGAAAATGCTGGGAGGGCTCTGTGCGTGGGAGCCACTGCTGCTGGGTTTCTAAGGCCTGAGTGCCCCGGGCTGGGGCCCGGAAGTGCTGGCGGTGGGACAACCAGGCACTGTGGCATGGCGAAGGGACAGCCACGTTCTCGACAACAAAATGAACTGGAATCTTTCAAATTTTTGATACAACTTCCAGGGTATAGAAGCCACATGGGCTGGAGCACAGGATGACTGTGGGACCCTCGGAGGGACAAACAAGCCAGGTTCTCCACTGATGGGCAACACGACACGGAGTCTTGTTCCGGTGCTGGCCAGGAGGCCATGGCGGACAACTGAGGGGGAGGGAGGGAGACCAGACGTAGGCCCCCTAGGGAGTTGAAAGGACAGCCGCAGGCTCCCTCGGCATGTGACAGGTGAGACCCAGGTCGCGTCCGTGTGGAGGGGGGGCCCACTCTCCGTCCTTGTGTGCGCCTGGATGGTCTCCACAAGGAAACTGTTAAAACCTAGAAACCACCCACACATCCTCTGCTGGGCGAGGGGATGAAGAGGCTGTGATCCACATGTGCCACGGGATACCGCTGAGCGATCAACGGCAAGAACCTTCCTGAACATCACGAACAGCAGGGAAGAATCATGAGTGCTCTATGCTAAGTGTGGGAGGACAGAATCAAAAGGTTACACACTCCAGGAGTCCATGTGAGTGTCATTCTGGATAAGGGAGCAGGCCGGTCATTGCCAGGGTTGGGGGAGGGGGACAGGGATTTTGAGGGTCACAGAAGGGTTCTGTACCTTGACTGAGGTGGGGGTCACCTTGCTTTATGCGTTTGTCATTATTCAAGGCAACGTATGCTCAAGATTTAAGCACATATAAAAAGATGTACGCACACAAATTCTACCTGAAAAATCAAATGAAAAGTCAATTACCTGGTCCTTGGTTCTCCCCTCCCGTTCCCGGATGTAGGTAGTGACGATTCGCTCCGTCTCTTCTCGCAAGCGGGGGTAGGAGCTGAGCTGGGGGGCGGGGGGGGTAGAGTGGTGACATTGGCGGAGTCCTCGTGGCCCAGGAAACAACATGAACCACGCAGAGAACACCGGGGAAGGGAAGTGACCAGGCGTGGGCCTACCGAGTCCCCACCTCGCTCCTGGCTCACAGCTGCTCCAGCTGAGAGACAGGAAGGGGACGGTGGGGGAACGGTGTGCCAGACAGAATGACAGGGCGCCCACACACGAGCAGAGATGATTCTCGAGAATGGATACGAAGGTGGAAAGTGGCAAGAGAAAGTGGGTGGTGTGTGTCTGCTGCCCGACAGTGATGGCCACCCCCTCCGCCCAGCACAGGGTGAGAGCAAGGACACCGAGTCAAGTGTCAAGGCCAGCAGGCCCACGGGGCGGGAACTCTCGGCCAGCTCGTGAGTGAGCAGCGCCTGTTCTAGGATGATGGGGGCAGCATCTGGGCCATCTCCCTCAGCGGGACCCCCTTACAGAAAGCTCTTCTCTCATCATAACCTGAACCAAACGTACAGAGAAGCCCACCTTCCGAGGTTCGGGTTAAGTCCACGTGTCAGGGAAAACTGAGGAGTTGGTCAAAATCACTAGTGGAAAGCCTCTGAAATGCTCCGTGACACGCGAACACACACGTCTTTGCACTGATCGCGGTTCACGCTGGGTAACGGGATGGACACCCTCCTCCTCTAAGGTTCTCTAAGGCACTGCCCCTGGTCCTCACTGCCTGCTTGGGGACTGTCCCTGGCCACACCCCAAGCCTCTCCTCCCCCACAGAGCCCAAACTGGAAACGTGGAACACCCACGGGCCACAATGCCCCCCTCTCTCGTCTGCTAGGCAGAGCTGAGATGTCGCAACGCGACAGGTGGCCCATGGAAGGAGGTGCCCACTGAGGCAGAGTTCCCAGATGCGCAGGTGGAGACTAACACGGGGGTGGGGAGAGGAGATGTGGGACAAATGTGCAGGTGACAACAAAACCTTCGGTTACCTTCTCGGCACACTTTTTAATGACCGTGGCCAGCTCTGAGACCACGAGATCAACACACTTCAAACTTGGCTCTTTGAGCTTTACAATCTGTTTTTTCACAATGGCTTCAAAGGCCATGTCCGGGGTGAAGAGCCCCGTCCTGGGTCATGCGGAGGGCGGGGCGAGGTAGAAAGATACCCAGGGACAGCGCAGGCCACACACGCGGGATGGGAAACAGAAAGAGAAGAAAGGAGAGTCAGCTGGTTAGTGACATGCAGGTCGGAGCCTGTGCCCGCATTTGCCCCGGAAGCTACTTCAGATCAAGGAGGAGTCCTGGGACGGAGGGGAGGCTGGGGCCGGGGCGGGGCCAGGGGTCAGTGTCACGGTGCGGAAGGCGAAGGGAACGTGATGGCCTCGAATTTTCGCACCTGGAACAGTGGGCTCTACGGTGATAAACCCCACCCCACCTAGGTTTTTTTCTCTCTCTCTCCCTTTTCTAATCGAAGAAGCTTAAGAAGCAAATGTGGGCTTTTCCAGACCGAGACAGAAGGCTCAAGCAGTTTCCCTGCCTTGGGAGACCGACCCCAGAGTCTGGGGCCCCTGCGGACGTGCAAAAACAAACCGGCCACCGGCAAGCACTCCAGCAGTCTGGCCGAAGCGCACTGCCCTGGGAACCAGACCTGCGGGGGAGCCCAGCGTGACCCGCCGGGTGGAGACGGTGGCCTGTGAATACCAGCACATGGGGGCCGGGGACCTAGTGGCTGGGAGAACGTGCTGCCTGGAGGGACAGCTCCGTTCCTGGAGGGAGCCAGGGGCACTGGTGGAGCAGCAAGGAGCCGAGCTGGCTTTGCAGGGCCGGGCACCTGAGCACTCATTCTGCTGGTGGCACATTCGGGCCTTTCTTGGTGCCTTGTGGACAGAGAGGTGGCTGGCTCCAGGAAGGCCCAAGGGTGACAGGCACTCATCAAGAAGGAATGATGGCTTGGGGCGGGGGGGCAGGGTTCAGGGAGCTTGGCCTCCAACAGCTGACGCGGGATCCCTCTCTGCTTCCCAGAAGGCAGCAAAGCGACAGCCCAACGATACCCCCATGTCCATCAGACACATGCTAGGCTTGGTATCAGGGTCCCAGGGAGCCCTGCCCCCCAGTCGGGCCGGTTCTGGAGGCCTGGCGCACCCTCCCACCCCACAGACATCGCGCCCAGGCCAACACGCCCCCGCCCCAGGGAGAAGGCCACATTCTTGGAAACTGAGGCAACCTGGGGGGAAAGGGCACCAGCAGGGCAAAGGCTGGAGCAGCACTGGGAGCCTGATACCAAAGCCTCATACCCCACTTCCACAAGGCCAGGAGTCACCCTGCCGAGGGCCCAATACCTTACTGGTACACTGCCTAACTGTATTGATTAGCTCCTGGATAACCAGGTCGACACATTTCAGACAGGGCTCTTTCAGCTTGACGACCTGCTTTTTCACAATGGCCTCGAATGCCAAGTCCGGGGTGAAGAGCCCGGTCCTAAAACCATCCGTACCCGGGGGTGGGGGAGATAAGTCAGAGAGAAACAAAGCACGGTCAGCAATTTCATAGGCACAGGCCAGGTCCCCGAGAATGAGCCAAGGTCACGGCAAGTCTGGGGGTCAGATGCCAGCATCCACTGCCTGGAAACCCACAGGATGATCCGAGGACCCCAGGGCTGATTAAGACTGGACAACCAGGGTGACAACTTTTGTCAGATAATGGAGGGGACCCAGGAGCCTCACAGGGGACCCGTGATGGGGACGCATGCTGGGTTCCTGTAACCGTGACTCAGCTCTGGCTCCCCAAAACCCCCAAGGGTAAATCTCCAGTGAGCTTTCTCAGCTGGGCTCATGCCAACTGACTGGGCGGTTTAACCTACATTAAACCCAAGGGTGGCAAGCAGCCCTGTGGCCTACAACAGATCCACACAAGACAGCACACCCGCCCTTGAGTGCCCTTGGAGACCCACAGGGAGAGACTTAAAGCTACTGAAAACCACCCAGGAGCCCTCTCCAGGCCTCACACTCAGGGCACCTGGAGGGAGCGGCAACCAACTGGCTGGACAGTGGCGCCACAGAGGTGAAGGGAACACGGCAGCTCTCCCCTTAGAACTTGCCTGACTCCGTGGATGTTCTTAATGGCGTAGCTGATCTCGCGCCGTAAATCCTTCTCGTCAAACTCCATCTGAGAGCAGACAAATCACTCACATGCAAAGAGGTACCTGTGGCACCCCCATAACGGGTGCATATTTGGGGAAGGTATGTCCTGTGTGTGGCTGTTTTCACATGGCAGACTATTTCACCAGTCAAAATTTTTAAAAACATTAAAACCCAGTTTCAGCGAGGATGGTTTGAAATGAACACACTCTCTCTCTCTCTCAGAGGAAACGTGAACTCACTCTCTAAAGGAACATGAATTCACATGAACTTTTTTATGGGCTATTTGGCAGTACCAATCAAGAGCCTCCAAAAACACAGCTATACTTTCAGGCAGTTTTAAACGTTCTAGAAACCTACCTTGAGGAATTCATAAGAATTAGTTATGTTCATAGAACTATTCATAACTGCTAAAGAATGTGAAAACAACTTAAATAAGTCTAATAATGGGAGATTGGTTCAATGTATGATGGGACATGCATAAGATATTATCTTGCCGTTAACAACGCGTGAAATGTAAATGACTGGTTTGGAAAGATGGCCACCATATGAAAAAAGCAGGATGGATGAGCAGATGTGCTGTGTTTTGTGTAGGCCGGGGACTTACCCATTTGCACAGAAATAATCCAGAAAGGGCAAACAATGAGAAGTTAACAGGAGCTGTCTGCGGGTATTAGGGTTAGGGGTGCTTTTCATCCCTTTAAGCTTGTGGCCTTTGTTGAAAATAAATTTTACTGGTTTTTATAAAAAATGATGTATGTTCATGGTAAGAAGTGTAAAACTTCAAGCAAATTAACAAAAGAAAAATCTCAAAGCCCAGAAGGGACATTCTTATGAGTACTCTTGCAGATCTGTCTGTACAAAGACACCCACGGAGACATCACAGCCTTCACGAGGAAGGATGTTGTACATACTATCCTATATGCTATCCTATACGTGCTGGCTCCTTACCCTGCCTATTTTCCCCTTCACCATGATGAGGACACTTTCCCATGAGAACTGACCTACATGTTCTATGTACTTTTTGCAAAGACTGTGTATTGGATTTTGTCAGAGGGCCAAAATGGAACTTTCCTATGGGTCTGCCGGACACCTCTGAGCTGCCCGCTCAGGGAAGGAAGCCTGGAGGTGACACCTCCTCCCCGACCCCCCACCGCACTGCCACTGGCACCACTGCTGCCCACAGGAGGCAGATGCCGGGAGGCAGGAGTTCAAGACCCAGGGCATGGGAGGAGGCCCTGACCGGAGTCAGGAGGGCCCACGCGGCGGTGCTACCTTCACCAGCTCAAAGGGAAACCGCTCGTGGAAGATGCGATTGATTCGGGCGCCCCCGGAGAGCTCTAGTGTGTCCACTTGGTCTCCAGAGCCTTCGATCCTCTTTTCAAAGTCCACCCCAAACTGCTGGACCATCCTGCCATGAAAAAGAGAAGCCGACGTCAGAGGAGAAGGACCTGACAACAGCGCCAGAATCATGCTCCAAATCAAGCCGTGGCTTACATGCTCCCTTTCATTTTCTTAGCAGCGAAATGTATGCAGAGACCAGAACAAATCAATCATAGGATCGCCTACGGCGCGTAGTCACGACATGCCAGGCCCATTCTACAGCCCCGTTATGGCGATTCATTCACCGAATTGGGGGGTAGCGGTTCTTAGTCCCATTTTGCAGATAGTAAGAGTGAGGGGTGCGGTCACGGCTCAGCGACTTCTGCCCTGACCAGGCAGAACTGTGTGTGAAAAACGAGCTCCTCCACACAATTCTGGTGTCTTTGCCCCTCTGAGCCTCTGCATAGTGAGTTGATCTTAATGGTGGCCCCACATGGGGTCACAGTGAGGATTCCAGGAACTTCTGGATTTCATCAACTCCGAAAAATCACCGACCCTAAGGACTGCTAGTCTGCACCCCCAGAAGAAAGAAACAACGCAGCCAATTACGGTAATTCACCTCAAACTTTTGAATTCAGGGAAGTTAAAATGTTTTTTCTTTTTAAAAAGTGCTTAAGTAAGTGATGGAATATGTTACCACCACATGCACGCCCTTTGGAACCCAGCCCAGCCCTTAAAACAGTCCCCAGGTGTTGATGACTGGTACTGTGACCCTGTGAGCAGCCGAGAACTAAAGTATTCGTTAGCGTTTGGTTTTCTGTAGCATTTCTACTCGTTTCCCCAGCCTCTTGCACTGCCTGCCTTAGTCATTTCTGTACCTCCGCCGCCCCCAAATTCTTGATGTCAAGCTCTGCGTGCAGTCCGCCCCGAAGGGGAGCTGCTGCCGTCAAGGGACCAGCCCCCACTGGGCCAGCGGCGTGGAGCACAGCTTGCTAGCGAAGAGACGTCCAGCTCTCATGGGCGAACACTGCCGATGCTCGCAAGATGCCAGGCGGCCAGGCTTGGCGCCAGTGAATGGGGTTCTCCCGGAACACCCGGTGGGAGGGCAGGGATGGGGTGTCTCATACCCCAAGAAACTCTGCCCGCAAGAAGTAAACGGTGTTAAGCTTGAGCATAAAAGCATTCTCACCCCTGAACCCTCCAGCATGCTGAGTGGAGGGGTCGGGGGAGGAGGACACCAGGGTTATGACAGCTACCGCGGGTCACGGGTGGTGTCCCTCTGCTGTGACCTGCGGACGAACCACATGTGTGGCACCATTTGCCTTATGAACTGCCAGTGAGTTTCTGGATCCTACTCGAGCCCAGCACCCGGGATTCCTGGCAGCCAAGAAACTGGGAGTAGAGGGGTGCCTGGGTGGCTCAGTGGGTTAATCCTCTGCCTTGGGCTTGGGTTGTGATTCCAGGGTCCTGGGATCAAGCCCCACATCCGGCTCTCTGCTCAGCAGGGAGCCTGCTTCCCTTCCTCTCTCTCTGCCTACTTGTGATATCTGTCAAATAAATAAATAAAATCTTTTTTTAAAAAAAAGAAACAAACAAACAAACAAACAAACAAACTGGGAGTCTAGAGGCAAGAGAAGCAGAGAGAGAGATTAAGAGAGAGAGAGAGATTCTGGGATTGTCGGGCACATGTACTCCCCCTCCTCACAGCAGCGCGGCTGTGGAGTCCTCCACAGCTCTGAGCTGAGACAGCCAGTACCCACCCAGGATCAGGGTGAGAATTCCAGGAGAAAGAGCAGAAAGAGCTGACACACGGCCAAGGCCCCACCCTGGTCGCCCATGTCTATCCTCCCCACAGCCACCAGAAGGCACCTAGGATACCTGAGTCAAACCATCCCTCCACGGCTCCCACCTTACTCAGAGGAAAAGCAATTCCTCCCCATGGCCTACTAAGACCCGAATGCTCTGCCTGTCTCCTCCCCTCCTCCACTCTGCCCCTCACTCTGTTCTGTCATACAGCCTCCTCCAGCACTGCAGGGCACAGTCCTGCCTCAGGGCCTTTGCAGTGGCCAAGCCCCCATCCCTGACCTCTTCGGATCTTTGCCTGACTATCACTGTCTCAGGGCAGGCTTCTTGACCACTCTGTTTAAATGGCACCCCCAGGCTCATCCTGGCACCCTAGCCCCTTCCCCATGTTAATATCTCACCATGTAACGCAATCCACATTTTCTTATTTGCTTATTTTCTGTCCCATCGCTCCGCCCTCCCCTTTCTAAGCACCTGGGGCAGGCATGGCTGTCTGCCCCGTTCACTGGGGCGACCCGAGTGCTTCCACAAACGTTACGCTAAGTGAACAAATGAACGAATGAGGATGGACACACAGCCTGGACCTGGGACCCTGTGGCCGGGTGGAGGCCCCCCACAAGCCAGGCTGGGGGGCTGGGAGGTTGGGAGGGAGACACGTACTGCAGCAAGGCTTTGGTTTTGCGTGTGGGGTCGTCGGGCCTGAAGTTCTTGTACTCCTCCACCTCCTTCTCCAGGGACAGCAGCTGGCTCTGCAGCTTGCTCCGCAGGGCTGGCAGTGACTCCCGGATGTGGTTGGTCAGTTGCTGGGGGAGGGAGAGAGGTCAGAGGTCAAAGGTCACAGGTCAGCACAGGCGGGATGCCAGGGAGGCTCTGGCCTGCTGCACCTGCTGAGGGCCGATGCCGAGAGGGCCCCTGAGCGCAGCACGCCCCCCAGCCTCGGGAGGAAGCAAGGGAACTATCTGGCTGTAGTCACACTAGCATGTGGGACAGGTGGGGTGGCACGTGCTGCTGCGAACGGCCCACGGGGCTGCTGCAGGGCAGCCTACCAGGGTGTCCGCACCGCAGGGTCCACATGACACATGGGCCAACCCACGGCAGCCTCGCCCAAGTGCTCCGGTGAGAGGCCCAGGAGGCCAGCGAATGACCCACGCACTGAAGGACCGGCCGGTGGGGGACGGTCCGCGTGGGCCACAGAGCAACAGGCAGATGGAGAGACGCGGGGCTGGGTGCGAACAGCTCCCTGGCAAAAGGAACGTGCAGAGCATGTGCTCCCTTCTGTGAAAGAGGGAGAACGTAAGAATGTATTTTTAGTTGCCTGAACAGAGGGAAGGAAGCTCCACAGGAAACAAATGCGGAAGAAAGGCGGAGTGGGGCGGGCGGGCAGGGGGCCTCTCACTGTGCCCCCTTCTCCTCTCATCTGCTTCAGAATCATGTGGATTTTTTTTTTTAAAGATTTTATTTATTGGGGCACCTGGGTGGTTCAGTAGATTAAAGCCTCTGCCTTCAGGTCAGGTCATGGTCTCAGGGTCCTGGGATCGAGCCCCATATCGGGCTCTCTGCTCAGCAGGGAGCCTGCTTCCCTCTCTCTCTCTCTGCCTGCCTCTCTGCCTACCTCTCTGCCTCCTTGTGACCTCTCTCTGTCAAAATAAATAATAAAATTTTTTAAAAATATATTTTATTTTCTTATTTGACAGAGAAAGGAGGCAGAGAGGGAGGCAGGTGAGGGGAAGTAGGCTCCCTGCTGAGCGGAGAGCCCGATGCGGGGCTCAGTCCCAGGACCCTGGGATCATGACCTGAGCCGAAGGCAGCGGCTTAACCCACTGAGCCACCCAGGTGCCTCTCGTGGATTTGTTAATTGCTCACAAATTGTAAGAGGAAGCAAGGCTACAGGAAAGGTTAGAGAGAATACCTCAGGATGGAGGGAGAGAGAAAAACACGAGAGAGAACAGAGAACATCCCACTGTTACGGCAGGGAAAGAAGGGAAGGCAAGGGAAAGTGGGGGCGGGGGGGGGGGGGGGGGGGGGGGGGAGTGAGGCGGGGGATACAGGCACAGTGGCTTCTCGGCCCGAGTGTCACTAGAGGGCAGCCGGTTAGTGGTGACCGGCCAGCACTGGGGAAAGGACCCACCACCAGATGGGAGGAAATGGGAGATTCACTATACTTGGGCTGCATGACTTGATATTTTACTATACTAGAGAGAAAGAGAGACCGAGAGGGCGAGAGGGAGGCAGGGAACAGAACAAAAGCCATAAAAGCAGCTATTGCCCTACAAGTGAAAAGCGCCCGCTGCCAGCTCTCCTACGAGAGACAGGGACATCCTAGCATCCATCAAGCTAGGAAGGAGGTGCGAGGGAGCCTCACCCTCCAGCTCACCACACTGTGCTTATGAATCTGACGGCTCCACTGAGGGCCTCTGTGGCCAGGACCCTGCCCCAGCGGCTGCCCCCAGACCCCTCCGTGGGAGCTGCAGGCCTTTAGGGGGCACTGAGGCTACACGCGATGCAGACTGCGCCCCCCCACCCCGTGTCCGACAGCATCCTAGAGCCCGAGAGCAGCGGCTCATGGAGAAGTGTGGGCAGCGGCGGGGGGGCAGGCACAGCTCCAGGAAGTGCCATGAGGCCAGCCAGGCCCCGCCTGAGCGCCAGCCCTCAGAGGCGGCCCCCGCCACCTGCGGGGTAGTTTTACTTCCCTTCCTCTCCCTCTGCCCCTCCACCCAGGCCACCCGCTTCCTCCCACTGGACACATCCCGTCTCTCCCCTCAGCTGCCCTCTCCGCCTTCTGCTCTGCATTGGCTCTTCCCGGCCCTCGTCGCTCCCTCACCCTTGATTGTGCCTTGACCTGGGGACTTGCTCCCAGTCTGTGCCCCCCCGTTAGAAATATGCCTTCCCTGAGGACACGGTCCCGGCTCTGGCGTTGCTGCTGTGCCCCCGCAGCCTGGCCGCAGGGACGGCCCTCACTGTGGCTCCGAGTCCCTCCCCGCTTCCGGGAAGCTGCCATCAACTACCCAGAGGGCACATCTCACAACCCTGGATGGACAAACCAGGCCCGACCCGAAGGACAGGCCCGGCCCGGTACCGCGAGCCTGCACCAGCCCCCATCAGGGACTCTCCTCTCCAGACAGAGCCACACGCGAGCAGTCCGACGGTGGTCACGTTAACAGCCACCTGCGTGCACCAGGAGGATGAGAAACCATCTCGGCCGCGCTCCAGAGAGAAGCTGGCGGGACAGCTTGCAGCCCATGTGTCCAGAGACAATGACGCAACCACGAGAAAGAACGAGGAAGGGCGCTTCTCGGCCCGGGCCGCGCTCCAGGAGATAACGCTGAGCAGAAAAACCCAAAAGTGGGGCAGGACGGAGGGGTGGGGAGGCATCCACAACTACATCCTTTATGGTACAAAAGAGAGAACTAGGATTCTCAGAAGACCTTTTTGCGTCTATGGACAGAGACACGCAGGCAGAGTTGACAGCAGGCCCTGTGGGTGAGAGGGACGGGGCAGGCGGGGCGCCTCACGGCACGCTCACTGTTTCCAAACAGTGAGCGTACAGAATTTATTTCCTGTACAGAAGAGCGGGAGGAAAACAGCACTATAGCGGGGCAGCGTACGTATGGGGCACGGACACCACAGCCCCAGGGGGCCAGCTGACGCCTGGGGGACGGGGGCTCGGACAGCTCAGCCGGGCCACCCCGTCAGAGGTGGGGCTGGGCTTCAGACCCGCGGAACTCAGGCCCCACAGTCCCCCCGCTGAGGTCCTGTCCAGCGCTCCCAGCCACCCTGCCTTGGTGCAAGCCAGGTCGCTGTCACCCAGGTCACCCGGGCCAACTTCTGGGTACGGTGATTAGATAATTCCAAATATTTAATTATAGTGAAAATAAAATCAACAATAGTAGCGGTGGCGAGAATAGCGCTGTCAGTGACTCACGGAACACCCACCCCTCGCCAGGCCCCGAATCGAATGTGGTTGGAACCCGTGTTGCTGCAGACCAAGGCCAGCAGCATGGCGGACCGCCGCAGCACGAAACCCCGGCCATACCTGGTTCAGGGTCTTCTGCAGGTGCGGGGTGCCCATGCGGTCAGCCATGTGCCGGTAGGCCGGGTGGGAGAGGAAGAACTTCCTCTCGGCCGCCAGCGCCGCACGGATGTCCTTCTTGCCCTCGATGTCCTTCTGGCTGCGGTTCACCACACCGATGTAGCCTGCGGGGAGAGCGGGTCAGGGCAGGGGCAGTGCCAGGCGGGCCAAAGGGCCTGGATGCCCACCGTGGACCAGGCACGCAGCTGAGCCCAGTGCAGGCAGACACGGCCGCTGTCCCACAGGTCACTCACAGACGAGGTCCCCGGCCAGACCCGTTCCTCAGAAACGCGGAGAACACGAACACACAGAGCGGTCTGGAAAAGCGACAGAAGTGTCTGGAGGAAAGAGGGGTGATGCCCAACCTCGTATGAGGCAGGGAGAAAGGAAGGCTCTGGCGAAGATGAAACCCCCAAACTGAGCTTTAGAGACAAGAATGAAAACCACCTCAAAAAAGAAGGGCGGTGGGCGCCTGGGTGGCTCAGTGGGTTAAGCCTCTGCCCTTAGGTCATGATCTTGAGGTCCTGGGATCGAGCCCCACATCGGGCTCTCTGCTCAGCAAGGAGTCTGTTTCCCCCCTCTCTCTGCCTGCTGCTGCCTACCTGTGATCTCTCTCTCTGTCAAATAAATAAATAAAATCTTAAAAAAAAAAAAAAAAAGGGCGAGAGGGACCAGCTCATCTTGCCAGTTATTAAAACCTGTTAACCTGTTCCACAGCTGTTACATTTGTCGAGCTTGGATATATCGGGCATGGATGTCTAGAGAAATGAATGGCACAGAACAGAAAAAAGTCTAAAACCACACATGATGGCAGGTGGGAATAGATGGTTAATGCTTCTAAGCCAACAGGAGGGAAGCTCGTTAGAGATGATCGTATGTGGGTTAAAATTTTCTGACTCAGATACAAGAAAATGGTAGCCGTGACTGACTATATGAGAAATGGGGCTTGTGGGAGAGGTGAGCTACTTTCTCCTTCACTGACTGGCCTTCCGAACCATTCTGGAATTCTTTAATCATAGAAAACAGGATTTAAGATAAAAATGCTAATGTGAAGAAAATATCTGCTCTCTTAGGACATGAAGCAACTGGAAGGGTAGAGAACAGGAATGGTGTTCAAAAAGCCAGAACAGGGCTGTCTGGGTGGCTCAGTAGGCTGAGCCACCCAGGTCTGACTCTTGATCTCAGCTCGGGTCTTGATCTCAGGGTCGTGGGTTCGAGCCCCACGCTGGGCTCTGCAAAAAAAAAAAAAAAAAGCCAGAATAGTACTGGGTTCCCAGGTATGGACACAGGGCACCAAATAGTATGGGTGTGTGTGCTTCATGGGGGGAGGGTGTCATGGGACATCGAGAACTCAGCCAAGAGCCTGACCCACCCACAGTAGGTGCCCAGTAAACAGACGTGGTGCCTATTTTCATCCAGGCTAACATAATGAAGAGGTGGACTGGGGAGAGGTGGCCAAACGCCCTCAGGGATGCGTGCAGACAGACATACCCCACTCTCAGTGGGGGGCGTCCCAGGTTTCCCTTGGGGAGAGGGGAGTGGTGCCTGCCTACCATGTATCCCGACAAGTCTTGTGCAAGACCGGTTACCTTTCATCCTCTCCATCTTTGCCATTATGTCCATTTTACAGATGAGGGGACGTGACCATGGGGAGGTCACAGAGGAGAACCATATGGGAACCCAGACCGGTGAGAAGCCCAAACTCACTACCATCCACACAAGAGTAAGCAGGAGGGAACAGCAGAGAGCAGAGCCAGTGGTCTGGCTGGGATTCTGGTTCGTAAAAGCATAGGAGTTCTGAGTCTTTTGTAAGCCAAGAAGAAGGACGCAGCTGGTGAGATTCTAAAAGCCACAGGACGGGAGCAGAACACCGAGGGCACAAGTCAGTAGCCGGCAGACAGGTCGGGGAGAGGAAGCACTGACTTTCTTGGAAACAGACAGGAAGGCAGAGGAGGGCAGACACAGAAGCAGTGGGGCGGGGAGGAAGGAAGCCGAGGAGGTCTGTGTCATCATCCAGCCACCTGTCACCGATGCTGAGCCCAGGTAGCATCCCTCGGGACTAGGATTTAGGCCCAATACACGTGGGAAGAGCATGGGGTTAGGGTGGCTGGTAGAGCGGACAGGGACATGCGGGGTCCGCTTCCCCGTTTGGCACCAACCCTTCCTTCCTAAACCTCTGACACAGACCCTGACCCTGGCAGCCACCTCTCCTTTCTCAATGTCTCAGCATGGCTTGGGGAAGGTGGAAACCAAGGTCCGGATGTTGTCCCCATGCCGATCCCACACACGGAGGAGCGAATCCCTAGGGGCTAAAGAAAAGATCTCAATGGTGCTGGCAACACCAGCGCACAGAGGGTGCTGACAGCTGACAGCAGATCGCCTGAGGCAAGGAATGGGGCAGGAAAGGGAACCAATTAATAAAATGGCTTAAAAAAATTTTAAAAACGGGTGACTGGGTGGCTCCGTGGGTTAAAGCCTCTGCCTTCAGCTCAAGTCATGACCCAGGATCCTGGGATCGAGCCCCGCATTGGGCTCTCTGCTCAGCAGGAAGCCTACTTCCTCTTCTCTCTCTCTCTCTGCCTTTCTGCCTACTTGTGTCAAATAAATAAATAAAATCTTTAAAAAAAAAAAAGGCATTAAAAAGAAAAAAAGACCATAGAGCAGTGCCTCGTACATCACAGATAACAAGTATCTGCTCTTCTAATTTTTTGAAAAGAAAATATTTAGGCTACTCCTGTGAGAAGATCTAAACCTGAACTTTATCAGGTTCTCCGTCTAGATTTCATTGCCAATTTTTGGGAATAATCGGCCCAATCCCAAATTGGGACATGATCTGGTTTCTTCCACCAAAAAATGATATGGGAGAAAAAAGGGGCTGGTGAGGGAGCTGTTGAGCCAGAAACTTAGGCATTTATTTGTAAAATGATAGGAAGCCAAGGATTTGCTTTGTGATCCCCCAGGGAGCAAATAAGGGGAGGGCATTTGGGCATTGGAGATGAGCTGTGTGTTGATAACCACTAAGGCTGGGTCTTATGGGTCTTCTATGGGGCTCCTCATACTTCTCTACTCTCAAGAATGTTTTTTAAATGTTCACGATAGAAAGTAAGCATGACCGTTAATAAAAATTATGAATCCTAGGGCGCCTGGGTGGCTCAGGTGTTAAGCATCCCACTCTTGACTTTGGCTCAGATCATGACCTCAGGGACATGAGATCGAGCCTCACATTGGGCTCCCGCTCGGCGGGGAGTCTACTTGGGATTTTCTCTCTTTCTCTCCCTCTGCCCCTCCTACTCACATACTTTCTCTCTCACTAAAATAAGTAAGTAAAATCTTGGGGAAAAAAAAAAGAAAAATTATGAATCCTGGGGCACGTGGGTGGTACAGTCAGTTAAGCATCCAAACCTGGTGTCAACTCAGGTGACGATCTCGGGGTCATGCGATCCAGCTGTGCGTTGGGCTCCAACCGCAAAGCAGAGTCTGCTCTGCTCCCTCTGCCCACCACCCCTCCTCTTGCAAATAAATAAATAAATTGAAACAAAGAAAGGAAGGGAGAGGGGGAAGAAGGAAGGAAAGAGGCAGGGAAGGAAGGAAGGAAGGAAGCAGTCAATTAATTAATTATGCATCCTGGGGAATGTTTTCAGAGGAGAGCCCTGAAGTATAAACTGGCTGGAGAGGCTGTGCTAGGGATGACTGTGGTGTCCTTTCTCTGTAGGCCTGTTTATGTCCCCGAAAGCGAGCAGGTGTTAACTGTGTAACTGGGAAGTCAATGTGTACAAATCAGAAGAAAAAGATATATAGGAAACAGTAGTTACTCCCTGCACCTGGGAAACAGGCAGCAGTGGGTGCTTATGTGTGTATATTTCCTGGCATTGGTCCAGGTTTCAGTAATGATAAGGACAAAAACATTATCATCTGAACCTCCTCCCTGCCACTGCACCCCGCCCCCAGCTCTGCACCCAAGCCCACCTCTTCTCAAGGGGAGCAGCTTGTTCTCCAGGACGTCCCTAGCGTCAGTGCCTTCGTCCATCAGATCGAGCTTTGTGATGACGCCAATGGTCCGCAGGCCTGAAAGAGCCCAGAGGTCAGAGGATGCCGTGAGGGAGGAGCTTGGTCTGGCAGCTTTGGGCGGGGCTCCCCACTTCCAGGTGTGGGACCTGGGACAAGCCATAACATCACCTGCCTGGACCCTAGTTTCCCTCATGTCAAGTGAAGACAACAGCCACACCAGTCTCAGAGGGCTCTTCATGAAGACACACTGGCTTGTGACAGACACGCCATCAGTAAATACTGGCCACCATCATTGTCATTCCTGTGACCTGCTGACAGTGTCTCGCTGCCACAGTGTCGGGGGAGACCTTGTGGAAACTCAAAATCCCGGCTCAGTCTCCATGCTGCGCTGAGTTAGCTGCAGAGTCCCAACATCATACACAAACCCACGGCGACGGTTTCTAGGGTTACCCTGCACCTGAGTGGCCAAAATTCCACTCTGGAAACCACCTCATCGGAATCCTCCTATCCCCAGGCCCACTCGCAAATCAAGGGAAACCCTCTAAGCAAAGCTGCTCACCTACAGATCAGTGGCCCCCGGCAGGACTACGGATCACCTCTGCGATGGCGCCCATGCATGTGTGGGTGTGTGCGTATGTGTGAACCACATGAAGCCCAGGGAGGTCCTCAGAGGACGCGAAGGGGGCACCCTGGCACCCTGCCTGTTCACACTCAGCCATGAGCCTGTGAGCTGCCATCACCTTTCTGGACAACGGAGGGGCCACAGCTGTGAACACCCACAAAGCTTGTGCCAGGCGGGGAGGGGAGGGCAGAGTGAGGGAGGATATGGTACCGCAGAGGGGTCTGGGGGCCCGGACTCTATTGGAAATGCTGGATTTCACTGGAGCGTTATTTCCAAAAGACCAGAAACAATCCACATGTTCAAGAACAAAGAATAGTCAACAATGGGCAGTTTGGTGGGTGCTGTGTACATGCATCCCACTGGTAACAAGGAAACATGCACACACAGCACAGAAAAATAAGGAAAGGTCATTTTGGGGGTAATAATTATGAACACTTCCAGAGACAGAAAAGCTAACATCAAGTTCACAAGTGTAAGTGAACCCACGCCCATTCCCTCAACACCCGATCAAGCCTCTGTGGCATCTCTGTCACAATCAGACTCTATCCCATGGGACTGGATGGGGGGGGTGGGCACAGGGAGGCTGTGGGGGGGCGCCAGGTAGAGGTAGCCTCTCCTAGGAGAGGGGTGACCTGGGGACACAGTGTCCCCTTCGCTGGACAAAGATACTCAGAACACAGTCCTCAACTCTGAAAAGCTTGCAGTCCACAGTGCAAAAGGGCCGTCAGTTCCTACCCCTCCCCGAGCCGTCCTCGAGCCAGACCAGAACCGGAAACCAGGGAGCAAAGTGCCAGAGCCTGTCTTGCCCCATCTCCTCCCTGGTCCCCGACTCCCTCCAAACCACTATGGAATCAGGCAATCAGAGGGCATTTCACAAACCACATTTCAGTGCGTGTCCCCCTCCACAACCACCAACACATGCAGGACACACCCGGGTCCCCACAGCAGCCACCAAGGCCCCTGGGATAGTCCCACCCCCCACGTCACCTCCTCTGCCCCAGTCACAATGGACTCCTTGCCATCTCCTGGGCACCCCAGGCTCAATCAAGCCCAGCCTATTTAGCATCACTGGCCATTTCCCTGGATTTTGCCTCTCTTCATCATTTGCCGTTCTGGTCTTGCCTGAAACCTCACATCTTCAGAGACCTCTGACCCCCACCTCCTCCTACCCTAGTCACTCTCTCAAAAGGTTAGATTTTCCTCCAGTGCTTGCTTTTGGCTGAAACTGCCCCACCTGCTTATTTTCTTATGGTTTTCTCTCTCCCTCCCTGGAACATCAACTCACCAGGGCAGGGGCCCCTTGTCAACTTTGTCCCCTACAGGGTCCCCAAGGCCAAAACAGAGGCTGGCATATAACAGGTACTTAACTGACATGTACTTAATCAATGGCCTAAGGAAAAGTTTGACCCGGAATGCCCCGAGCCAGAGACGCCACAGTCCACACTGAGCCCTATTGCCCCATCGGACTTCATGAACTCATCCCCCTTTTACCTTCTCTGCCTGGCCCCTAAGCATTACAGGGACCTCCCCAGTCCTCTGAGGAGCTCTACAGGCTAGGACTGCTGTTGCCATTCTGACAGAAGGGGACCAAGATGCCCAGCTGCCACACAACAGCCTCTTGGGCAGTCCATTGGCCCTGCTGGTCCCCAAAGGAGAGGCTGTATCCCAGGAGGGCCTATTCCTAGGGGTCATAGGCCAAAGGCCGAGTGACCTAGAAACAAGGATGCTGGGCAAGCTGCCATGCTCCCAGGCCCTCGGAAGGGGAACGCCTACTGTGGGGCTCAGTAGTTACCTTGTGGGTCGACCTCCTTGGCCAGCTTGAGGGCGTCCGAGTTGGCCAGGTCCATGTTGGCAGGGGTGACAGCGAGGATGAGGCTGCTTTCCCGGCTGATGAACTGTAGGATCATGTCCTTGATCTGGTACTCGATATCTGGGGGCTGGTCCCCCACAGGCACCTTGGTGATACCCGGGAGGTCAATGAGGGTCAGGTTCAACACTGAGAGGAAACCAGAGGGAAAAGTCATCAGACACAGAGGAGGGGAGGCAGGCAAGGCCCCACGGCCCCACAGCTATCCAGCCTGCTTCCCTAAGTGCTGGGGGGTCAGGCTGCAGGAGTCCTCCTGCCCTCCAACCAGATCACTCCTTTTGATCCAGTAGCTCCTCTTCAAGTCCCCCTCCTACAGGCAGCCTCCCTCTAGTGCAGCGATATAGTTCTAAATCGGGACGTTTGACTAGCAGCCTGGAATCGCTCTCTGTGATTAAATAAATTTTGGCCCATCGATGCAGTTGTGACCAAAGGCTGCTGCTTGCCAGTGTTTACCATAAAAAACAAAAGGATGCTCTGATAAGAGACACACTGAGATGTATTCCTGCCAAGAAATAGCATTTTATATTATGCTACAATCTGAGTAAAAGTGTGAAACACACATGCATGAAACACACATGCAAACAGGATCGTAACTACTGACTCAGCCGTTAGAATACAAGATACATTCATAATCCTGAAGGCTCCAGGGTAGGTTTTTGCTCAATACCCTTTCATAATTTTTGAATTTCTGTGCTGTGCAGAGGCATCATCTATTCAGAAATATGTCGATTTAAAAACTCATGGCCAAGAACTCAGGCTGAGGAGTTCCGAGTCTGCTGGAATATTCTCCGAATGCCATCTCAGTTAGCAATCTATGCCCTGGGGCCACAAGTCGTACTTGGTGGCAAGCTGCTCTAGGTCACTGATGGGAGTTTTAAAATCAGAATATTGTGCAGAGAAGACTGGCTTTCCGGCTCCTCTGCAAGGCCCAGAAGACCTGGTTACCCTGGGCTGGTCTCCTTATGTGGCCCAGGACCTGGGAGCCACACAGCAGCCACCCCTTTCCACAGGGGCGTACAGCTATGAAATGCCCCAGTCCCCACCAAGCCTGACAGTCTTCCCAGCATGCTGTGTTTCCTGAGAGCTGAGACTGATTCCTCAGCACCATGTTCCTATTAAAAAATGGGAAGCCCGAGACCAAGAGGGCTATGTGCGTGAAGAATGGAAGGGGTCCTATTTCTTGTGAGAGCACAGCCGACCCCACCCACAAGCGGCACAGAGTCGGCTCCCCTCCATCGCGACACCCAAACGGTCTGCGCCGGTGCTGCCTACCATGGGGCGAGTAGACCCGCAGGTTGATGGGCACTGGGGAGATGCCTTTGTTGGTCCCCGTGACCCTGTCGGTCTCCGCTTCGATCTCCTGCCGGACTTCATCAAAGTCTGTAAACTTTTTGGACTTACAGTGCAAAAACTCAGCATATTCTGAAAAAGGAAGAAAGATGCTTGAAATGAGAAAGAGAAGCCATCTCACTCGCGGGCAGGGAGCTGATGGCCTTCTGGGACAGGTGCCTTGTCAAGCAGAGAAAGTGAAGGGTCAGTCATAGAGGCTCCAGGAATTTGGGGAGCAACAGATTTATTCTCAGAGACAGAGATCTGCAGGCACACCCCGTCAGCCGGGCCTCCTCCCAGACCCCAGGGGATTCCTCAAGGAACAAAAACCAGCAAAGACCCTGTCCCCAGGGAGGGAACAGAAACTCTCGTGAGGTATTTTGTGAAACAACACGTCAGGACGCGCTATGAGGAAAACAAAACAAAAAACCAAGGAGTGGGTGTAACCAGCAGTTGTCACTTTCGGACGAACAGGACATTAGGGGAAATACGGGCACGTGTCACTGGACAGCAGGTGGGGTACGCATGAGGAAGCTGCCTCATTGGTGGTCTCCGTTGAGACCAAGTCTGGAATCGTGAGGCGGAAACTCCCTCGCTGTGGGTCAAAGGAGACGCAGGCCACTGTCCCAGTGGGATCCTGGGCTGCTGGCACTGTCCAGCTCACCAAGATGCCAGACGCATGTCCCTGAGACCCATCTGTCCCTCCTCCCCAAGCACCTGCACGGTGTGGGGAACAGGGAGCCACCAAAGCCCATCTCACTGTCTCTCTTCCCCTCCTGGCCATTGGCAGGGCCCCCCACCTAGACATGAGGCCCTCAGAAGAAGAGCTTCTGGGCAAAGGAGGCCTTTCCATGCCTTCTGAGCCGAGTGACCCCGACAACTAGGACTTGGGCCCCTCAGCTCTGGGGTAGAGCAAGAACAGAACATGTTTGTCCTCAGATGTAGGGACAGAGCCTACTGGTACTTGCTGTATAATTCTTCAACTTTCCCGTATGTTCCCATTTTTGCGGTCATTGTTGGGGAGGGTTACCCCGTAGGCTCAGAGACCACAGCTCTGCGGTAATGATTTAAAAAAAAAAAAAAGACGGAAGTCAGACATGCTGGCAAACAGCCCAAAGGACCAGACCACTGCAGAGAGGCTGCGTCCTCTCTAAGAGGAAAGAACGAGAAATCGCCTCGGTGTCCACCAGGAGGAGACCTGGCTACACAAATCCCAGCACAGAAATGCCATCAGCTGCCTCAAGAGGGGACAGACATGGAGCCTGACAGAGGAGCCCCAGCAAGAATGGAATGCCAAGAGGCTCGCCACCCCGTCACCGTGACCTAACCAACCGCGGCCCACGTTCAGCTCCTGCGGGCTCCCACCGAGCCCTGTGCGCGTGCCCGCGTGCTCCCACGGGCCCCTCAGGGGCGAGCACCGGGGCAGCATGCGTCTGTGCCGTGCAGGAGGAACCTGAGGCCCACAGAGGGGAAGCGACTTGGCCCAAGCTCAGTGGTGGAGCTGCGATTCCGACTTCAGCTCTTCTGTCTCCAGGTAGTGGCTCTTAGGTCATGTGACCTTTGTGAGCTCTGCATCGCCCCACACCCCCCAAGGCTCTTAACCTTTCTGAACCCCTGCATCGGGGACCCGGGGGATTCCGTGGGCTCAGATCACAGAGAACCACCTCCACCGTGGGCACTGGCCACTTGGGGACAGGGGCAACGAGGACACCGCCAGCATGGGCACCCCCACCCCACCCCCACCAGCTGACCCAGTTCCCAAGGACAGTCACGCTCAAGCCCTCCACAGGGACAAGAGGAAACGCTTGGCTGCTCTTCCGGCAGCAGCCTCCAAAAATGGAACAGTCCCCCAACCCCCCACAGCATACCTCAGTTCTCATCCGGCTCGGGGCCCTGGGCTCAGCACCCGCAAGAGACCATCCCCCTTCCAGGAGCACAGACACAGGACGCAGGCCCTCTGACTTGTACACTGCGCCGGGAGGCCTGGTGCCTAGAAGGCCCACTCCCAGCCCTTCCTCCCCCAGGGCCTGCCTGCCCGCTGCCTCTCGCAGGGAGCCTTTCTGAACTCCAGGCCGCCTGACCCTCAACCTATATCTTGGGGCTCCTCTCCCCACATCAGAGCCACGTCATCCTGGGATGGTGCTTATGGGACCACGACCTGCCGGCTCTGAGTCCAGTGTACGCTGGCCGTCGCCCCTTCTGCTGACCCCTTTGTCTGCAGGAGGTGTAGACAGTGCCAGAAAGAAGACAGCTTCTCCCCTGGGAACTGGGGGGGGGGGGGCGCAGCACACCCTCTGTGCTTGAGAGGAAGGTTCAGGAGCCTGGCAGGCCCATCCCTCACTCCACACTTTACTAGGCTCCTGGTCACTTTGGAACCACGTGCCAGATTCCAGGGTTGATACTAATCTTCAAAAGCTCCCACCAAGCCTGCCTTCCCCCCACAGCACTGACTCCCTTAAAGCCGGACCTCAGCCCTCCTTTCCTCAGAACCCTCCACAGCGCCCAACTCACCACCTCCCCAGAGCCCTGAATGTCCTTCTCCCCAGCCTCTGACTTCAACTCATTCCCCTCCAGCCAGCCACTCGGGTCTTCTGCCCAGGACCTTTGCACTGGCTCTTCTGCCTCCAGGCTCTCTCCCTAACCTCCTTCAGGTTCAAGTGTCACCTTCTCCATGAGGCATGCTCTGGCCCCCACCCAAGATAGCAAACCTCTTGAGTGTCTCTTCCTTCCCTGCCTTATGACTCTCCAAGCACTGGTCACCTTCTGACAACACTGAACTCCTCATCCTGTGTTATTTTCCAGGTTCACCCTACAGGGCAGGGATCGCAATCACTCTGTGTCCCTGGGCTCCCTCTGGGTGCTTCTACTGACCTGCTCAATTACTGTACCTGTGACTGAACGACTATCAGAAAGACACTGTGGTCCCTGCCTCGGCTTCTCTAAGTGGGTCCAACACCAAGGCCACCAAGCTGAGTAGATGGGAGACTAGACTGGACAGGGACTGAGTCTGGCAAGGCCACCTGCTGTTTTTTCCTCCCTCTCTCTCTCTCTTCCCCAGCTCCCTCCTTCCTTCCCAAGATCTTGACACTAAAGGCCCAGTCCTGAACTGGGTTCCTGGTCTGGTCCAAGCGTGTCAAAGGAGGTGGTGCCACAGACACTCCAAAGAGACCCACACAGCAGAAGTCAGGGGTGGGGGGGACCTCCTGGAGGGACCAACCAGCCCAAGTCCAGCCCCAGCCCACCCCAGGGCGAGGGAGGCAGGCCAGGGCAGCAGTGGGCAGAGAGGCCGGGCCTGCATCCTCTCTGAGGTGGTGACTTCCCCCCATTGCCTGAGGATCCCCTGGCCTAGGGGCTCTGGGGAAGGAGGGGAGTCCCTGCGGACCAGGTCTGCCTCTGTGCCAGTCTCCCAGTGGAGAGAACAGAAACCCGAGAAGTAGACAGGAGCGACTTTGCCTGGGGCTCCACAGCCCTGTACTGGCTGGAATGCCCTGGAATGCTGATGATTTTTTAATGACCCCCTGTCGCAAAGAATAAGTCAGAGGCCTGAAGGCTGAGCTCAGAGCCTGTGATGCCTGGAGACTCCCTCTCAACTCCTTCCCAGCAGCCAAAGTGGAGGTGCCCGCAGCAGAGCTGCTCGGCACTGTCCCCAGCCTGACTGCTGCGTAACTGTCCCCTGCTGGTCACAGAGAACAAGGCCAGAGCCCCCCACCCCAACCTTCGGTCCCAGAGCCCAGTGGCAGCACTGACCGCCCCAGCCCTACCCCCAAGGCCAGCCTGCCCTCAGCCAGGCTCTTCCCCAGGAGGAAGGGCAGCCCTAGAGTTTCCAAGAGACCCAGCCCCAGGGCCTGGAGCACAGCAGGAATGAAGCAAGAAGCCGGGCCCTTATCCAACACTCGTGCTGCTGACCCAGAGGCGCCAGCCGCCCTCTCCCACCACCAGGCTTCCCACGCACATCCTGACTGCGGGGCAGTGAATGCACTCGCAGTTTTTTTCTAGAAAGACATTCTGCCCTCCTTCCAGGACTTGTTCCCTCATCTCCTTCAGGTCTCAGCCCTAAACAGCCCTTGGAGGGGAGGCCCACCCTGACCACCCTGATCCCTCCCCCCACCACACCCCTGTGGCCGGGTGTCCCTGCTAAGGCTGGAGCAGCAGGAGAGCAGACCTCGTTCTGGTCACTGCTTTCTTGGGCGCCTGGTAGCTAGTAGGTGCTTAATAAAAATTACTGAGTGACCTATTAATTCAAAGTCATAAGGTGTCGCAGCCTAAGACCACATCACCCTGAGTCCCAAGCAGGTCCCCACTGTGCTCTGGGCATCTTCCAGGCCCTTCGGGAAGGTGTCCTCAGAAGGGAGATGGCAAGCACGTGCTGCCACCTTCGGGGTAATGGGCAACCCGGGGCACAAGGAAACAGCCCCAAGATAGTGGCCTCAATTCCCTCAGGCCTGGCTTCCCAAGAAGTCCTTACGTCCTCCTGTTTCAAAGGAGCTGGAGGAGGCCCACAGGACACGGAAGGCACCCTCCCCAACCTACAGGCAGAGCCGGGGACAGACAGAGCTGAAGCTGGGCTGGAACGACTGGCTTGGGAAGGGTGAGTCAGGCCCCACAACATCACGTGGGGAGGGGACAGGAAGGAGAGGGGAGGCATCCTAGCCACACCCAGCTCGGTGCCTCAGTTCCCCTACAAGGAAATGGGACAACAGAGAACACAGCTGTGGGGCTGCTAGGAAATCGAATTCCTCCATGCTGCTGCCGGAATTCTACAAATAGCTTAGCTGCCAGTCAAAGAAATGCACAAGGCTGGCCCTGGGGTATCAGGGCTCTTCTTCGTTTTGTTTTTTTTTTTTTTTTTTAAGATTTATTTATGTGACAGAGCGAGAGCGAGCTCAAGAGAGGGAACACAAGCAGGGGGAGTGGCAGAGGGAAAGGGAGAAGCAAGCTTCCCGCTGAGCAGGGAGCCTGATGCGAGGCTCAACCCCAGGACCCCAGGATCACGACCTGAGCAGAAGGCAGACATTCAATGACTGAGCCACCCAGGTACCCCCCCCCAATTTTCTTGGGGGAGAGAGAGCGTGCATGCGCACTTGGGCCCAAGGGTGGGGCGGGGGGGGGGTAGCGGATGAAGGAGAGAAAGAATCCCAAGTGGACTCCAGCGGGAAGCCCAACTAGGAGATCGATCCCACGATCCCGAGATCACAATGAGCAGAAATCAAGAGCCAATCAAACACTTAAACCACCTGAGCCACCCGGGGGCACCAGCATCTCGGGGCTTTGCATGGAGGCGCCCTGCCCAGGTCTTCATGGACATTTCCCAGCCCTTCCGCGTTCTCAGTTCAGCAAGGAGAGGAACACCAAGCTGACTCCTGGCAGCAGGAGATGGGGTTCGGCTTCCCCTAACTGGGCGACGACAGGCATGCTCACCTGCGGTGGGAAGACACACCTGGGGACTCAGATATACTCGGGAGACCCTGAGTCCGAGCAAATGGGTCCGAACAAGAGGAACTCTGCAGAGGCTTTAGCCAATCGAGAAGAGGCAAAGCATGTGGCACCCCTGAGCCTGCTTGCTTCTCAGGCTCCCTCCGATTCGGGACAAGTCACACAGACCTCCCATTCTAGGACACACCGCCACTGGGAAGGTGTCCTATCGTGATTTATAGTGAGAAATACATATTTGTATTTGTATTTGAAATACATATTTGTATTTCTTCCCTCCATTTTTGACACAAGAGCTCCTAAAATCCTTGGAAAGCCCTAAGTGATAAGAGCAATAAAGGGGTCTTAACATTTCTAATAAGCCCCTTTCAGCCACACATCAGTTTATGCTAATGAGGAGACTTCTGGAAAGCACTTAAGGATGGGAGCTGCTTGCCAGGGGGACCAATTTATGTGATTAAAAGAGCTTTGAGCCCCTCCCTGCCCACCCCCACCTGGAGAGGGCTGGAGGTTGAATCAATCGCCAGTAGCCAGTGATTTTATCAGTCATGCCTGTGTAATGAGGGCTCATAAAAATCCCAAAAGGTCGGCGCTCAGAAAGCTTCCCAGCTGGAGAGCACGAGTCGGGCGCTGGGAGAGGGGCGCCCCTTCCCCACACCCTGCCCTATGCCCCTCTTCCCTCTGGCTGCTCCCGAGTTCTATCCTTTTTATGTTAACCACCGATCTAGGAAGTGAACGGTTTCCCTAAGCTCTGTGAGCCGCTCCAGTAAATGCACTGAGCCTGCGGAGGGGCCCTGGGAACCTCAGATCTGCAGCCAGGCAGTAAGGCGCTCAGGGGACACCCTGGACCCGCAGTGGGGGCAAAGGGCGACAGTCTAGTGGCCCTGAGCTCTTAGTCTGGTCTGACACCATCGCCAGGTGGGCAGGCGGTGTCGGAACGGAGGTGACTGTGGGCCACGCAGTCCACGTCCACCGTGAACTGGAGAACTGCTTGGTAGTGTGGGAAAAACGTCACATACACCAGAGAAAGTGACAGCCCTAGCCCCTGCCTGGCTTGCACCAGCTCCTGGCTCTGTTTTCTCATCAGGACACAAGGTCCTGCCCTGAGTGCTGTAGAGTCTACCGGCTTTACAGAAAAGGCCCCGCCAGGGCCAGGCTCCCGGAAAAAGGTGCCAGAGAAAGAGCTGTTGATAATCCCGCCCGCCCACCCTGGACAGGCAGAGAAGAGGCGCGGCAGCAGCCCACAGGGGGTCAGGGTGCTGGGCGCCGGAGAAAGCTGTGGACAAAGCACATCAGGATTTGGGGGGAGAGAAATCATTAAGAAAATGTAAGAATAGGATGAGGTTACAGGGATGGGATGGGGGGGGTGGGGGCGCTGGGCTCCCAGGAGAGGAGGACGAGGGTGGGCAGGGTGTTCCAGGGAGGGAGCGCACTGAGGGCAAAGGCCTGGAGGCGTGAATGAACGAGCTGACCTTGAAGATGACACGAGGGAAGGTGGTGGCTGCAGCTAGGGACCAGAAGGAGGCGAGGTCCCAGGGGTTGGCAAGGCCCTGTTGGGGTCAGAAGGCTTTAAGGAAGCAGAAAGCCAAGCCCTGCCATCCCCTCTCTGGAGCCTGGGAACACCAGCCAAGGTCAAGGGCTCCGCGGGCCACATTCCAGACAAGAACAGTCCCCACCACCCAGGGTTTACTAGGCCAAGGGGTGGTGCCTAGGGAGAAGCAAGGTTCACCCATGGACCATCAAACTTCCTGGTGGCCGTGGTTTTAGGTATTATAAAGATTTTAAGTAATATCTACACCCAATGTGGGGCTCAAACTTATAACCCCAAGATCAAGAACTGCATGCTCTACTAAGCCAGCCAGGTGCCCCATGCGGTCTTAGGTAATTTTTAAACTACCTAAGCAGATTAAAAGTAACAGCTCACTAAGAGCAGTATGGACCAGAAGGCAGACATCACTGGGTGTCACAGGCATCAAGAGGACAAAGGCCCCTGGCAGAGCAACATCGTGGGATGCCAGACTGACCCCACAGCAGGCGGCAGCCACACCAAAGCTAGGGCCACAAGGGAGGTACTGCTCTCACCCCATTCTACAGATGAGGAAGCTGAGGCAGAGAGTGGGAAGCCACTTGCCCCAGGCCTCAGACCCTAGGGGTAGTGTGTGCTCCGGAGTCCTGCTCTCCAGAGTCAGCTGGACAAAAGTCTACTCTCTAGAAGCAATGCAGCCCCACATAGCCCCTAGAAAGCCCTCCACCAATCACCATGTCCCTCACTGCGAGTAGCCTCCTCCCTCTTACTAGTGGGATGTCCTGCCTCCCACCCAGCTAGGGCACCTCTGCTGTTCATCGTCCTGGACCCCCCACCTCTAGGTCACTCTAGACTGCCCCTCACCCTCACAGCACTGCCCTGGGCCAGACTTCATCACCTCTTCCCTGGTGCGAGGCTACCCTCTCCGTGGCCTGTCCTTTCACAGGGCAGCCAGTGGGCTGAGCTGGTCTTACCCCACCCATGTGCTCTTTGGGCTCTCATGTCTCATCCTTCACCAGACTGCCAGGCCATGTCACCTGCCTCCTGACCCTCCCCCCAGCCTCCCTTCACAGCTTCACACATGCTGCAGCCCCTGCCCAGAATGTTCTCCCTGGGCCCCTGGCCCAAAATCAATCTAATGGCCCATATACACTCCCACACCCCCAGTCCTGCTGCCTTGCAGCCTGGCCATGGCATCCCCTGTCTGCTGTCTCCCTGGCATCCAGCAGAAGTCCAGCTTGGAACGGTCACGCGTCCGCTAGCAGCAACAAGACCGGAGATGACACGGTCAGGTGGAGAAGGAGGAAGGAGTATGTGTGCTGGGGGCACAGCAAGGGCCACCACCACAGGGGACATCGGGCCTCACATCCCACCTCCACCACCAGCCCAACAGGATGCAACCACAATTCTATCTCCACAGCTGCCACCCTGTCCCCACCTGCCCCCAGGCACCACTCCCACCTCTTCCAGTCCCCTGCCCTGGACAGGCTCCTGTGGTGTCTCCCTCCAGCAGCCACAGGATCTGGACAAGTGACACATGGGCCTAAGGGTATACCCCACCAAGTGGTTTTAGGGCTGGGCTCTCACGATGACCCTCCTGTGTGCTCTTGGGCAAGTGGCTTCATCTCTGGAAGCTCCGGTTCCCTCCTCCATAAAGTGGGGATGACGGGAACGGAGACCCCAGTGTTAGTCCGGTCAGGCACCAGGCTGATGTGCACCCTTGGAGTTTCTGCCTTCAGTGCTCTTCGCATCTGCCACTCTCCGCTGGAAGGAGAGCTCCCCCTTCCCTGACACCAGCACACCTGTTCGCTCTGGCTCCAAGATCACTTCTTTGGAAAAGCCCCAAGATGCCCCACCCTCTAGGATGAAGTTAGTCACTCTCCCCTCTCCACATACACTCCAATATGGGGGGGGGGCAGGCCTGCCTGTCGCCACCCCCCCCGGTCTCCCGCTTCTGTCCCCTGGCACCAATGGGAATGGGTAGGTGGCGGGTGGTGGCAGCAGCCTTGGTCCTGTCACTGCTGTGCCCTGGGCCTGGAGCAGCCTGTGGCATGCACTAAGTGCACAGTGGACCACAGCTGGTGACGGCCACCATGGAGATGATGGGGGAGCCCTCCCGCCATAACACAGCCTGACACCTTCCACTGCAGAAAGCCAGCAGACCTGTTCTCCCAGCAGGCCATCTGGAACAAGCCATCAGAAAGCACAAAACCACACCCCCTGCCTCAGCAACGCACGGGGAGGACCTGGAGTGTGCCAGGCACCGAGCTGCGGGTTGGACCTATTGAATAACGAGGTCTTCATGGCAACCAACAAAGTCAGCGCTATTATTATCTTCACTGTCCAGACAGGAAACACATCGTGAGCAGCCGTCCCTCCCCAGGGGCCATGAGGCCAGTAAGCTGCAGAGTCACTATCTGAACCCAGGCAGTCTTGAGCTCCCAGGGCCGACCCACCAGGGCAGAGGCTTTCCCTTGTGTGGCCCTGGGTCAGAAGCACGCCCATCAGCATCAGCTGGGAACTCATTAAAAATGCACATGCTCAGCCCTCTCCCACCCCCGGCCTGTCATCTGAAAGCCTGGGCTCTGCTACCGCCAGTCTTGGCCCAGCTGATTGGACGCTTACTGACTCGCCTGTGGCCTATGACACGGCAAGGCTCACAAGGAAGAAGTGTGGGCCAATCGGCTACGGCCTCTCACCGGAGTCACGCCCCCTCGCAGGTGGGCTGGGCGGAGTCAGAGGATGAAAATGAAAGCACGTGACTGGGACACCACACAGGGGAGGGGCTGAGATCTGACTGGGTGACGCCCATCCTGTGTGGGGCGCCCGGCGTAAAGGAAGGTGGCCTCGTTAAGCTTCAGTTTACCGGTAAAATGGGGGTGTGTCAGCTGCCTTCCTAGCACGGGTGTGTCGAACCGGGCTGTGCGGTGAGCCTGGCGCCCTCTGAACACTGACCCAACCAAGGCCAATATTCCAGGCACGGAGGCCACTCGGGGCTCTGGAGGGGGCTCTGGAGGGAGGCAAGGCCATGCCCCGGAGAGCTCCCCAGTCCCCTTCTAGCTTCTGACCCGAGGTGCTTTCCAAGAAGACCTCAGCAGGTTTTATGCTGGAAGACATGCCCACCTCATGCCAGACTTGTGTCGAAAGAACAGAAATAAACGCGGCCACCCAGGCGAAGACAGAAAAAAAATCTACACCGGCCATTCTATATTCAGTGGATGGGCCTCTCCCCAAAGCCAACGTCGTCATCAAAACAGACACAGCGGTGATGCTGCTCTAAGGAAAACAGGAGACAGGACAACGGAGTGTAGGAGGGACTGATCAGAGCGGCTGGAAAACTAGCTGGGGGAGATTTCTCGGGGGACAACTGGCAACATGAGTATGGCCTGGGCATCAGATACCAGGCAGAAATGATTACTTTCCTTGGGTGAGGCTCTATGACTGTAGGAAGGTGTCCTTAGTGCAAGGGGAGGCTCACTGAAGTATTCTGGGTTGACATGTCACAATGTCTGCATCTGATTTTAAAAGCGTTCAGCGAAAATGTGTTATCCACAGGGTAGCCAGCAAACGTGGCGACTAGCGGCCTGGTCACAATGGAGGATATGAGGCGTGGGTGTTCACCGAACTGTGCTTCAACTGTGCTACCCACATGGAGACCATGAATTCAAGCCCAAATGACAGCCCAAGACCCTGGACGCCGCCATTGGCCCCCTCACTCCTGCCGGGCGCCGCGTCCACACTCATTTCCTGCTGCAGCGGCGAGCTGTCCCACTGTACCTGTTTTTGAGAAGATGAGCTGCAGAATGAGAGGTCGCCGGGTGACGATTCCTGAACCTCGGGGAAGGAAGTCCCTGTGGGAGGGGAAAAGGACAGAAGTTACTCACGAGGCTGGCTTGCAAGGCAGGAAGTGTGACCACACATGTGGGGCAATTGCGTCTTGCGAGTGGGGCAACATCAGCAAAGACACCAGTCCCAGCCCGGCACTGGGAGACGCTCTGACCACAGAGGGTCCTGAAGCCACAAGGGGCAGAGGAGGGACTGGAATGAAGGCTGCCAATGAGTGGTACCGTGTCCCTCTGGCTGGCAGCGCTCTAGCCCCAGCCTGCCCAAAGAGCTCTTTCACAGACAGATATTTGAACAACGTCCCCCACAACTCAAAGAGATCTGTACATTTCCGATGTGCACGTTATACATTGATATAATGCCATATGTATGATAGAAAGATGAAGTCAAAGTAGTTGATGACAAAATACGATGTTTCATGTCCCAAAAAGACCAATCAATATAGGCAGCAAGTAGATCAATGCTTGATCAGGGTGGGAAACGAGGAGAGAGATTTCTGGGATGCTGGACACGTTCTAAAACTTGATTGTGGTGGTCAACTTACTAATACTTACTGTAAATTTACTAAAAATATCACTGCATTTGAAACGGGTAGATTTCCTAATACAGAAACAATCCCTCGATAAAACAGTGAAATAAAAAATGTATCCTGTATATTTCACTACAGAAATAGGCACCATCCACACCTGCTCACATTAGCAATGTGGATGCCTGCCAAGTAGGGCGACCAGAAGGCACTCTGGACCAGTGAGAAAGGAAAGTCAAAGAGCAGGGATCCAGGGGGGCACTGGAGTAGAAGGGGGACTTTCAGAGATCATTAAAGCCATGCAGAGGATTCTTGTGTTGTCATGTAAAAATGGAGAAAGGATCTAGGTTCGGAGAATTTCAAACAAGGAGTGTGGTTAGATAAATATTTAGGTCATCTGCAATCTGGGCAGGACACAGGCCAAGTGGTACGGGGCATCCCCCCTGGGGTGGTCAGAGAAGGCTCCTCAGAGAAGCAGAAACAAGAAATGAGCCACATGCAGGGCTGCGGAACGGCAGGGCAGGGAAACAGCAAGGAGGCCCCCAGCTCACCAGGCCTTAAAAGTCCCCTCTTCATCAAGACCCTCGCCAGAGGGGGCAGCCCAGTGTCTCCAGAAGAGCAAAGCCACTTCGAGGCAGATGCCAGGCTCTCCCGGGGCAGGGCAGGCCCACCGGTGGCTGTTAACCTCAAGCACCACACATGGCCTTGGCCCTAGCCCCAGGCCCCCTGACCCCCTGGCTCAGAGGCAAAGACCTGAGAGGCAGGGACAGGAAACCCCTCGCATATCAGAGACACGGCATCCTCCATCAGCGCAGGCCCTCCAACACAGAATCAGCGACAGCGCCAGTGACAGTGTGCGTGTCTTTTGCCAGAATCTCCCACTCCGCCTCTTTGATGCAACCCAACGGGTCCGTGATGGAGCGATACAGAAACATGGGAACACATCCCTCCCGCGCCGTGTGTGTGAGCGACACAGGGTCCTTTTTCCTGCTGACCCATGTTCGGGGACATGGATGGGACACAGTTTGCTTATCCGTTCTCTCGCTAACGGGACATCTGGGGTCTTTCCAGTTCGGGGGCATTACAAATACAGCTGCTGTGAACATTTGCACACGTGCCTCTCGTAGACACACACCCCCATTTCTCCTGCTGAGTCAGAGGGTGGACCTGAACAGGCAAAACTTGTCTCTGGAGATAGAAATCAGAGCAGTTGGTTCCCTTTGGAGAACTGATTAGAAGGGGCACGAGGAACTTTCTGGGATGACAACATCCTCTATCTCGATCTGTCCGGTGGTTTCCTGAGTGTATGCATTTATTTAAAAAAGAATTAAAAAAACAAAACAAGGTCACTAGGCGTCAGGGAGTGGTGGGACTGTGAACTGAAATTCACGGGGTCTGGCCTCTGACCCCAGTTCACCGGGCCTCTGGGCCTGCGCATCTGACTCAAAAGCCGCTGGCATCTCCCCAGCCGGGGCCTAGCCTTCGGCCACTGGTATCGGCACACACTGTCCTGTGACTGTTCTGGGCGTGGCTGGGGGGCCAGGCACCATGAGCACAATGGTAACCGGACAGACACCCGACAATGAGAGCTTCAGCAGGACACGAGGACCAGCACGCCGCCCGAGAGAGCCCTGAGCACTCTGGGCACATGCAGCGGAGGCAGCCTTCTGGGGCTGGGACTTGGTGGGGAGCGGGAAGGATGACCGGGGGTGCAGCCTAGACAGAGGAGGCGCGGCCCGAGGGGGAGAAGGCTGAAGGATGGGGCTGGGCAAGCGCACAGGGCCTTGCACACCAGTCCAGGAGCACCAGGAGCCCCGGGACTCCTCTGACTGTTTCCAGAAGTTCTCAGGCTGCTGAGTGGAAAGAGAAGCAAGACCACCCGCAGCCTGGACAGTCCCCCACAAGAGCAGCTCCCCAGAAATTCCCAAGAGTCTCGGTGAGGAGGGGCCTGTCCGGCTGTGCCCCGAGGCCCACCCAGAGGGTTTTCTGACGCGGGGCAGTGGGGGAGCTCTCTTGGGGCTTCCCTCCCCTGGGAAGAAAACCAGGCCCGGGCCTGGCCCCATGGTCCTCCTCCCGGGTTCCTCCCGGGTTTCCTCTAAAGCAAAGACCAGGGATCCAAGCCTTCCTCCTGAAGTCACTCGATCCATCCCACATTTCACAGGGTCCTCTGCCTGCCCATCCCACCACCCCCATCCCACCCCTGCACTGCTTTCCAGCCTCTGGAAATGACTGCAAACGACTTCACCTGGCCTGGTCACTATTGGATCTCCAGCACCTAGAACAGTGCCTGGTGTACAGCAGGTTCTCATGAAATGTTTGGTGAGTGACCCAGAGGAATATGGGCTCTGGAGCCAGACAGCCTGGGTTCAAAGCCCAGCAGGGAGGGGAAGGCACAACAGGAGGTGGCACCAGGGGGGCAGATCAGAAGCCCCAGCTGTTTATTTACTGTTGTTTGAACAGAGCCTAAGATCCCACCAAGAACCCTTGGCTTCCAGCCCCCCACATGGGCGGGGTTGCCTGCCTGAGGGAACAATGGAGGTTTAAAACCCAGGCTGACGAGTGGGGAGGTGGAGGCCTTCCGGGGGAGGGGAAAAAAACAGATAAGCCAGCAGAGGATGAGTCAGAGCTAGCAAGAGCCCAGGTCACCCCTCACCTGGGCGGCATGATGGCAGGAGCCTCAACAAGTGCCTGAGGCTGGGATCCCTTCCTCTTCACCATATCCTCGTGGGGGTCACTCAAAGCCTCAGTGTGACCAGGAGACCTCAGCACAGCACCAGCTACGGGAAGAGCCCTCAGCAGGAGACCCATGCTCGAGGGACCTGTCTGTACCCAACTCATTCTCTCAGGCCAACAAGAGCCTAGACGGGGAGCACTGGCTGTCCCCCAGCCCAGCTCTAAGCCCATCTCTGCCAACATCTCAGCAGACCGTCTAGCAACACCAAAAGAACGATACCAGGGCCAGGTAGGCAAACTAAGGCTCGGAGTTTCAGGGCGTGCCCAGGCAACCCAGTAAGGAAGGAGCAGAGCTGTGATGGGAACACAAGTGGGATGTCAATGAGGCAGGCCCCCCCAATCACCCTCATGCCCCCCAGGGGCTCCGCTGTGGTTCTGCTAGAACAGAGGCAGAGTTCACCGCTCGGCCTCTGGAGCCTCACCACCCAGTCCACATGCCCCACGGTCCCCACCCAGTGCCTGCCTCATTACCACCCATCTGGATGCCATCCAACAGTAACCACTGGTCACCCAGAGCCCAGCCCACACTCAGTGGCCCCAGGCAGGTGCCAGTGTATCTTTGGGGTCACAGCGAGGGGCAGGCAGGCTGACTGAGACTGCAGACCCAGGGCTCCGTCCAGCCGTCACCACCCACCCCGCCCTGCAGCAAGCCCGCTGGCTCCACCTGCACAGCGAGCATGAACCCACCCCCTTCTCTGCACATCCAAGGCCATCACACAAGCCACCCGTGCTTGCCTGGACCAGCGCAGCTGCTGACTCTCTGGCTACTCTCCAGCTACCCGCCCTCACCCCCAGAGACCCCAGAGGGTGCCTGTGGATGCCACGTCAGAGCATGCCCCCCTCTGCTCAGAGACTTCCCAAGGCTCCCACATCCCTCAGGGTAAAACCTCAAGTCCTCTCTGAGGCCCACAAGGCCCCACACGACCTGCCAGTCACCACCCCAGCCCTGTCCCCCACTCACTCAGCTCCCGCTATACTGTTCTCTGCCATGTCCCCCCCAAAAAAGGTAGGTTCCTGCCTCAGGGCCTTTGCACTGGCTACTCCCTCAGCCTCAAACTCTCTCCCTGCAATATCCACAGAGCCAACTAGCAACTCCTGACTAAACTACCTCTTCCGCACCCACTGCTCGGCACCCCCAATTATGAGGTCTTGCTCTGTTATAAGCCATTGGCTCAATTCTCAATTCTTCTCATGACTGGCACCTTCCAATTTACTCATTTGTCCATAGAGTGGTGGTCTGTCCCTTCCCCCCTTGCCCATTAGAGGAGCAACCTCATGGGAGCTTGGTCCTCTGCCTGGCATGTTCTCCAGTCTCTCCTCAGCTCTCAACAGCGAGCCAGGCAGGAGGCAGGTGACCAATGTCTGTGGGATGCGGGACCAAATGTGCCACTGTCCAATGAGACTGAGGCTCAGAAGGGGGGTGGGCCGTCCTGTTGACTTTGCCAATTCCACTCCAGGTGCCTCCCCTTCACAAATCCCCAGCAGCCTCCTCCCTGCTCAGCAATCCTGAGGTTCCAGAATCTGCCCCACCCTTGGCTCTCGGCCATAGGGTCACCTGCTCCAAGGTCTCATCTGGAGGCCAGGCCAGGAGAAGAAGTGGCCCATGGAGATGAGCAGCCGTGGCTCCTAGGCCTCTTAGACCAGAACTGGAATCAATCCAGGCACTCCCAACTCTTTTCGGGACTATCTGTGCAGGTCTGGTCACCTTTCTTTCTTTCTTTTTTTAAAGATTTTATTTATTTGAGAGGGAGAGAATGAGAGAGAGAGAGCAGGAGAGGGGTGAGGATCAGAGGGAGAAGCGGACTCCCTGCTGGGCAGGGAGCCCCATGCGGGACTCGATCCCAGGACTCCAGGATTACCACCTGAGCCGAAGGCAGTCGCTTAACCAACTGAGCCACCCAGGCGCCCATGTCTGGTCACCTTTCTGTGCCTCAGTTTCCTCATTTGTAAAGTGGGGATAATGTCACCTGCCTCAGATGGTAGTTGGAAGGGTTTGCAAAGTTCTTGCCATGTTACCCAAAAGAAACCATTTGCCCTATAAAATCAAGGGAAAGCGACACGATAAGAATCTGACCATGACCCTCCTCGGCTCCAAAGGGCTCCTGATGGCCTCCAAGGCCCTGAGAAATTGCCCTATCACCTCCCTACCCTCACCGCCACCCTCACTCACTCCCTCAACCACACTGCTGGTCAAGGTACAGTAGCCAGGCCAAATCTACTTTTGCTGCAGGACCTTTGCACGTACTCATCACCTGCCTGGAATGACCATCTCCTCTGAGCCTTTCCACAATCTTGGCTTCCTCTGGTCACTCAGAACTCAATTCAGATGTCAACTCTTTTGAGAGTCTTAACTGTCCCTTGCTGACACCCCCACCCCACATCACCCTGTTTTCAATCTCCTCCATGGGTCTAAGGATGGCCTCTCCCGGGGCGCCTGGGCGGCTCAGTGGGTAAGCCTCTGCCTTTGGTTCAGGTCATGGTCTCAGGGTCCTGGGATTGAGCCCTGTACCAAGCTCTCTGCTCCATGGGGGCCCTCCTTCCCCCACCCCCCGCTTGCCTCTCTGCCTACTTGAGATCTCTGTCAAATAAATAAAATCTTAAAAGAGAAAAGGTTAGCCTCTCCCTGTGGCAGTGCTTTCCAGAGTGAAATCTGTTAACCACCTAGATGTCCATTGGCATGGCACTGGCTAAATCAATCTTGGAGCTGGCCCAAGACGCAATCCAGGCCACAGTGCTGAAAGCAAAGTGTGATGCACAGAACTGACTGTGTCCTCCAAACTTCTTTTTTTTTTTTTTTTTTTAAAGATTTTATTTATTTATTTGACAGAGAGAAATCACAAGTAGATGGAGAGGCAGGCAGAGAGAGAGAGAGAGAGGGAAGCAGGCTCTCTGCTGAGCAGAGAGCCCGATGCGGGACTCGATCCCAGGACTCTGAGATCATGACCTGAGCCGAAGGCAGCGGCTTAACCCACTGAGCCACCCAGGCGCCCCTCCAAACTTCTTTTTTAATGCCTGTGCACATTCCTGCCTGTGTGGGGACAACAAACTTGGAGGGGACACGGAGCCTTGATGGAAGTCATGTATGGAAGGCAAGTGGAAAAACTTTGTGTTTTAAGTTTCCAACATGACGTGAATTTCGGTCTTCCATAACTTTTTTTTACAACTTTTGTAACAGGTAAACGTTAATTCTGGGGGCGCCTGGGTGGCTCAGTAAGTACTTGTCTGCCTTTGGCTCAGGTCATGGTCCCGGGATTCTAGGATCAAGCCCCACATTGGGCTCCTTGCTCAGTGGGGAGCCTGCTTTTCCTTCTCCCTCTGCTGCTCCCCCTGCTTGTGCACTCTCTCCCTCATAAATAAATACAATCTTTAAAGGTATATATTAATTTTTAACTTTTCAGTTGTACTGAGAAGCACCAAAGCAACCTATTGGCCAAGAAGAATTTTCACAGTTAACAGAAAAACCACTGGCAGTTAGGGACCCAGGCTCTTGAGTCTGCCCTCCTGGGGGTCACCTGAGCATCCTCACTGCTCACCCTGCAGCAGAAAGCCTGGATGACACAGCCATCCCAGCGGCATGCAGGCTGTGTGACCTTGGCAACAAGGTCACTCACATCCTGGGCCCAGCCTCGCCTATAAAATGGGGTGTGGCGGGGACAGGAGAAGATAGTGCAGGTGCTGGGGCGTCAGTGAGTCCCACTGCATCTCTAGGGCCTGGCTGGCCACACATGGATCCCTAGTTCTGCGCATGTCACCGGGCAGGGGGCCCACCTGAGCCAGACGGAGGCTGCTGGTAAAAAGAAGAGAAAGCCAGGCAGTGCCCCAGCACACTCGCAGCGTCCCAGAACCATCTTCCTTGCAGGCTCCTTCTCCAAGGAGGATGGGTGTTCGTCCTCCCCAGTCCCCTCCCTAGAGCCTCTCCCAGATGTCTTCCGGACAGAGGGTGTCACGCAAGACAGGATGGCCTTACCACCCTTTCTCTGGCCATGCCTTTCTCACCCCCAACAGCCGATCTGTCAGCCAATCCTGCCTTCAACACACCCGAAGATATCCCCGTCCCATGCTCGGTCCCAAACCCTTTAGGCTGAGTCCCCCTGGGTGCCGGTCAGCCCTCTGTGTCCCAACCCTGCTCTGCCCCGTGTGTTTCCAGCCCGGCAGCCAGAGAGAGCTTTGCAAACCACAAGTCAGATCACGCTGCCACATGCTTAAAACCCACCAGTGGCTTCCAGCAAACCTGGGACAAAACCAACATCCTTCCCGCAGCCCGCAAGGCCCAAAGCTAGAGCCCCATCACCTCCCTGCCGTTCTCTGCTGGCTCCCCCCGTTCCCGCCTCCGGGCCCCGCGGACATCTGACTTCAGTCTCCTTCTGGGTTCCTTTGCCTCCAGATGCCCCTACAGAGCCCACCACTCTTTCTTTGGACACTGGCTGAATGGCACCTGCAGGGAGAGGTCCCCTGAGCGCTTCGCCAGGCTGGGCTCTGTCCCCTCTCCATGCTTCCTTCCTGCAAGCGGGTCCCATTCTAAACCGTCTGCTTTGTTCACGGCCTGCTCCCCTGCACCTGGCACCGCGCCTGGCACACGACACGTGCTGAGAAGCGCGTGTAAGAGGGGCTAGCGTCTCCAGGCTGCACACAACACAGCACATAGCTCTGTGCACAAGAGTCTCTGTTCCGCCTTCACAGGGGCAAGCACCAACCCCACTTCTCAGATGGAGAAACTGAATCTAGAGAGCTTTTATCACCTAGGTCAAAGCCTCCTCAGCTAACAGCAATCCCTCCCCACCAACACCAAAGTGAGGCACCAACCCAACAGGCTTCATTCCTGTCCCCACCTGCCGGCACCACCCTGGTCACCACACCGGAAACAGAGCTGAACTCTGAAGATGGGACAGCCAGTCACAGCTCCCTGCAGGTACAAAGTGGCCACGAGATCATGACAGTGGAGAGCACAGAGGCTGCAGCTGGACAGCTCAGCCACAGCCTGAACAAGGGCCTTCCGTTGCCCGGTTCTCAGTTTCTCCATCTGGAAGATGGGGATGGTCACCCCATCCTCCTTGTCAGGCTGTCAGCAGAATTAGGACAAGTCGAATGAAGCCAAGTGCCTGGCACATATAGGGCCCTATCGCACCAGACTGGTTGATGAGGGAGATGGCAGACAGGGAGACCTTCCTTGGCACCTCAAGAAGGACCCTGGCACAGTCTTCCCTGGCAGGCCTGGCAAGATGATTCTAAGTCAGCTCCCACTCCGACCCAGCAATCCCCTTCCAGGGATCAGCCCTGGGCACATCAGACGCACAGGCCTGTCGCCTCACCCCAAGGCCCGGTCTGGAGGGGAAACTAAAAGCTCACGCAGGAGAACAAGTGGACTGAGTCCGGCTGTGCTAGACTGAGGCCCAGCAAGCAGAAGTAAAGAGAGCGTGAGACCAGGGAAACAGAGGCAAGTCAACAGCAGTCGCCGGGAGATGTCAATACCCCATCCTCAATCACGGACAGAACACTGGGCAAAAGATCAACAAGGAAACAGAACACATCGATGCCAGCATAAACCGATGAGACCTACCAGGCCTGCAGAGAACCCTCCACCCAACAGCAGCAGAATACACATTCTTATCAGGGGCACATGGAACATTCTCTAGGCTAGGCTGTATGAAGGTTAGGCCATAAAACAAGACTCATAAATGTCAAGGGACTGAAAAATCACACAAAGTATGTTCTTTGGCCACCGTGGGATGGAATGAGAAATCAGTAACAGAAGGAAATTTGGGGAAATTCACAAGTACGTGGGAATTAATAACAACACACTCCTGAACAACCAGGGAGTCAAAGACGGAAACGTAATGGAAATTAAAAATACTTTGAGGGTGCCTGGGTGGCTCAGTGGGTTAAGCCGCTGCCTTCGGCTCGGGTTATGATCTCAGGGTCCTGGGATAGAGTCCCGCGTCGGGCTCTCTGCTCAGCAGGAAGCCTGCTTCCCCTTCCTCCCTCTCTGCCTGCCTCTCTGCCTACTTGTGATCTCTCTCTGTCAAATAAATAAATAAAATCTTTAAAATAAAAAAATTTAAAAATACTTTGAGATGAATGAAAATGAAAGCACAACATATAGGCCCAAACTTACAGGCTTCAGTAAAAGCAGTATGCAGAGGAAAATTTATAGATGTAGGCACCTATGTATGTTTTTTTAAGATTTTATTTATTTCTTTGTCAGAGAGAGAGTTGGGGGGAGCACAAGCAGGGGCAGCAGCAGACAGGGCAGTCAGAGGGAGAAGCTGGCTCCCGCTGAGCAAGGAGCCAACAGGGGACTTGATCCCAAGACCCACGGACCATGACCTGGGCCAAAGGCAGACACTTTATGGAGTCAGCCACCTAGGCATCCCTATATTTAGGGAAAAAAAGAAAAGGAAAAAAAAAAGGACAGGAGGATGCTGGGTGGCTCAGTCAGTTGGGTGTTTCTGACTCCTGGTTTTGGCTCAGGTCATGGTCTCATGCGTTGTGACATGGAGCCCCACACTGGGTTTCCCTGCTCAGTGGGCAGCCTGTTTGAGATCTTCTCTCTCCTTCTGCCTCTCCCCAACACTCACTAAGAAATAAATCTTAAAAAAAAAATAAAAAAGATGGGCGCCTGGCAGGCCCATCAGAGAGCATGTGATTCTTTTTTTTTTTTTTTTTTAAGATGTTATTTATTTATTTGACAGGCAGAGATCACAAGTAGACAGAGAGGCAGAGAGGAGGAAGCAGGCTCCCCGCTGAGCAGAGAGCCTGATGCGGGGCTCCATCCCAGTATCCTGGGATCATGACCCAAGCCGAAGGCAAAGGCTTAACCCACTGAGCCACCCAGGTGCCACGAGAGCATGTGATTCTTAATTGGGGTTGTGAGTTCCAGCCCCACACGGGGTGTAGATATCACTTAAAAATAAAATCTTCAGGGCGCCTGGGTGGCTCAGGCAGTTAAGTGTCTGCTTTTGGCTCAGGTGATGATCCCAGGGTCCTGGGATCAAGTCCTACATCGAGCTTCCTGCTCAGTGGGGAGTCTGCTTCTCTGCCCCTCCCCTGGCTCCTGTACATTCTCTCTCTCATTCATTCTCTCTCAAGTAAATAAATCTTAAGAGTAAGTAAAATAGGGGCGCCTGGGTGGCTCAGTGGGTTAAGCCGCTGCCTTCGGCTCAGGTCATGATCTCGGGGTCCTGGGATCGAGTCCCGCATCGGGCTCTCTGCTTGGCGGGGAGCCTGCTTCCCTCTCTCTCTCTGCCTGCCTCTCTGCCTACTTGTGATTTCTCTCTGTCAAATAAATAAATGGAAAATCTTTAAAAAAAAAAAAAAAAAAGAGTAAGTAAAATAAAATACAATAAAATCTTTTTTTTTTTTTAAAGATTTTATTTATTTATCAGAGAGAGAGAGAGGGAGAGCAAGTGAGCACAGGCAGACAGAGTGGCAGGCAGAGGCAGAGGGAGAAGCAGGCTCCCTGCTGAGCAAGGAGCCTGATGTGGGACTCGATCCCAGGACGCTGGGATCATGACCCGAGCCGAAGGCAGCTGCTTAACCAACTGAGCCACCCAGGCGTCCCATAAAATACAATAAAATCTTAAAAAAGAAAATAAAAAATAGGGCACCTGGGTCGCTCAGCGGGGTTAAGTGTCTGCCTTTGACTCAGGTCATGATCCCAGGGTCCTGGGCTCCAGTCCCACATCAGGCTCCCTGCTTCTCCCTCTCCCTCAGCCTGTCTCCCCGACTTGTGCTCTCTCTCACTCTCTCTCTCTTCCTCTGCAATAAATAAAACCTTTAAAATTTTTAAAATAAGTTGCTTAAAATTAAGTTAAAAATTAAAAAAAGATAGACATACAGACTATACAGGTTGTTCTATACCAATTATACCTCAATAAAGCTTTAACATTTAGAAATTTTTAAAAAAAGAAAAATTTAAGGGGCGCCTGGGTGCCTCAGTGGGTTAAAGCCTCTGCCTTCGGCTCAGGTCATGATCCCAGGGTCCTGGGATGGAGCCCCGCATCGGGCTCTCCACTCCACAGGGAGCCTGCTTCCCCTCTCTCTCTGCCTGCCTCTTTGCCTACTTGTGATCTCTCTCTCTCTGTCAAATAAATAAATAAAATCTTTTGGGGAAAAAAAAACGTTTTAACAGAGCCTTCACAACCTCTGCCAAAAAATAAGAGGAAGGAACACTTCCTAACTGGTCCTATGAGGCCAGCACTATCCTGAGACCAAAGCTAGACAAAAACATGACAAGAAAACAGACTAATATTTCTTATGAATACAGACCCAAAAAATCCTCAAAACAAATATGGGTAAGCCAAATCCAACAACATATAAAAAGGATCACGCACCAGAGCCAAGTGACATTTATCACAGGAATGCCCGAACCGTCCAAAAATGCAAAGATCAATCAATGCAACACACCATATGAAGAGTAAACGACAAAACTATACCATGATCTCAACAGATGCAGAAAAGGCATTTGATAAAATCCAACATCCTTTCACGATAAAAACACTCAACAAACTAGGAACAGAAGGGAATTTATCTCAACCTGATAGAGGGCATTTACACAAAACCTACTGCTAACATCCTACTAATGGTAAAGCCCTTAAAGCTTTCCCTCTAAGATCAAGAACAAGACAAGGATATCCACTCTCACTTCTTTTTCTTTCTTTTTAAAGATTTTATTTATTTATCTGACAGACAGAGATCTCAAGTAGGCAGAGAGAGAGAGGAGGGAAAGCAGGTTCCCCGCCGAGCAGAGAGCCTGATGTGGGGCTCGATCCCAGGACCCTGAGATCATAACCTAAGCCGAAGGCAGAGGCTTTAGCCCACTGAGCCACCCAGGTGCCCCTCCACTCTCACTTCTATTCAATATTGTCTGGAGGTTCTAGCCAAGGCAATAAGACAGGAAAAAAAATAATAATGATAAGTGGATCCAAAGGAAGAAGCAAACTATTCAAAGATGACATGATCGTGTCTATAGAAACTGCTACAGAATCCACCAAAAACAACACAAAAACCTAAATAAGTGAAAAGAAACCCAGTGTTTACAGACTGGAAAACTTAATATTGTTAAGATGGCAGTACTCCCCAAACAGATCTAAATCTTTCCAACAGGGGCACCTGGATGGCTCAGGTCATGATCTCACGGTCCTGGGATCGAGCCCCACATGAGGCTCTCTGGGAGCCTGCTTCTCCCTTTTTCTCTCTCAAATAAATAAATAAAATCTTTTAAATAAATAAATGAATAAATAAATCTTTTCAATGAATAGTACTGGGTCTACCGGACAGCCACATGCAAAAGAATGAAGCTGAAGTCTTACCTCACAAGACATATAAAAATTGACTCAGAATGGATCACAGACCTCAATGTAAGTCCGAAAACTGTAACATAGTTAAAAGAAAATATAACAAGAGTATTTACAATAACTAAGATATGGAAATAACCTACGTGTCCATCAATAGATGAATGGGTAAAGAAACAGTGAATTATGCTATATGTACACATACTGGAATATTATTCAGTCACTTAAAAAAAGAATGAAATCTTGCCATTTTTGACAACAGGGATGGATTTCGAGGGCATTATGCCAAGTGAGGTAAGACAGAGAAAGAAAATTGCTGTCTGTTTTATATGTGAAATCTTAAACAAACAGACAAACAGAAAAACCTGCCAAACTCAGATACAGAGAACAGATCAGTAGTTGCCAGAGATGGGCGGGGGGGGGGGGGGGGGGGGAGGGGGGGGGGGTGGGGGGAGGGGATGAAAAAATAAATAGGCATCCGATTCTGTTCATTCAATTTGGCAATGCTTGCTTTCAAATGCACTTCTTAAAATTACTTTGTCTAACTGAAACATTCCCCATAACAACCAATGTCATTTTAGGTTGTTTTAGTAGGATTTTGACCTTTTTTTTTTAAGATCTACAGGTTCTATGACCAGTGTCGTATCCAAAAGGTGGACTGCTCAATTATCTGAAACTTAAGGATACCATTTCTTTAGATAAGCCTTGGGTCTCTCACAGCCAAATTAATACCTGAGTGGGGTGTGGCACTGGACTGGGACGTTGTGGTGTTTTACAGTGTATCTCACTGCACAGAATTTTTCTTGAGGTTGACAGGTGCCCTAGTGTCACTCTAAGCTGCTCCATGACCAGTTTAGGAAGCATGGGAGTCTTAGACTCAGGTGGCAAAAAATAGGGGGAAAATTTATAAAAGAAAATACAGGACTAAATCTTTATGACCCCATGGATTGAGCAACAGTTTCTCAGATTGGACACCAAAACCATAAGTGACAAAAGAACAATACAGGGATGGGATTTCATCAAAATAAAATTTGTCGTCTTCTTTTTTTTTTTTTTTTTTTAGATTTTACTTATTTATTTGACAGAGAGAGAGAGATCATAAGTAGGCAGAGAGGCAGGCAGAGAGAAGGGGAAGCAGGCTCCCTGCTGAGCAGAGAGTCTGATGCAGGGCTCGATCCCAGGACCCTGGGATCATGACCTGAGCCGAAGGCAGAGGCCACTGAGCCACGCAGGCACCCCAAAATTTGTCTTCTTCTAAGGATGCTATCAAGAAAGTAAAAAGACAACACAATGGGAGAAGGTATTTGCAAATCACATAGCTCATAAGAGATTGGTCTTGATACAAGATATAAAGAGCTTTTATAAACCAACAATAGACAAAAAACCCAATTTAAAAAAGGACAAAGGGTTTGAATAGACATGTCTACAAATAAGATAGAAAAATGGTCATTAAGCACACCAAAATTCATCAGTCATTGGGAAATAAAAATTTTTAAAAAGAGCAAAATACCACTTCACCCACTACAAAGCTAAATTCAAAAAGACAGATAATAACAAGTGTCGACAAAGATGTGGAGAAATTGGGGGCGCCTGGGTGGCTCAGTGGGTTAAGCCGCTGCCTTCGGCTCAGGTCATGATCTCAGGGTCCTGGGATCGAGTCCCGCATCGGGCTCTCTGCTCAGCGGGGAGCCTGCTTCCTCCTCTCTCTCTCTGCCTGCCTCTCTGCCTACTTGTGATTTCTCTCTGTCAAATAAAT
>NC_081558.1:7890222-7891075 GCF_022355385.1 Mustela nigripes | reverse complement strand
AAGTGGGTTAAGCCGCTGCCTTCGGCTCAGGTCATGATCTCAGGGTCCTGGGATCGAGTCCCGCATCGGGCTCTCTGCTCAGCGGGGAGCCTGCTTCCTCCTCTCTCTCTCTGCCTGCCTCTCTGCCTACTTGTGATTTCTCTCTGTCAAATAAATAAAATCTTTAAAAAAAAAAAAAAAAGATGTGGAGAAATTGGAACTCTCCTACAGAGCTGGTCCACTGTAAAATGGGGCAGCCACCAGGGAGAACTGTAAGTTTCTCAAGGTTTAAGTTGACCATAAAGATTACCACATGGGGGGCGCCTGGGACGTTCAGTGGGTTGAGGCCTCTGCCTTAGGCTCAAGTCCTGATCCCAGGGTCCTGGGATCAAGCCCCATGTCAGGCTCTCTGCTCAGCAGGGAGACTGCTTCCTCTTCTTTCTGTGCCTGCTTCTCTGCCTACTTGTGCTCTCTGTCACATAAATAAATAAAATCTTAAAAAAAAAAAAAAAAAAGGATTATCACATGGTTCAGCAATTCCAGTCCTACAAAGAGACTCAAAAGAAATAAACACATGTGCACACGAAAACCCGTACACAAATGTTCACAGCAGTGCTATTCCTGATGGCCAAAAAGTAGAAATGACCCAAATGTTTGTCAATAGGGAACAGGTAAACACAAGGGGTCATAATCTGTGCCATGGAATATTATTCAGCCATGAAAAGGACTGGAGTTTTGATTCGTGTAATAGCAAGGATGAACCTTGAACACACAGTACCAAGTGCAAGGAGCCAGACACAAAAACTGTGTTGTGTATGATTCCATCAATACAAAACGTCCAGAGCAGGCAAATTCATAGGAAGCAAATTAGTGG
>NC_081558.1:7656603-7890122 GCF_022355385.1 Mustela nigripes | reverse complement strand
GGGTGGGGAGTAACTGCTGGTGAGGACAGAGTTTCTTTTGGGGACATGAAAAGTTCCTGAAATTAGACAGTGGTGATCGCCACAAACTCCATGAAGATGCTAAAAATCACCTGACGGGTACACTTTAAAACTTTACTTTTTAAGTCATCTCTACACCCAACATGGGGCTCAAACTCACAACCCTAAGATCTAGAGTTGCATGCTTGGGACACCTGGGTGGCTCAGTCGGTGAAGCATCTGCTTGTAGTTTGGGTCATGATCCTGGAGTCCTGGGACCAAGCCCCGCATCAGGCTCTCTGCTTAGCGGGGAGCCTGCTTCTCCCTCTGCCTCTGCCACTCCCTGTTTGTGCTCACTCACTCTCTCCCTCCCCCCCTCTGAAAAAAAAATAAGCAAAATCTTCAAAAAAAAAAAAAAAAAAGACACCTGGGTGGCTCAGTTGGTTAACCGACTACCTTGGGCTCAGGTCATGATCCCAGAGTCCAGGGATCGAATCCCACCTCAGACTCTCTGCTCCTCGGGGAGTCTGCTTCTCCCTCTGACATTCTTGCCTCTCATGCTCTCTCTCATTCTTTCTCTCTCGCAAGTAAATAAATAAAATCTTTAAAAAAAAAAAAAAAAAAGTCACGGGGCACCTGGGTGGCTCAGTGGGTGAAAGCCTCTACCTTCAGCTCAGAGTCCTGGGATCAAGCCCCCCAACAGGCTCTCTGCTCAGCGGGGAGCTTGCTTCCCCCCTCTCTCTCTGCCTGCCTCTCTGCCTACTTGTGATCTCTCTCTGTCAAATAAATAAATAAAATCTTTATTTAAAAAAAAGAGAAGAGTCACATGCTCTACGGACTGAGTCAGCCAGGTGTCCCCTCCAACAGTACTTTAAAAAGGATGAGTTTTATGGCATGTGAAATATACTTCAGTTCAGAGAGATGCTATTTTAAAACAAAAAGCAGGGGCAGGGCACCTATGGCTCAGTGGGTTAAAGCCTCTGCCTTCGGCTCAGGTCATGATTTCCGGGTCCTGGGATGGAGCCCCCGCACGGGCTCTCTGCTCAGCAGGGAGCCTGCTTCCTCCTCTCTCTGCCTGCCTCTCTGCCTACTTATGAGCTTGGTCAAACAAACAAACAAACAAACAAAACAAAAAGCGGGAGAGCAACCCATGTACCAAGAAGGGAGCAAGTCCATCATCTATAAAAACCACTGCTGGGGCCTAGGCGGCTCAGTTGGTGTAACAGCCCCTCCTGCTGCTCGCTCACTCTTTCTCTCTTTCAAATAAATAAATAAATCTTAAAAAAAAAAAAAAAGGGATAAAAACTACTGCCAACCCACACAAAACCTCCCAGAAAGGCCTGGGCCTCTGACTGTGGCCTGGCCTCATCCTGCCCTCCTCCGGCCTTATTCCCTCCATGACCCTGATCTTAGGCACAGCCTCCGTCTGCTGGTGGCATGCCTGCCCAGTGGGTGCCTCCCCCACCCCACCTGACTCCAAGCAGCGACAGCAGAGGGGGCAGCCCAGGTCGGAGCGGGGCCCGCAGCAGGCCGGCTGCCTTTGCTGAGGGAATACCTGTTAGTGACTGAGATGTGCGGCTCGTTTACGAGGAAGAGTGGGCCTTCTAGAACAACTAATATGCACTGGGCACCATACAAAAGGCAGGGGCACCCCCAAGAGCAAGGCCCCAGGAGCAGGGCACCGACCTTCTACTGGGTGGAGATGGACAATAAACCAAGTAAACGGGCAGAACCATGACAGGGAGTGACGAGGGCTTCCAAGAAAAAACAAGCAGGGCAAAAGGATGGGGTAACAAGACGGAGGCATTTTAGCAGTGGGGCCAGGCAGGGCCTGCGGAGGAGGAGACCTGACCACAGGCCGGGCAGAGGTGACAAGGGATCCATCAAGTTATCTCAAGGGATGGGCTTTCCAGGCAGAGGAAGAGCATATATGCAAAGGCCCTGAGGTAGGACCCTGTTTCACAGCTTTGAGGAACAGAGTGAGGAGCCCAGTAGAGCCAGAGGAGAACAAGTAAGGGAGGGAGGGAGAGAAAGAGAAAGAGAGAGAAAGAGGAAGGAAGAAGGAAGGAAGGGAGTGAGTACTGACACAACTGGACACTCATATGCAAAAGAATCTTAACCCCCATCTGTATCTCCTAAGTCCTACATAAATTAACTCAAAATGGGGCGCCTGGGTGGCTCAGTGGGTTAAGCCGCTGCCTTCGGCTCAGGTCATGATCTCAGAGTCCTGGGATCGAGTCCCGCATCGGGCTCTCTGCTCAGCAGAGAGCCTGCTTCCCTCTCTCTCTCTCTGCCTGCCTCTCCATCTACTTGTGATTTCTCTCTGTCAAATAAATAAATTAAATCTTTAAAAAAAAAAAAATTAACTCAAAATGTACCTGACTCACGAGCCACAGAGCCAGGAGCACATGTGTTTCCAGCAGCATTATTCACCGTCGCCGAGAACTGGAGACAATGCACCAGCCTTCAGCGCGGGTGAACAGATCAGCAGACCGTGGCCGGTCACACCATGAAATACCCCCCCCCTCGCCCAGCAAGAAAAAGGACCAAAGGGCAGTTGCCTTCAGCCCGGATGGTTCTCCAGTGTGCTACACAGAGGGAGACACGGCGGACTCAGAAGCCGCGTGGGCTCACAAGATTCTGGAAAAGGCAAGACCACAGGGTGGAGAGCCCATCCTGGGGTGCCAGGTGTACGGGGCGGTGGTGGGGGAGGGGGAGAGACCACAAAAGGGCACAGGGGGACTCCTAGGGGGGACTGCAGGTGTTCTGTCTGTTGATCGTGCTGGTGGCTACACAAGCCTGCTTGTCTGTCAAAACAACTTTATGCTAAAAACAGTGCGTTTACTCTATGTAAATGATCCCCAGAGGGTGGGAAACAAGCCGGAGGAGCGAGCAGGCACTCTTTGTGCCGATGCGGGGAGATCTCCAAGAAACACTGTCCAGTAACAAGCTCCCCGCTCCGACCAGGGTGTAAAGCTGTGCAGGGGGGAAGGGAGAACACACACGCACGTGTTTGCTTCTGTTGGTCCGGAGCCCGGGCGGGCACACGCCCCCGGGGAGCAGGGCGGTGAGCTGTGGGAGCGCTGGCTGCAGGGGCGGAGAGGGAGCAAGGCCTCCGTCTCCATCCATTCTGGAATTTTGGAACTCGGTGCCATACTGAACACATTACCGATTTAAGCCATCAAGAACCACCTTTGAATGGTTCCAAAGGATGGTGTATGAAAAGGAGAAAAAGAGTGAACCACCGCAGGGAAAGCTGACAGACACCGCCTTGACCAAGAGATCAAGGTCAGCATCACCCACGGGAAGACCCGTCAGGGGTGATGGACCCGACAGGATGTGGAGGGAAGGGCTGGCTCCTCACCTCTGTGTTCTTCTCCCCAAACCTGGAGCCCCCTTCTCATCATGGAAATACCAGAAAAACCCAAACTGAAGGACATTCTGTCAAATACCAAAGGCATGAAAACCAAGCAAAGAGGGTGGTGCGGTCACAGACCAGCAGAGACTCTGGAGGAGGGATAACTGGCCTGCAGCGTGGCATCCCGGCTGGGGTCCTGGGACAGAAAAAGGACACAGTGGGGAAAGCTGGGGAAATCCGCAGTAAGTCTGGTTTTCCTTAATGATAACAACCTACCAAGGTTCACTTCTCAGCTTGAGGCACCCACGTACCATGGGGCAGTGGCTACATGGGCGCTCTTGCTACTGTCTTTGCTCCTTTAAACTTAGAACTGGTTTATTTTCAGGGCACCTGGGTGGCTCAGTCATTGGGCGCCAGCCTTTGGCTCGGGTTGTGATCCCAGGACCCCCACATTGGGCTCCCCGCTCAGCAGGAAACCTGCTTCTCCTTCTCCCACTCCCCCCGTTTTGTTCCTTCTTTCTCTGTCAAATAAATAAATAAAATCTTGGGCACCTGGGTGGCTCAGTGGGTTGAGCCTCTGCCTTCAGCTCAGGTCATGATCTCATCTCAGGGTCCTGGGATCGAGTCCCACATCGGGCTCTCTACTCAACGGAGAGCCTGCTTCCCCCCCCCTCTCTGCCTGCCTCTCTGCCTGCTTGTGATTTCTCTCTCTGTGTGTCAAATAAATAAAATATTTATAAATAAATAAATAAATAAATAGAATCTTAAAAAACAAAAACAAAAAAACTTGTTTATTTTCGGGGCGCCTGGCTGGCTCAGTCAGCTAAGCCAGCTTTGGCTCAGGTCATGATCACAAGATCCTGGGATCGAGCCCCAAGTCGGCTCCCCACTCAGCACAGTCTGCTCCTCCTTCTGCCCCTCCCCCCCCTCCCCCCCCCCCCCCCCCCACCCCCCCCCCCCCCCGCCCAAGTAAATAAAATCATTTAAAAAATAAAACAAAAAAACAAAACTTGTTCTTCTCAATTTGGTCAATCTAAAATTGTTCCAATATAAAAAATGTATTACAAGCAAAACAAAGGCAAAAACTCCTCCAGATGGTGAAGAGCGGGAATTTGGCTTGAGGTGGGCACATTCTGGCAGGAAACATGGGCTTCTAATGGCACTGGGGGGAATGGGCCAAGGAACCTCTGCCTTACTCCGGGTACGTCCTAAAGGAGGGACTCTTACCTCACAATGAACAAATAAATCTTAAACTTGAAAAGAACTGAAAATTCAAGCCAACGTGTCATGTTCTGCCGGTGCCGGCAGCGTGTTCCGGGGGGAGCCTCCCTCCTTGGCCAGCTGCGCGCCCAGAGGCCCCCCTTCCGGTGACCGAGGCCTGGCAGCACCGGTGGCAGGTGTCGGCAGGACAGACGCCAGAGGCTGGACTTCCGTCAGAACGGCTTCCCCCCAGACGAGGGGAACTCAGTGTTGCAAGACAACACGAGCCGACTCAAACCACAGGAAGGCTCCCTCAGGCTGAGCGGGTGCTCCCCGTCTCTGGTCACAGTCCCCTAATCCTGATTTAGAGAACCCTGGCACTCCGTCGCCCCACCAGGGAGCGGAAGAACAATGTCTGAAGGCATCATCCTCAAAACCACTGGCTCCCAGGTTACCGGGCCAGCTGCGAGCCTCCTGGACAAGGAGGCTGTGGCCATCCGGAGGAACCCGCCCCATCAGTAGAGAACACAGAGGCCCGATGGCCTGAGACAGGCAGGGTTGTGTCCCAGGCCCACCACAGGGGCGTCCTCCGGGGCTGGCCTGGCCGTGCCAGGGTGTATCACCCAGCAGGCGGCTGTCACTCCAGCTGGGACTGTCCCTGCCTGCTCTGCTTGCCAGCCAGCCTGCCGGTCCGTTTAGACTCTTATCGCTGAGAAAATGTATCACTCAGCAGAGTCTCCAGGATTCCACCTCCTCCTCCGTCTGGGCGTGGGGGTGTCACCAGAGGGGCTGGGCAGCTCTGCTGGCCACCTGTCCGTACCCTGCGGGTGTGTGGTCCGAGCGGGTTCAATAGCCAGAAGAAGTCTCCCGTTCCAGAGCACGGGCTTGCCATGCTATGGCTCATGACCAGAATCCCCTGGGTGCTTTAAGTTGGTCTGGGGAGGCATGCTGGTATTTTACGACCTCTCCCCCTAGCTCCCTATGGGAAGACGACCCCCAGTGGCTCTCTTTCCACAGTTCTGCCCTGGTCCAAGTGGGGACTCGGGCATCCTGCCTTAAGAGCTTCAGAGCTCACCAAGGGGCCCCCGTGAACGTGCTGGGCAAAGTGGTCCCCACTCCTGCCTGGCAGCCAGGTACAAAGCAAGAGTTAAGGGGGCAGCTCACTGGAAGGTCTGTGGGGCTTCCACTGCCCCAACCTGGGGGTGGGGGGGGCTCTGATGGCTGGGGAAGTCAGGCCAGACAGACATCCGAGCTTGGGTGGCGCTGGGGTCTCAGTGCAGTACTGTTATTACTCAGTGTCCACAGGACAATCACAGTCCTTCCCATGAAGAAGATGCGCATGCTTCTGGCCCCCTTAGAGCAGCCCAGACCCTACTCTCTGCTGTGAGCCCCAGCAGGGAGTCCCAGCCCCGTCCTCCAGCCCCTTTTCTCAATGAATGTCTGTGCAGTGAAACTGATCCAATTCGGATTGCTAGAGACATTCATTCAACAAATACGCATGCTCCTACTACGTAGCATGACAGCAAGGAACACACAAAGTTCCCTGCCCGTGAGAACCTGCCATTCTGTTGGGGGTTGGGGGGGAGGGGCACAGGTGGTGCGGACAGAGAAAGAGACAAAACAACGAAAATAATTTCAGGTGCTAATAAGAGCTCAGAAGAAAACACATCAGGGAAGGGGGTCTGAGAGAGTGCCAGTGTGAGCCCGGGTAGGTAAGGGCTGGCCTCGCAGAGAGGGGAGCTTTCCACAGGGACCCAAGAAGAGACAGGCAGGCAGGTCACACAGAACTCTGGACCGAGAGGAGATGCATGTAAGGGACAAACGAGGCCTCAGGTGACAGAGAGCCCGGGGGGTTCCAGGAGGAGGCTGTGTGGCTGGAGGGATGAAGGTGGGGGAGACTGGGAGGAGGTGAGGGCAGGAGGTGGGGGAGCACAGAAGTTGGGAGGGAGGCAGAAGCCGGGGCAGGTTGTGCCAGAGGAGGGACGTGCCCCGACTCAGGGGTCCACGGGCACCCAGAGCGGGTAGGGGCTGAGGGCAGGACCCGAGGAACCAGGGTGCAGGCGGCTATTCTCAGGCAGACGGAGCTAAAGGGGAAGAGCAGGGTGAAGCCGGGGGAAGGACCTGCTGACCAGTCCCAAAACAACCCCAGGGAAGCGGCTCCGTGATGGTGTCTCGACCACCACGCTGGGGGTAGGGGAGGACCACACACCCCGCACCGGCCACCGCGCTCCTCTCCCACATGCGGTGCAGGTGCCCCTGCCCACGTGCAAACCCTGGGACTAGATGACCAGGAAGAGCCTCAGCATCCACCCCCCGCAGGCTGGCAAATATCCAAGGTGCCTCGGTACCTGGCCCACTACACGGCCGCCACCGAGAGGAAGGGGGACGAAGGAGGGTGCGTGTCGGGATGAGCGCCCAGTGTTGGGACAGACGCGATACTGCACACCTGAAACCAATGTAACACTGTATGTTAACTGGATTTAAAAAAAAAAAAAAAAAAAAACTTAAAAAGCCAAAAAAAGAAAAGAACAGAAAAGACCGCACCAATGAACAGGATCAAGCCACAAACTGGGGCCCACAGCCAGGCAGGATGGGCACAGTATGAATTCAAAGGAATGCCAACTCCTGCCCATTCTCCTCACCTTAACAGAAAGACCTATGCCTCCTCCAGGAAGCATTCCCCGACCACCACTTCCGCCCCAAGGCTCCCTATCAGAACCTGTGTCTTCCACGTGCCTCCACACCCCTTGTCACTGTGCCTCCCGAGAGGACAAGCAGCTCTGGGGGTTCACTCACAGCAATGCCCCCACTCAAGTCCAGCCTCTGCCGCTTGCGAGGGGGGCGCCATTCTCCCCCGGGGCCAAATACTGACTGACTGACTGAATCCGTGGGCAAGTGCGGGGACTTGGACACCCCCACCTGCATGCCTCCCACCCCAGTTGTCTCGTCTGTAAGATGGGGCCGTCCCAAAAGGACACACAGAGTGCTCTGTGCCTGGCACACGGCAAGCACGTCAAGGGATGTGGAAAGTCTGTTCAGTGTGGGAGGAAGCCCAGGGCCACCCCCAAAGCCCACTGAAGAAGGCCCATCAAGCACCTGAGGTGCGGTACTGGGCCCACCAATGGGCACTGCGAGGACCTGGGGGGTTGGTTTATTCGACACCTGGCCTTGTTCCAGAAATCTCTGAGGCCACGGTGCAGGACAAACAGGGCAGGAAGAGTGAAAACTCGACCCTCAGAAGTTGGGTCATAGGTTGAGGGTGCCACTCCAGGTCCAGGCCAGCAGGCCCAGGGGAGGAGGCCTCCCATGAAGGTCAAGGTTCTGGGTTCAAGTCTGGCCACCCACAGCCCCAACATCCCTGGGCAGGCCTCTCTGACTCAGTCTCCTCACCAGTTAACAGGGACGGAGCATCGACCGGCCTCGAAGTGAGAAAGGCGCCAGGTGCCAAGGCCCCAGCATCGATGACACACACGGAGGGTGCCGCCACTTCTCACGGGGCCAGTCACGGCAACTCCCGCTGGCCTCCTTCCTCCATTCCTTAGCCCTCTGGGGCCATCAGGAAACTCCAAGCAGCAGTGACAGATGCTCCAATGCAGAAAGACCTCTGGGACGTGTCAAGTGACAGAAAGCAAGTTGCCACACTATGTGACTGGGGTGGTCTCAGTTCTAGAAAGCAGGCACGCTGAAAAAGAACCAACTGCAGGCAGGGCTACAGATTTTCCACAGGTCCCGACAGGGATTTCTGGACAAAAACACACAAGAGGGGTCTGGCACGATCCACCCCAACCTGACGACGGGGCTCCCCGTGGAGCCGGGAGGACGGGACGGGGCTGAAGCTTGGTCTTCCTCATCTGTTCTTCCTCATCAGTTTCCCTTTTCAGGAGAACTTGGCCTTCGATGTCCTACTTACGTAATGAAAGTTTAGGGAAAGCAGGCCTCCCACGGGCACGCTCCTGACCCTCCCGTGCCTGCTGGCTCAGGTCTGCATCTCAGCCCCCTCTCCAAGAGCGCAGCAGTGACCCAGCAGGATGCGGGGCCCTCCATGCCCGCCCTTCCCCCTGCAGGGGACACTCTGCCTCCAGGCCTTCGAGCGGCCTGCTGCATTGTGGGCCACCCAGCGAGCCCCTGTCCGAAGCAGCCCCCACCCAGCCACTCTCTCCGTCCCTGACCATCGTCACCGCACTTCATGTTCAGAAAGTTGTTCTTATAACCGTTCACCCAATCTCTGTCCATCTTGGTCCCTGTGGGACTCCAGCACCCGGCAGGGGAGGTGCTCCTGGACGGAGTGCGGCTGGACACACGGCTAACAGCCTCAAAGGATGCTGGGAGCGAGAAGCTGCTCCACCATCCCCTCGGCCCCCTCCTCGGACACAAGGGCCATGGCGTCCACTGTCCACTCCACGCCTTCCCACCCCTAATGTCCCTGAGCACCCGGCTCTGGAAGAGATGCGCCCAGTTCACCGTCCAGCTCCTGCACTCCTCCCTGCGTGACTTCGAGTCAGTTCCCCTCTCTGGCCTCAGTTTTCTCACCTTTGCAAAGCAAGGATGCTAAGAGCAGTAGCCTAGGGCTGCCCGGACCACATGATCAATTTTTAGACAGAAATCCCCAGGGGAGGACACAGAGTGATGCTCGACAAATATCACCTCCTACTGGGTCATAAACATCCAGCAGCCGGTGAAGCCAGCAGTCACCCGGCTCCGTGTTCAAGCTGAGGGTGACTCCGGGAGGGAAAATCCCCAGCACAGCACCCATCAGGGACCTCACTGCCAATATTAACAGGATCCCAAAACGCACCCAGAAGCGGAGTCTTTTCTCTCCCAGGCCATCTTGCTTCAGAGGCAAGGCAATTTGTCTTTTATTCGTATAGGAGCTAATGCCCTATAAATATCTCATTATTGGCTTGCATTTTCCCAAAGCTTTCACACAATAAGGGCTTAATTACAGCATGTGGTTAGCAACGCCAGTAAATTAAGGGTTCGCTGATGTTCCCATTTTTTCTTGCAATTGAGGGCCCTGTAATTTCGGCATTTCCACTCAAATCCGTCAAGAGCTTGGCAGATGTGGCTCTGACCCAAATGCAAACACCTGGCGAGACACGTGGTTCCCTTCCGTCGGCGTGAGCTCTGAAAACCCTCAATCTAGAACTGTCCACAGGCTCGTCCTCTGCCCTCAGCGGGAAACGACCAGCTCACTGCCAGGGAGATTTCAATCCGTGTACCTAGTGAGGGCCAGTATCCCTGGACAAGTAAGTCTGAGAAAGCCCTCAGCCGCCCAGAGCTCAGGTCTGGAGAAATCTGTCTTCCTGGCCATAAACATAATCCGAACATGCAAAACCAAACCAAGAACCATAAGGGGAGACCACCCACATGGGGGGGTGGCTTTCCAGCGGCATACACCTTCCCAGGCTCTTTGCTCCAAAAACACAACTGCTTTGCAGGAGACGAGAGCACCCCTCCGCTGGGTCCAGGAAACGAACAGGTCTCACACAGCCTTCCGGACCGCTAAATTTCTCACTCCCAGGAGCTATTTCATAGCTGGGTGTCCAACACCCTGTCTAGCCAGTTCGCTACTGTGGGGCATTTTTGCTCCCCGTCTCCCACTCCCACCACCACAGGCTAAGTGAGTGAGCATAAATGACTCTCACACCAAGTATCTGACCCCAGCCACCGTTTCCACGTAGCAACACAGTAAGAGGCCCGCGCTAGCATTTCTGGATCTGGCTCAGTGGAGGGTCCTGGTTAGATCCCTGCCGGGCCAAAGTCAGAATGAGGCCCGCGCCGCGCGAGAAGTACTCAATTAATGGTTCCGCTAAACTAAGGTGGTTTTATATAAACAAAGTAATTACGAATTCCTTTTCTTTGCGGAAAAAGAAATTAACTGATGGTGAGTCTTCACCTGGGTCTTTTGCAAAACACAGGGCTCTCCTATTTCACAAGGATTCGCTCATTTGAGCCTCAGTCCGCTCCCAGGGGAGAAGGAACATCCTGAACCCCATTCTCCAGATGTGTGAAGTGAGGCCCGGAGAAGTGAGGTCATTCAGTCGACCTATGACAGGGACAGCCACATTCCCACAGGTGCCTTTGGACGCTCCCCATTCAGGCTCGCCCAGGTACTACTGACCACACAGGTGAAGGAACTTTATTTAGTTTTGCTCCGCAAGGAGAAAACCATAGAAACGGCTGTCATTTCCAAGCAGCTTCGAACACCCATGACCGTGAAGGCACATGCCGGTCCCTCAGTCTGGCAGGGGCGGGAGCAGCCAGTAGTCATCTGACAGGTATCTGTCGCGCACCCACTGTGTGCCAGGCTGCCTGGTGCGGCCATGTCTCCTGGAAGGACACATCACTCAAGACCAAATGGAAATGGATCTGGAGATGGTAGAGACCCAGGGGCAGCTGAGTCTTGTCAAAAGAAAAATGGCACTGGGCCCCTCTGTGAGCCGGCAAGTACTGTTCACTGAGAAAATCAAGGTAAAGCTGAAAATCAAAGGCAAGAGCCCTCAGCTTTCCCAGAACCACGTCCGGAAGGATTGGAATGGCGCCACCACAGCCTTCCCTCTGCTCAGAGCCTCCCCAGGCCCCCACTCCAGCCCACCCCAGCAGCTGCTAATCTCATCTGCCCTGACTGTCCTGCTATACTGGCCTGCAGGCAGGCCTACCTCAGGGCCTTAGCACTGGCCGTTCCCACAGCCTGAGATGCTCCCCCAGCAAATCTCCACCAGCGGCTCTTCCCTCACATGCTTAAGTTCTAGCTCAAATGTCATTTTCTCCAAGAGGCCTTCCCTGACGCCCCCCCCCGCCCCCTCCTATTTAAAACCCTAACTTGCCCCTGCCCTCTCCAAGAGCCTGCTCTTCTAGTCCCTGCCCTCTCCAAGAGCCTGCTCTTCTAGTCCTTAGCAGTTATCCATTTCCACCCTGTTTCTTCCTTATCTGCCCCCTCTCTTATCTGCCCCCCAGCACAGGGGTTTTGGTATCTTGCTCAGGGCCGTGTCTGCAGCCCCCGAGCAGGGCCGGACACATGAGTACGCGTGCTCAGGAAACATTTTTCAGTGAACAAATGAAAACTGCACAGCGTTTTAAGCACTTTCCCTGTGCTAGACACTCTTTCGAGCATTTAGTCCTCGCTCCACCCTCAATGACAGGCACCAGATGACTTGATCTTCCCTAAGAGGTAAAACACACCCATCTGGTCACCTGAAAGGGGCCCATGAGGGGACACTGTTAACAGCCCCATTCCCGAGCTGGGGATACTAAGGTTCAGAGGGGAAAGGCTCATGGGATCAAGCCCAGCCCTGGGGAAATTCTGAGCTGAGGGGCCTCAACCTCAGCTTCCTCCTCTTCTCCCAAGGAAAAATTTCCCAAGCTCCTCCCTTCATTGGGCTGCTGAGGCTAAAAGACCAGAGTCAGTGGAGAGCCACATCCTTCCCCCTTCTCGGGGCCACATGCTAGTACAGGGCGGATAAGCCAAGGGTCTTAACCTCAAAGGTTTCCAGGGCCAGGCAAATGTAAAATGAGCCTGGGTGAGTATTAGGGAATAGTGAGGAGTGTGGCACCTCATGCCAAGCAAGACTCAGGCCTAAGGGGGCCAGAACACGACGATCGTTAACAGCAGCAGCCATGGGCACAGGGTCAATGCACTCAACACCCATTAACTCATGTAGTCCCCCTGGGGAGGGTCTAGTTATCATCCTGTTTTACAGAAAAGGAACCTGAGTCCACTTGGCCAAAATCACACACCCAAACACACTGGAAGTCAGGCCTAAGGCCCGGAGCCCATGCACACCACCACTACACTCGAAAGGTGTGCAGCTAAGCACTGCAAAAATCTGAATTCTGATGCAAAATATAAATACTGGCAGCTAATGAGAAACAAAAAAGATTTTAAACACTACGCAGGTGAAACAAAAAGACCAGCACGCAGGCCTGGGCCCCCGGCAGCCGCTCTGCAACCACTGGTACAGGTTGAGCTAGCTGGGCCATTCTCCCTTGGACCACATTCTTAGAAAACCCACAGGAGGTGGCAATGAAACAGAGCCGCCCGTGCTCTGAGCCCCTGGCACAGGCCCTTGACATACTCTCTCGCTTGCTCCTTGAAACCATCCAAGATGTCCACTGTTAAGGGTCTACAACCCAAAGAAGCAAACAGGTTCTCATTCAAAATGAGGCCCGCCTGCCGTCCCCCTAAGGCAGGGCTTGGTAGCTAAGAAACCTTACCCACGCTCCAGAAATAAAAAGAAGTTAGCTCTGTTTGAGCAACCCATACCCAAGAAGCTTTTTTACAAGTCTGGTTCTCAGGCCCTGAACCAATGCTCTTAACGACCAAGGTCACATTGCAGGCTTCTGGGAGCAGGTTGCCACAGGAGCCCACTCAGTGGTAGGTGCCTGGGAGGGTGGGTAAGAGAGAAAGGGGAGGGGCAGAGAGGCAGAGGGGACGTGGGCAGGGAAGAGAGACCCCGGGTCCCCAACCTAGAGCCCCCAATTCCTCACTGAATGGTCCTGAGCACGAGTGCTCTTCTGAGCCTCAGTTGTCTGATCTGTAAAGTGGGATCATAGCAGTGTTGGCCTCATCAGGCTTCAAAGCAGTCCAGTGTGTAACTCGAAACACTTTCATTCTGATTAGTTTTTGTTGCTGATATAAGAGGAACCAGCGTGGGGAGTAACAGCCTGTCCGTGTCAACCTACTGTGCGCCGGGACATTGTGTTAAGGACTTTCAACACACCATATCCCTGCATCAAGGCAACAGTTTTGTCGAGGGACTCATCACCCCATCTTTAGGAGGGGAAACTGAGGCTCAGAGAGGCCAAACCACCTGTGCAAGGTCACAAGGCAAATGACACGGACAGAGCTTTGCTGTGTGCTCACTGAAAGCCTGAGCAGGGAGGAAGATAACCATGCAAAGGGGCCCACAGCCCAGCCCAAGGCTCAGCCCAGGCCCAGCTGACCCCAAGTCCACACCTTTCCGCCGCAGTGGACAACAGGCAGGGCGCCAGAGACAGAGCAGCAAAGGAGGAAATTCATGCCGCTGAGAGAAAAACTCTGGGCCTCCGGGAAGGCAGGGCGGGGCTGGGCACCCAGCTGGGTTCCAACCAGCCCTAGCCTGGTGCCCTTGGGCCAAGGATGAGTCTTTACTGAGCCTCCCAGCTCGTGCTTAAACTGGGGATAAGAGAACCTCCACCTAACGCACTGCGGGGTTCAAGATGCTGACAAAAGAACTCAGCCTGGGGCCGGCCACAGGAACATTACCCCTTAACACACGGATCACAACCACAGTAATAATAACGATGACTATGATGTTATCATTCAGCAGCCACAGGCACAAATCGAGTCCTTGCCAGAATGGAGAAGTGACAGTCCATCTGGGAGGCAGCAGGGTAAGAAGCGGGGGAAGGGAGAGGAAAGAACCGAACACCCCTGGAGGCCACATGTCCAGCTCTCGTTCATCTGCTTCCTGAATCCTAGAAACAGCCCACAGAGCGGAGTCTGTCCACTGGACAAATGGGTAAACTGAGGCTTCCCAGGGCTGGCCAAGAGCCTTATCAGGCTCCAACAAGGGCCCCCAATTTGCAGGCTTTCGCTTGGGAATTAGCCTGTGTTCTGGGGCCCCAGAGCACTGTGACAAGGGCGGGGAAAGAATCCTGCAGAAAGGTCCCCTACAGGGTCCTACTTGTAACTGACAGGGAAATTCAGGTTTCATCCTTCAGCTCTCTGTCCTCTGCATGCTCCCACCACCCCCTCCCTACTGCAGAGGTGGGGCCAGACAGCCAGGGCTTGCCAGGGCACTGATGGGCAGACTAAGATAACGCCAGACACCTGTACAGACAGACAAAAGGATCCATTCGGGAGAGAAGCCAGCGTTTGCCAGGGACCAGGCTTTGGAGTCAGCCTAGGAGAACCAGACAACCGAGTCCCCCAGGGTCCAGCCAGCCAAGTCAGGCTGCAGAGGCCAGAGTAACCCAACAGAGGCATGGTTAAGTGTTAAAGTCTGCGAGGGGCACGGACCGGCGGCCAGGCAGCACAGGTCACCCCAGACAGCTAGCCAGGCAGCAGGGGCCGCCCTGAGGGACTGGACAGATGGACAGCCAAATGGTGGTGGCAAGGTGTTCTATCCAGGACAGAGAGACAGTCAACCAGACGGCAGGGCCTGCTCCAGATAAATCAACAGCCAGCCAGACCACAGTGGTCGAACCAATAGGTATCTAGCTGGCAGGTTTCGGACAGACAGAGAAGAGGGACCTAACCCTGACCCACTGGCAACCAGATGGTAGAATTCAGTCACGAAAGCTGGGGACCAGAAGAGTCGGCGACGGTCCACCGCACTTCCTGGCCCACGCCCCCCAGTCGGTGAGACGCCCCAAGGGCCTGAGCCGGATCCCCAGACCCTGCAGGAAGCCCTCCGCCCAGGGCGTCCTACAGAGCCCGCCTCCCTGTCCCCGTCCCCGTCGCGGGCACGCAAGCGCCGCAGTTACGCCGGCTGCGCAGGGCGCGCCATTCCCGGTCCGCCCTCCGCGCCCTAGGCCGCCGCCCGCCCGCAGTCGCCGCCGCGCTCGCTCACCGGCCGACGAAGTTCTCGAGCACCGAGCTCTTGCCGGCGCTCTGGCCGCCCACCACGGCGATCTGCGGCAGGTCCAGGTGGCAGCTCTGGCCGATGGAGCTGAAAGCGTCCTGCAGTTTGTTGACCAGGGGGATCAGCTCTTCCATCCCGCGGTTGCCCATGGCGCCGGTGGTCCCGGCCCGAGCGCCCCGCGCTCTCCGCCTGTCCCGGCCCTTAACGACGCGGCCCCGCGGCGTCCGCGGCCGTTGCTCCCCGCCCGCCCGGGCCTCGGCGCGACGCCCGCTCCCGGCTCGGCCTCACAGTCGCCGCCTCATCCGGTTCTCAGACGACACCCGACCCGAGCGACCTCCCGCCCGGGCCCCGGGGCTGCGCCCAAAGCCCTCACACCGCTCCCGATTGGCCGGTCACGCTGCCACTCGTACATGCGAGCCAATGAAAGAGAGGTATAGGCCTGTGGTTGAGTGACCCTTCCCCCGAAAGACCGCCCGGCGGGCCCATTGGACTCCAGAACTGTCGCTTTTGCGCAAGAGCCAATAGCGTGGGGGCAGCGAGTTGTCAAGGCCAGGAGGCGGTGTTTCGGAAAATGTAGGAAGAATAAGCTCCGCCTATTGTGGGAGGCACCCTGTGGGCAAGAACACCCAAGTCTTATTGGCAGGAAGACCCGCCAGTCAACAGTGCCAGCCAATGACGTTAGGGATCAATTCATCGACTCTGGTTTGTCACTTGACACTACCTAGTTCCCTAAGAATTCCCCATTGGTTTATATAAATATCACTCCATTCCTCCAGCCAACAAAGCCAAAGAGGACGGGCTTTGACCTCCGAATCCTGACTTTGATCGAGAACTTCTCTGTCAATCAAAGAATCTCCCGTTCTTGTGACTGTTTTAAGTCTGTTAGAGAGTCTTCTGGAGTAAAGACCAAGGCGCACCATACTCGCCGAACGGCGACACCTTGTGGTCGGACCCGGTAGTGATAGTCGCTTCTGAGTTTCCGGCCTCTGGAGAAAACTACAAGTCCTAGAATGCATCTCGGCCCGAGGTTGCAAACCTGCATTTCGCGCCGGGTTTCAAAGCGCTTTGAAGGGCAGTGCTGCGTTAGTAGTTCCTGGGGAGAAGCGGTTTAGCACTGCCTTGGCTCTCATTTTCATTCCTGTAAAGTCCCACCTCCACGTTTTTGCAAATGCTATGCCCTTTCCTAGGATTACCTTCCGCTCACGCCCCGACTTGATTCCGCTACCGCCTGTAACGTTGTTCCCCTGCCTCTTCAACTTGAGCGTTTCGTGACCTTTTCGAGTACCCAATGAAACTCAACGGATCCTCTCCCCCAAGTAAAGATATTATTTTGCAGTCGGTGTTGGGGGTTCTGGGAACTAGGAATCTTGACCTCATGGGGAAAAAAGCCAGGGATAGGTGGAAGTATTTTATATAGTGATCTGATTCCCCTGGGCATAGATTGGCCAGAGAGAAGCCCAATAAGGAGTCAGATGAAACGGAGGTAGGGAATGGGACTGATGAGGCAGTAACAGGGAATGGCAGTAGCCAATGGTATATGCCTGCTCCAAGACCTAAAACCCGGGTCCCAGAGAGATGGGCAAAAAGTCAACCGACAAGGCTTCGCATTGCAGCCTTGACCGCAGTGACGGAAGCCTGGAAACACCCTACATCCCCTTCGCTGAGCTCGTTAAATAAATACTGTGCAACAGCTGTAAGACAGGAAGTCTTCATGTTCTGACGTGTAAACAATTTGAAATATACTCAGAGAGGAAAAAAAAAGGTACAGAACTGCACACAAAGGGCGCCCACATTCTTGAAAAATATATATACATGGAAAATCTCTGGGAGAATACACAAACCGATCAAATAGTTTCATTTTTATGCTATTAGAATACTGGATCCTACACATTGTACACAGGATTACCTTTTCAATATAAAAACCCATTATCTTCTCTTCTAAGAGCACCAGCTCTATAATTGGCCCCATCTAGGTTAGATCATGTGCCTATTTTTTTGCTCACTTCATTCCTCTGAACCTGTCTCCTCATCAGTAACATGGGACTGCAGCTACAAATGCTTTACAAAGTTGCAAGAATTAAACACACAAAGCACTACTTGGAACAGTACTAGGGTAGTGCCTGGGTGGCTCAGTGGGTTAAGCCTCTCCCTTCTACTCAGGTCTCAGAGTCCTAGGATCGAGCCCCACATTGGGCTCTCTGTTCAGCGGGGAGCCTGCTTCCCCCTCTCTGTGTGCCTCTCTGCCTACTTGTGATCTCTCTCTGTCAAATAAATAAATAAAATCTTAAAAAAAAAACAACAACAGCGTAAGCATCTGCTAGATCACACCTACTGTCACCATCGCTGTGTTTACTGACAGCAAAATTAAGCCATGCATCAAGAGTCAAGGCTCAGAGCAGGAGCTCCGGAGCCAGGGGCTTCCTCTCAGTGGTGACCTTGGACAAGCTACTTTCCCTCTCTGCCTATTTCCTCACCTGTGGAAAGTTGGGGAACAAGTACCCACCCTCAGGCTGGCTGGGGGGCCTGAGCCACGGGAAAAAGGACGCATCTCCTGTGCTGGGGTACGTCCTACATGCCAGGCTGCGCCAGATGGTTTCCAGAGAACAGCTATTGCCAAGGTCACTTATTATTATTATCAATGGGGGGAGCGGGGGGGGGGGGCGTGGAACTGGACACAACATGGCAATGACACATTGGCCACAGGGACACTCAGAAGAAGAGGACCAAGACAGGCCACCTTCCCGAGAAGGCACAGATAACACTCTAAATTAGAATAATAATAATAATAAAAAAAATCCTTCAGTACCTCCCAGTCCCTCTCCTCCTGCCCCCCCAAACCAGATCAACTCAGAGTGATCCCCACCGAGGCCAGGGCTTCAGTGGCCCAGGTGGGACAGAGGGTGGGGTCCCCGTACATGGTGCCCATGAAGTCCCGGACAAAGTCAGGGAAGCGCTTCTCCACGATGCTGGCCCTCACGGCGCTCATCAGCTGCAGCTGCGGGGGGTGGGGGAGAATGTCAGCCAAGGTATCAGCCAGGGGGGCCCCAGGACCCTCCCCAGTCCCGCCCCCAGGGCCTGGCCCACCCGGGCACCTGGTAGGCAATATTGTGGACGGTGAGGTGATGCAGGGCGGCCGTGTTGTCACTGTGCAGCAGAGCGTGCAGGAAGGCCCGGCTGTGCCTGTGGACAGGAGGCTAGGGCTCAGCCCCGCGGCGTCCTGCTGCCGTCCACACCCTTCCCCAGCACCCCCGGGCCCAGCTTCCCCTACTTCTGGCAGGTGGGACAGGCACAGTCGTTGTCTATGGGCCGGAAGTCCTTCTCATACTGCTTCTTCTTCAGCTGCAGGTTCCCGGTGGGCACCAAAGCTGAGCCAAAGCGCTGGGGGAGGGGTGGACGAGGGCAAAGGGGGGGGTGTCAACCAGGTCTTCATCCGCACCGTCCCCCCCACCCTGCCCCCACCCCGTCTGCCCCCTGCCCAGGGCCTCACCGCCGTCCGCGTGGGGAAGACGCAGTCGAACATGTCACATCCGAGAGCCACGCAGACCACCAGATCGGTGGCATAGCTGAGGGGACGGCCGTGGCAGGAGGGAGCAGAGAACCTCGCGCCCTGCTCACACACTCAGGTCTCCCCCCGCCCTGCAGACACCCCGACTCCCCGGACACGGGGCCACCTTCCCCCCCCCACAACCGCCCCGCCCCTAGAGGAAGGCCGTGTCCTCCTCCAGTCCCCACCCCCCAGGCAGCGCTGTGTCCTTCTACCAACACGAGCCCCGGCAGGAGTGCCCAGGAACCTGCTTGCTCCCCACAGGTAGGGCCGGGTTCCCTCCCTCCACATACCCGACCCCCATCAGGTAGCGAGGCTTGTCCTTAGGCAGCCTTGAGGTACTCAGCGCCACCATCCTCCAGAACTGGCCCTTGCTTTCGCCCCCGCTCAGGCCCCCGATGGCGAAGCCCGGCACGTCCCTCTTGGTCATCTCTGGGGGTACAGGGCAAGGTGAGCGGCCACCAGGCAAAAGAAAATACGCCTCCTCCTCAGCAGCCCCGGGGCAGACCCTGCCCAGACATCCACAGTCCCTCGGGAAGAAGGGGGGGGGGGTCTGTCTGTCTGTCTGTCTAAAGGTTGCTGGTGGTCTCAGCTCCCATTTGTTGGGCGCCTGCCGCGTGTGACGCCCCCTCCCCTCCTGCAATCCTCAGGACAGGCCCACGGCCTCTGCTCCCTTCACCGACACCGAAGACGGCACCAGGTATGTTTTGAAACTGAGCATTTCCAAGATTCTAGAATCTAGAACATCCCATGGGCTGGGTAATAGTCTGTCCTCAAACTCTGTAACGTTTCAGCGGCCGAACATGTAGAGACTCCCACCAACTGGGGTAAATAACCCCACAGGTCTGGGCTGGCCACCAAAGGAGTTAGGTGCAAATTTCCAAGCGTTCTACATTTTAAAAGTGAGCCACTAGGCCCCAGAAAGGCAGCTCTGCGCCATTGTTGGGGTGTTCAGGGTCTCGACGCTGGCCCGAGGCTGCATATGCCAGAGGCTGTATTTGAACCCAGGTCCAGCCTCCGAGCCCAGTTGTGTCTGGGGCCCCAGTTGCCTAGTTCCACCACGGGAGGCCACGGCATTGACAAAATAGACCCAGTCCAAGGGGCAGTTTTCAAAGCTGGAACAAGCAGCCGAATCCATGGGGTAGGGGGACCAGTTGTTCAAATGTGGCCTCCCAGCCCCTCCCTGCGGACCCTGATCCAGTCGTGGGGAGAAGCCAGACAGCACTGGTACAGGTGAGCTTGGAGCATTTTAGAAGCAGCATCAGCGTGGCGGCAAACCGAATCTGCTAGGGCAAGACCAGCGTGGTTTGTTGTTGTTTTTTTTTAAATGAGCGAACAGAGAATGCCAGGAAATGTTCCACACGTTAAGGCTAATGTTTCCTGAAGTCTTGGTTTCTGCTTTCATCTATGTCCACACATACTGAGCTGTGACAGGAAATGTGTCTCTGCCTGGGGCGGGGGGGTCGCTGTTAAAAAGACTTACTGGACTGGGAGCTGGGCACAGCTTGAGAAGAAAAGGAACTACAGCAAGGATGTCCTGCATAACGGTATACACGGATGCCAGGCGGAGGCCCAAGACTTTGGACAGACTTTCCTGTTTATCCTCTCACTTCGACCCATGACACTGGGAACATGTGCCCATTTTACAGAGGCAAAAAGGGAACCTCAGAGAGGCCAAGCCACTAACCCAAGGGTGCACAGCTATGAAGCACGAGATCAGAGGTCTGGATCTGGCCAGCCAAACTCTAGGACTCAGAGTCTTGCCTGTGACGCTTCATTGCCTTTGAGTCCTCATTTCTATCTCCCTTTTGTCTCCATGGCCACGGCCTTCGTGTAGGCCTGTCTCTCTTCCCCTGGGCAAATACTCCAGCCTCCTTATGGGCTTTCTGCTTCCTATCCTACAGGGATATGTTCCATGATGCCTCTTGGTCGCTGTCACTCTCCCACTCAACAGCCCTCCATGGCTCCCCAGTACCTCAGTGAGGTATCCCAGGGCCTCCCATGTCAGCACAATGCCCTGGGCCCCACCCCTCACTCTGGACCCTGGGGAGGAACCAGCACCTGCACCGGTTAATGCTGTGGGTTCTACAGCCCAAGAACTAGGTCTAAACCCCAGCTCTGCAATATCCAAGCTGCGTGGCTTTGGGGTAAGTGACTGTACAGCCCTGTGCTTCAGGTTCCTCTGCTGTAACCTTGGGAACCTGGGAGTTCCCACCTTATAGGATGGTTATGAAAACTCTGGATCAATCTGTGACCGGCCCACGGCATAGCATCCAGCGAACACCCCCCAACCGCCAGCTGTTGGAATGACTATCATTCGGCAAACATTCTAGTCTGTTCTGCCCCCGGGCCTTTGTTTCAGCTATTCCTTCCACCCCTCAATAACCACCATGCACACCATCACATGCCAGGCCCATGGGGGGCCCTCAGTGATGGACAAGCCCTGGATGGAACAGCTTATGGGTCTACCTTCGAGGCAGGTGGTCCGGAGATCCGCGTCTAGACCACCCTGGATGATGGCAAAGAGGTTTTGCTTGTCTGGTCGCTGATGGGCTGCGATGCACCGGTCCAGCCAGCGGATGGACCTGTGAGAGGGCCCAAGTCATGAGCCGTAGGGGAAGCAGACAAGGCTACAGGACTAGGATCTGTTCCCTGACACACACATACCTGTACATAGCCTCCTCCACGCGTGGCCCTGTCACAGTACTGCTGACCACATCATCTAGTTGCATGATGATGTCCGAGCCTGGGGGGGGTGAAACAGAAGCACCATCACTGGGGAAGCCTTCACGTCCTGCTGGGGATAAGCTGGACCTTCGAAGTGCCGCCCTGGGTCTTGCTGGCTTCCACACAGCCCCCTAGTCTGTTCATACAACAACCAGAGGGAGGTTCTGAAAATACCCATCGGATCTCGCCTCACCCCAGCTGAAACCCTGCCGGAGCACGGGGAATGAAATCCCACTCCGGCAGAATTAACTTTCGAGAGCAAAATGTTGTGTATACAAAGCAAACTGCCCTGGTGTGGCAGGCAATGGGACCCCGGGAGCCCAGGTGCCCATCAACAGGTGTCTGGCTCAGTAAGTCAGGGTCCAGCCCTTAACAATGTTCCTTTCCCACAATTCCAAAATCTAGAAACTTCTCAAAACCAAAGACTTTATCTCATGCCTACAGCATATCTAATTTGGCAGCAAAACCCAAGACAGTCATTATCTTTAATAAAATCCGATTTAGCAGGTGACTTATTCAGTCTCAAAAAGGAAAAAAAAATCTGACATATACTACAACGTCATGGCCATTAGGCTCAGTGAACTAAGCCAGACACAAAATAATGACAAATACTGTATGATTCCATTTGTATGAGGTCCCTAGAGAAGTCTAGGGACAGGAAGTAGATGGCGGCAGCCAGAGGCTAAAGGAGAGGGATGGAGAGTCAGTGTTTAATAGGAACGGGGTTTCAGCTTCGCAGCATGAAGAGTTCTGGAGAAGGATGGTAGTGAACAGTTGCACAACAGTGTAAATGTGCTTAGTGCCACTAAATCAGACATTTAAACACGGTTAGAGTCAGGGCAGCTAGCTGGCTCAGTCAGCAGAGCTCACTGCTCTTGGTCTCACGGTCATGAGTTCAAACCCCACATGGGGCACCTGGCCTACTTAAGTAAATTTTAGAAATAATTTTTTTTTTAAGATTTTATTTATGTATTTGACAGACAGAGACCCCAAGTAGGCAGAGAGGCAGACAGAGAGAGAGGAGGAAGCAGGTTCCCTGCTGAGCAGAGAGCCCGATGCAGGGCCCCATCCCAGGACCCTGAAATCACAACCTGAGCCTAAGGCAGAGGTTTTAACCCACTGAGCCACCCAGGCGCCGCCCACCATCTTTTTTTAATGGAAAGAGGGAAGTTTAACAGGGTGCTGCCCAGACCTACCAGGACACTATGTATGTTGCATTATCCTTCTAAAATACTACAATTCTGAATTAGCCTGAAGAATTCCAAATGAGGGGCTGTGGATTTATATGTGTTAGAAAAGCTCAGGGGAACATTGCCAAGACGCATCATTCCAGGAAAAAAGCACAGTGCACCACACAAACCCAAGATGGGCCAATTTGAGAATAAATGTGGATCGATTCAACTGAAGAAATTGAGACACATCAAATACATCTAAACCCATGGTTAAATAAACAAATGAGCAAAAAAACAACCAACTCACAATTACATGGTCATCCTAAAAACACTAAAGATTCATTCACCCCTGCTAGAAGATGCTAAGTAATCAATCCATGAGAACTAGTAAATAAGGAAAAGACTGAATCCCACTCTTCCTATATAAATTGAACTACTTCTTCTCCCAGGAGCAGGTGAGGGACGTTTTTCTTTACAGAAATAACCTGGTTGGGGCGCCTGGGTGGCTCAGTGGGTTAAGCCTCTGCCTTCGGCTCAGGTCATGATCCCAGGGTCCTGGGTGGGCTCTCTGCTCAGCAGGGGGCCTGCTTCCTCCTCCCCCTCTGCCTGCCTCTCAGACTACTTGTGATCTCTCTGTCTGTCAAATAAATAAATTTTTTAAAAAGAAAAAAAGAAATAACCTGGGTGATAGATGAAGGCCACTTTGGAACTCCTCATGGCATGAGAGTCCCAGGCAAAGAGCACAATGGCTCCCAGGGAGATCCCAGCAGAGGTGAGGCGCTCCCTGATGGAAATACACACACTGCAAAGCCCTCTGGCTACAGGAAACCAGAACCTAATTTGCACAAGCCTCAAGATCTGACTACCAGGGGCGCCTGGGTGGCTCAGTGGGTTAAGCCGCTGCCTTCAGCTCAGGTCATGATCTCAGGGTCCTGGGATCGAGTCCCGCATCGGGTTCTCTGCTCCGCGGGGAGCCTGCTTCCTCCTCTCTCTCTCTCTGCCTGCCTCTCTGCCTACTTGTGATCTCTCTGTGTCAAATAAATAAATAAAATCTTTAAAAAAAAATAAATAAATAAAAAAAAAAAAAAAAAAAAAAAAAAAAAAAGATCTGACTACCAACTACAGTAAATCCAGAAGGCAGAAGAAGACTGTTACATGCATGGTGGGGATGCGATCAGCAAAATTCAGACCCTGGGACACCCTACGGGGGAAAGGAACTCCTCTCTTGAAGGAGCAAATTTATGAAAAAAATGAACGAACAAATGAATGAATGATGAATGAATGAATGATGACTGAATGGATGAATGAATGAATGAATGAATTGGCATCCAATAGGGAGACGGAGCCCCACCTCCAACCCCACTCTGCCTCCTCCCTCAGCAGGGCTCCGCTTGGGATGCTCTGCCTCTCCTCCTGGTCCTCCCCTCCTCTGTCCCAAATAAATAAATAAATAAGGTCTTTTCAAAAAGGAAGACGACAGGAAGGAGGTACAGCTAGAAACTACATAATGTGCACTATATACAATATATACCACAGAGAAATGGTCATTGTGTTTATCAAGGGATGAAGGATACTGATATAAACAGAAAGGACAGAAGGCTTCCCCCTTCGCCCTTTGTTGCTCTCATTATTTCTCATTATTAATCGTTGCCCCACTAATTTGTCATTTAAGAGAAAGAACAGCTTTAGAGATATGATAAAAGCTCCTACATGCCAGGCACTGTGTTAAGTGATGAACAAACATTACGTCATTACTTCTGTGAACTATCCTCACTTGAGTTGGCTCCTCTGAAGTTCAGGCAGGGGGAGTGACTTACCCAAAACCGAGCATCCCCTAAGGACCCGGCCCGCCTCACCTCCCCACTCTAGAGGCAAGGCAAGAGCAGATGGCCCAGGATTCGCTCACCTAAAGCGTTCTGGATCTCCACGGACTTCTCCGGGCTCAGAAGGGTCTCGTCGCCATCGTAAGGGGAACGGAAGCGGACGCCCTCCTCCGTCACCTCGGAAAGGGACACCAGAGACACCATCTGGAAGCCGCCGCTGTCCTGAGGGAAATCCCACCGCAGGGCTGTCAGGGGGGTGGCGCCCTGGGAGCCCAGGCGCCCTGGGATCCCGGCCCCGACTCCACCTCACCGTCAGTAGATTGTGGGGCCAGTTCATGAAGCCGTGGAGACCGTGGGCTTTCTGGATCAGCTCGGGGCCCTGGGTCAGAAGAAAGGAACAGGTTAGTGGGGAGCATTACCCCGAGGGCTCATGTTGGAGGACAGGCCTGGCCACCTACGGTGCCCGCCGCTCCCTCCTGCCCATGCCTCGGAGGTGCCCGTACTCCCCACTACCTGCCATCTCCCCATCAAGGTAGAACCGACCCACCGGCCTCAGACCCAGATGATAGGTGTTGCCCAGGCAGATGCGGCAGCCCAGAGCGTCCAGCTGCTCGGCCGTGATGCCCTTCATAGTGGCCTGCGTGCCCACTGGCATGAACACCGGAGTGGCTACCGGCCCGTGCGGCAGCCGTAGCTCCCCTGCCCGGGCCCTGGATCGGCTGCACTCCGCCACCAGCCGCATGATCCGTGGGGCCGACTCCAGAGACGTCGGGCTGACTGCTGCCGCCATTTTAGCTAAGGGAACCACGTGGTCACTGCATCACTCTGGGCGGCGCCATGTTGATTAAAGTCACGTGAGGAAAGCCGCGGGCGGTCTCTTTGGAAGCGAGTGCGGGAACCATGGCAACGGACGCCAGTATGCTTGTCCCCGCGGAGCGGCTAATTAGTTCCCACCGGCTGTGTCTGGTTTGTCCCACCGACACATAAATATTGTTATGGATTCGAATCCTACCCCGGTCACTTCTCTGCTCTACAATCAAAGCCTCTCTCCACGCGTTAATTTTCTCCTCTATAAAACGGGGCGAGTAATAGTGTTTTTGTATTAAAAACGTTGTGAAAGGGGTGCCTGGCTGGATCGGTCGATAGAGCATACCACTCTTGACCTGGGGGATTTAGGTTCAAGTCCCACACTGGGTGTAGAGATTACTTAAAATCCTTTAACAAATCAATAGAAATAAACTTTGTAAAGATTGAGAAGCATGGATGTATAGAGATCTTAATAAGCTGCCTTGCACAAGCTTTTGTCTATCTTGCCCATTGATTTGTTCCAAGAACTTAGAACAGCTCCTAGCACACAGGACGTGCTCCATATACATTGGTTTATACGATGAAAACAAGAATCCCAGATTTATAGAACAGACTCGAGACTCAGAACCTAGCCACATTTATACGTTCATTTATTTATATGTTCATTATACCTACTAGTGCCAGCCTTCACGCTGCACAAAGATGAGAAAGGCTGGGTCATGGATTTATTGAGTACTGTGTCCTACTAATACTAACAAAATATTATGTGTTATATTATTGTTGTTGAAAATGGAGCTGATATCTGTCCCAGCCAGCAGAGGGCAGCATTGCCCCCAGAATCCTTCCGCTCAGTGGCTCACTGGCCTAAACTGCGCGGATCTGAGCAAGCTCTGACCTTCAAAGAGCCTTGGGCTAATGATGCCGGCTTTTCTGAGCGGTGGACAGTCTTCGCTGAGGCCAAGGCCTGAAAACGCCCAACCATGAGGCCCACCCCAGGGCCTTTGCACTAGCTATTGCCTTTACCTGCAATACTCTTCCTTTCTGATTTTCCCATGGCTGGCTCGTATTTTATCAGTTGCTCCTGGCTTCCCCAATTTTAGTAACTAACGCTCCACCTGTATCATGTTGCTTGTAACTCTGTATCACTCTGTATCATGTTGCTTGCAACTCCTATTGTGCTTGTAAAACCTCTATATATCGATAGTGCTCAAATTTGTATTTTCAGTGTAGTCCTCTCTCATTGAACTCCCATCTCCTCTTTACAGATGCCTCCTTGACATCTCCACGGGGTGTGTGTCTATACTCAAACTCCAGATGTCTGAAACAAAGCTCCTGATTGTCCCCCCAAGCTAGCCTATGTCCTTCCATCTTCCTCTTCTCAGTAATGGCAGCTCAATCCTTCCAGGAACTCAGACCAGAAATGGGTGGGTAGTCCTTGAGCTCTCATTCTGACCCAGCCACCAGCATCTCTTACCTGGATTCTTACAGTAAATGGCTCACTGGTCTTGTGGCTTCTGTTCTTTACTCCCTAAACAATACACCTGAAGATATTTTAAAGGACATGCTTTCAGCATTTCACCATTATGTATGATATCTACTGTAAGTTTTTGGAAGATGCACCATATCAAGTAAAGAAAGGACACTGGATGGGGGTGCCTGGGTGGCTCAGACGGTTAAGCATCTGCTTTTGGCTCGGGCCCTGATTCCAGGGCTCTCTGCTGAGCAGGAAGCCTGCTTCTCCCTCTCCCTCTGGCTGCCCCTTCCCTCTCCCTCTCTCCCCTGCTCTCAAATAAATTTTTTACTAGTTCATTAACAGATTTTTGTTGTAAATAAATATTGTATGCTTTTTCAGTATCTGAGATAGCCATATTATTTGGCTCATTTAATCTAAAATGTCCAATGACATAAATTTATTTTATTTACTAACACATTTATTTCCATTCCTGTATAAGCCCACCTTGGTCATGGTATCTTTTTATATACTATGGCATTTGACATTAATTTTAATTGATATTTTAGTAAAGCTTTTGCATCCCATCTGTTTTAAATTACATTGGTCCCTACTCTTCCTGTCTTGTACTGTCTTTGCCTGAGTTTGGTGTTCAAATGCCTATTTGCTGGAAGAAATTCTGCGAGATTGGAATTACCTCTTTCTGGAATATTTTATTGGCCTTGCTTGTATATCCATCTAGTTATGTTGTTTTCACAGAAGAAATATCTGTAGCTACTGATTTAAGGGATTGTTTTGTTTTGTTGTTTAATTTTTAAGATACACTCTATGGCCAACATGGAGCTCCAATTCGGGACCCCAAGAGTGATCAAGAGTCACCTGTTCTACCGACTGAGCCAGCCTGGCGACCCACCTTGGTTCTTGAAAGACAGTCTCAGGGCACCTGGGTGGCCCATTCCGGTAAGAGGCAGCCTCTTGATCTCAGTTCAGGTCTTGATCTTAGGGTGCTGAGTGCCAGCCCCGTGTTGGGCTCCACGCCCAGCCTTGAGACTACTTAAAAATCATCATCATGACATGGGGCGCCTGGGTGACTCAATGAATTAAGGTCTGCCTTCGCCTAGGGTCACGATCTCAGGATCCTGGGATGGAGCCCCACATGGGGCTCTCTGCTCAGCAGGGAGCCTGCTTCCCCTCTCTCTCTCTGCCTGCTGCTCTGCCCACTTGTGACCTCTCTCTCTGTGCCAAATAAATAAATAAAATCTTTTTGAAAAAGAATTAGAAGTAGGTAGGGTCTTGGGTGGCGGTGGAAACGTGGGGAGCCGGGCCAGCCTGGCCAGCGTGCCCTCCACTTCTGCGAGAGCGTCCGCGGAGGGGTCTCCAGGAGCAGAACCAGCGGATTTTGTCGCGGCTGCGGGGCTGCGGGGCGGTTCTCGCGGAGCCCGTGGCGGCCCGGAGCTGGGCGCAGTTCGGGAAGAAGTTGCAAGGGTGAGTGTGACGCAGTCTCATCCACGTGCGGGACCTGGCCTGGCTGCGCCTGCCCGGCAGACCTGGTGGTGACAGAAGTGACCCAGCCATCGCAGGGTGTAGGGTATGAACTGGGCGCGGGTTAGCGAATAAGCGAATCCTGTGCCTTTTCCATCCGCGGTCATGATCCCGGGAGCGGCAGACGGCTCGAGGTTCCAGGTGTTGGACTATGAAGGGGAACAGGTGGAGGTCACACTGGATGGCTACTTAGAAGTTGACCCTCCCTAACAGGTGGCTGGCTGCCTCCCTGACCCAACCGCTTTACCTAACCCCATTTCCTTCTGTTTCTCTAATCCCAGACTGTGCTTTAGGGCCCCTTCTTCTCCCTTAGCCCTGGTTACAAATTAACAGGTATGTTTAAAATTCTAAGGAAGAGGGCGACTGGGTGACTCCATGGGTTAAGCGTATGCCTCGGGCTCGGGTCATGATCCCAGAATCCAGGGATGAGTCTGGAGCCCCGCATCAAGGTCACTGCTCAGGGGGGGGCCTCCTCCTTCCTCCGCCTGCGGTTCCCTCTGCTTGTGCAATCTCTCTCTCCCTCTGACAAATAAATAAATAAAATCTTAAGTAAAATAAAATAAAATTCTTGGGGAAACAAAAGAACTAGGATCTCAACCAAAATGCTATTTCTTGTGATCTTACTGGTTTCCTTCTTTCTTTTTTATTTATTATTTATTTTTTTAAAAGATTTTATTTATTATTTACTTAACAGAGACCACAAGTAGGCAGAGAGGCAGGCAGAGAGACAGGGGGAAGCAGGATCCCCGCTGAGCAGAGAGCCCCATGCGGGGCTGGATCAGGACCCCGGGATCATGACCTGAGTGGAAGGCAGAGGCTTTAACCCACTGAGCCCCCCAGGCACCCCAGTTTCTTTCTTTCTTTAAAGTCATTCTTTTTTGTCATTTTGCAATTTTATCTAGTGTGTCTCGGGGTGGATTTCTTGTAATTTATCCTATTTGAGATTCCTTCAAATTATTGGATCTGGTGATCAGAGCCTTTCCATAATTTTGGAAATGCTCAGTTGTTCTTTAAAGGGCTGCCCTTGCCCCAAAGAGCCTCAACACAGGGGGCTGAGAGCAGGACAAGAAATGCTGAGGTGTTACCCATCCTGAGAAGATAACCCCCATCTGGGGGCTAAGGGTGAACCAACCTTATTCGCCTGGGTGCGCCAGTCTGACCCGGAGTTTCCATCTCGCTGAACTGGTAGAAGAAACGGAGGCAAAAATATCAAATACCAGAAACACTCACTATTCTAACTGAACCATCTCATAGATTTTCTTGAATGGTTCCTTCCTCATTTACTGTATGCCCTTGGGAACTTCCAGAAATGTTCAGTGGTTCTAATTTTAACACTTTTCACCAGTTTCACTGGGGAGGGGGTCTGCGAAGATCCTCATGCTCGCATGCAGGAAAATTCCCTTTTAATATTTTTTGATGTTTCTGTTTCCCATTCAAATATCAAATACATTTGAGGGGTGCCTGGCTGGTGCAGGCAGTAGAGCATGCAACTCTTGATCTCGGAGTTGTGAGTTCAAGTCCCATGTTGGGTGTAGAGATTACAATTCTTAAATACATTTGAAATATACACATATATCAAATCATTATGTTGTATATTTAAAACTAATACAGGGCTGCTTGGCTGGCTCCGTTGGTAGAGCATGAAGCTTTTTTTTTTTTTTTTTTTTAGGATTTTAAAATTTATTTCAGAGAAAGAGGTGCAGAGCCTGAGCAGGAGGGGCAAAGGGAGAGGGAATGAGAATCTCAAGCAGATTCTTTGCTGAGTGCAGAGCCCAAGTGGACCTGGATTCCATGGTCCTGAGATCAGGACCAGAAGTGAAACCAACTGTGCTCTCCAGGAGCCCCGGCGTGCAACTCTTGATCTCAGGGTTATGCATTCGAGCCCCACATTGACATAGATTTTACTTTCAACAAATAAACAAATAACCAAGCAAATAAAACCAACACAATGTTATATGTCAATTATATCTCAATGAAACTGGGGGGAATCGCTTAGCAAATATGAAAAAGGTTAAAATGATAAATTTTATATTTTAAATATTTTTCCACAGTAAAGTTTGTTTCACAGTACAAATTTATTTCAAGAAATGAAAGTAGGTATACATACACACAAAAATACAACAAATACAATGAAAAATTTGAAAACAGAGGAGTGTAATAAGCTTTACTGAGGTTCAATTTTCATTAAATAAGCTTTAAGGTTTTAAAATAGATAACATATGGGGCACCTGGCTGTCTCAGTTGCAAGAGCATACAACTCTTCGTCTCAGGGTCATGGGTTCGAGCCTCACACTGGGTGCACAAATTACTTTAAAAATAATTAATATCTAAAATAGATAATAGGGGTGCCTTGGTGGCCCAGTAGTTAAGCGTTTGCCTTTGGCTCAAGTCATGATCCAAGGGTCCTGAGATCGAGCCCCATGCTCAGCAGGGAACCTGCTTCTTCTTCTCCCACTCCCCATGCTTGTGTTCCCTCTCTCGCTGTCTCTCTCTGCCAAATAAATAAATAAGAATCTTAAAAAAATAAAATAGATAATATATAACCACGTCTTTTTTTTAAAAATGGCGATGAAATGTATGCTGTGGATTATCTTTCCCACTCATGTCCCCTGTCAAAACTGTTCTCATCTCTTACTATTAAATAATGGTAAGTATTCATTCTTGTCTATACTCACACTCATCAGCATATGTTAGCAAATATGTATTTTCTTCCTGTTGCTGCTGTTGTTTTTGATTGATTCATTTAGATATACTATGGGGTTTTTTTTCATCATCTACAAAGCTTTAATACTTCAATACTTTTTACAAATGGAGCCTTTGAACTGCCATTTTCCACTCGTCATAGATCATTCTCTCCTGAAATTACCTCATAGATCATTCTCTCCTGGAATTACCTCAACAACATTCCCAACATTATTATTTACTCGAAATGTAAATTTCATAATAGTTATTTGATAATTTGATAGCAAAGCAGGAACAGCAGGAAGCCTGCTTATCCCTCTCTTTCTGCCTGTTGCTCCCCCGATTGTGGTCTCTGTCAAATAAATAAGTAAAATATTTTTAAAAAATCATTATACCACACATAGTCCTTTGATCTACTTTATGTTTCCTAGAATTACGTGTCTAAGATTTATTTGTGTCTTATTTAGTTGTGGTCCATTCTTTTCTTCTGCAAATCAACAGACCATCAGGTATTAGTATAAATATACCACCTTGTACTTATTCATTCTCTAGTCAATGAACTTGTGAGCTTTTCAGTGTCTTTTATTTTTTTGTTTTAGCTATTATAAATAGTTCTGCTGTGAACATCTGTGTATGCATCTCATTGTACACCTGTGAAAGTATCCTAGGAATAGACTTGCAAGACCCTAGACAGAATGGATATTCAACTTCACTAAGCAGTACCAACTTTTATTGAGGTGATCACAGCAATCGACGACACCTACAATTGCGGTGTAAGAAAACTTCCTTGTGTCAGACACTAAACTAACTGTGCCACCCAGGAACTCTAGTGTGCAGCTCTTGATTTCAGGGTCCTGAGTTTGAGCCCTACTTGAGTGTGGAGATTATTTTTATTTTTTAATATTTCATCTATTTTTTTGTCAGAGAGAGTGAGAGAGAGCACAAGCAGTGGGAGCAGCAGAGGAGAAGCGGGGCTTGATCCCAGGACCCCCCGGGATCGTGACCTGAGCAGAATACAGACGCTAAATGACTGAGCCACCCAGGTGTCCCGAGACTACTTTAAATGAAAAAAAAAACAAACAAATAAGGAATGTTTGTTAACTCTTCCATTTATCAGGGGAGGCTGAGTGGCTCAGTTGGTTAAGCCGCTGCCTTCTGCTCAGGTCATGATCTCAGGGTCCTAGTATCAAGTCCCCCATCGGGGGCCTTGCTCAGCAAGGAGCCTACTTCTCCCTCTGCCTCTGCCTCTCTCTCTCTCTCTCTCTCCATCTCTCATGAATAAATAAAATCTTTAAAAAAAAAAAACACCTCTTCCATTTTCAGAATTCTTCAATTCTGTCAATCAGGTGTATGTGAAATAGTGTCTCACTGGGGGTTTAGTTTGCATTTCTGTGATTCTTACTGAGGTTGGACATGTTTTCAGATGTTGGAACCATTTAGTGATGACTTAATTTGGTAGCAGCATTCAACATGGGTGAGCTGCTGAGTATTTCCTTTTTAAAATTTAGTGCTTTGAATGTATATGATGTTATATATATATATATGTTATATATATATGTATATATACACACATATATATATGAGATACATTCTTTTTTAAAAAAGTTTTTATTTATTCATGTGAGAAAGAGAGGGAGGGAGAGATAGCAGGAGCAGCAGGAGGGGTAGAGGGAGAAGCAGGCTCCCCGCTGAGCAGGGAGCCCAAGGTGGGACTTGATCCTGGGATCCTGGAATCATGACCCTAGCTGTAGGCAGATACTTAACCAACTGAGCCACTCAGGCGCCCAAAACAGACCACATCTCAGGTGGTGATGAGTGCCGGGGAATAAAGAGGGCAAGGGAAGAAAGATTTGGGAAGTGACTATTATTATTAAGTCGTCTCTATACCCAATGTGGGGCTCGAACTCATGACCTCAAGATCAAAAGTCATATGCTCTACCAGCTGAACCACCCAGGTGCCCCTGGGAGGTGACTATTTTATGTAGGCTGGTCAGGACCAGAATCACCAAGAAGGTGACATGAGAGTTAAGACCTGAAGCAGATTTGGGAGGAGCCATAATAAGATCTGAGAGAGAGAGGGGCGCCTGGCTGGCTCAGTTGGTGGAACGTGTGACTCTTAATCTCTGGATTGTGAGTTCGAACCCCACGTTGGGTATAATTACTTCAAAACAAAATCTTATAAAAAGAAAAGAAAAGCTCTCGGAGAGAGCATTTCAGGCAATGGGAACAGCGGGAGCAAAGGTCCTGAGGTGGGAATCTGTCTGGATTGTTTGCAGTGCAGCGGGGAGGTCGGTGTAGCTGGAGGGAGGGAGGGAAGGAAGCGAAGATGAGGGTGAGAAGGTCAGAGCGTGAGGCTCTGCAGGGCCTTTGGTTCTCAAAGAGGACTTCGGCTTCCCTCTGAGCCAGACAGGAGGGTGGGGTTCCTTACCAGAGCGTGAAGTGAAGCAAGCTCTTTCTATCACCAAGAGGTAAATTGGAGTGTGGAGGCGGGGTGCAGCTGAGATTCACTGACATCTGCTTTAGGGGTTTGAGCGCTGCTCAGCAGGAAGGCCTGGGGGCGCCAGAAGGCCACCACTATTCGAGAGGCGCTGGGAGTGCGGCTTCAGAACGCTGGACAGCGCCGCGCGCGTTGCCGGGAGACCAGGGACGCGGCGGCTCTTGGGGCGGAGCCTTGGGCTAGCGTCCTTTCCCCAGCGGTTGGCTACGAGCGCCAGGCGGGAGACACTTATGAGGGCAGGGCAGAGGGCGGAGCCTACAACAGCGCCCATTTGGAGTTCGCTGACGGCACAGAGGCGTGGCGTCTCGTGGCAGGCACTGCAGGGAGTGGCTCTCGTAGAACACTTCCGTTCCATTTGGGGTCTGGTGATTGGGCATAACAGGGGAGGACGGCCGACCTAAAGGCGAATAGAACGTGGCTGGGTGAGGGAGTTGTCAGAGGCGGGGCCTGAAGCCGGCCTCTCCGCCTCTCGCGTGGAGGTCCTTGCACAGGTTAGAGGCGTGGCTGGAAGGTCTTCCCACTAGATCGCCCAACCTCCCCTTCTCTGGGAACGCCACTGTCGTCCAGGAAGTAGGTAGTTCGCAGCCTTAGTTGGTACTGAGGTCTCAGGACCCAGAAGAGCAGAAGTCGGGTTTCTGGGCAGGGAATGGGAATCCAGAACCTCTGAAAGAGGAGTTGGGGATTCCGAATACCCCTAACGTTGAGATAGAGTACTTGGAGGCCGGTGTTGGCGGTTGTCCCAGGAGGTTGGAGTGTGTGTTCTCTCCGGCTTATCCAGCCAGGGATGAAGGCTATCGTTCCGTGATATTCTCACCCCCGCAGCCCAGTACCAAGTAGGCTAAGCTTAGCTGTCAGCTTCTTGGGAAACGCTGGGAAGGGCATGGGCCCAGGACTTGCAAAAATGACTTCCGTGGCTTTTCTGCTTGTCTCACAACCACAGAGCAGAGTGCCTGCAAATAGGGGCCCTCTACTTCTTGTGGCCTGAGGCAATGCAGTGTTCCTCTCTCTGAGCCTGACTGCCCCATCTGGGGCATGCAGGTGTCACCCTTCTCAGATCTGGGAGCAGTTTCCTCACTTAGCCCACTGGCCTAAATCACCCTGAACCTCAGTTCAGATGCTCCATGACTCGAGTCTCTTTGGTGATCAGCTGGCCTGCCTTCTCACCTCTTCCCACACACCTATTCTCTGCCCAACAGCCAAAATGACTGTTCTGAGGCACGACTGAGCCTGGGTTCTCCAGAGCTCAGAATCTTTCCATGGTTCCCCACTGCCATCAGGATAAACGTTAGAACTCCAGTCCTCGGCTGTCAAGGCCCCTGTAGTGGTTGCCCCCACGGACACCAGCCACACTCCTCACCTTGCAAACGGAATGGCCCACCCACCTGACTTCAGCTGTCTGAAGTCACTTCCCAACACACAGCTGAGCTTCCCCTTCCCCATGCACCCCATAACCTGGGCTCACCCTCCCTAACACACCTTCTGGTTCCAATTTAACTGTCCTGTCTTTTTTGAAACACAGAAAGCCTTCCCTGACACTCCCTGCACAAGCTAGGCCAGGGCCCTCTTGGAACCTGGAAGCTGCATGAGCGCAGGACGCAGGTTCACACTCCCAGCACCCCGTACAGGACTAATGCGCATACACCACCCAATAAATACATGTGGAGTGAATGAAACAACGAACACATGAAGTTTCCATTTATTCTGGGATGGGTTAGAATGAGCATCCAGGCCAAGAAGGCTCACTGGTGTGTGGCCCATAATCGTGTCCAGAAGTCTCCGGATGGATTTGCAAAGGGCACAGACCGCGTGGGGCTCACACCTGCGGACTGAATCCTGAGGCTGAGCCCAGCTGCAAAAGGCCAGGCCGGGAGGACCAGGTCAGTCCTCCGGGGTGGGACAGGCCTTGCTGACTACCCAAGAATGGTCAGGGGTCAGAGGGATGTTTCCCTGCCAGAGTGGAAGCAATTGGGTGTCGACTTCCAGGTCAGACCAGACCCCAGCCCACAGGGACACCACCAGTACCCTAGTGATTCTGCTCGATGTAGAAAAGGTGGAAATCCTGAATCTGTGTCCCATTACTGTTGAGGAGCCCCCTTTGGTCCCTAGGTCTCAACCACCCCACACCTCCCCCACAGGATCAGTTGAAATTCCCTGCAAGGCCCTGCCCCTCTGATGTCATCTCAGCCCCGCCCCTCAACGTGTCCAGCTGTTCCCTCAGGCATGAGGCCTTTCTCCCTCCTGCCTCTAAAGGCTCCCGGGCCCTCTGGGGTAGTGTCCAGTCCTGGGTCACTGACCCTCATGGTCTATACACCAAGTTAAGTACCCTACCCGGATCAGCTTGCTGAGTAAGCCTGTGGACCAGTGGCTCTTCCCGCTGAGGCTCCTTGGCAATCTCTGCTCACGACTGAAAGATGCAGGACACCCTCCTCTGGTAGCACGCAGGCTGAAGCATCTCTCTGTTGCCCGCTGTGTCCCTGGCCCAGGTGGCCCTGGAGAAGCACCTCAGTGAGAACCTCCTCCAGGATGGCTTCTTGTGTGTAGAGGGCCACAGGCCCAGAAAGGCCTCGGTCAGCTCTGAAGGAGTGCCACACTGGCACCCAGGCCTCGTCCATGCTCAGTGTTGGCCACACTTTCCCGAACCCAGCTTCCGGGGATAGCAGGTCTTGTGGGCTGTGACAGTGTTGCTGGCCAGCTGCATCACAGTGCCATTAGCACCAACGAGGTCCCTGTGAGGGTGCCAGGGGGTGTGTGCGCTCGTGAGCCGTCGCCTTGGGACAGGTCCCTGCTGTGCTAACCACATGATCCTGGCGGTGGCCGACAACCTCCCAGGGATGTGCTGGCAGCACCAGGTAAAGCCTTCACCCAATTCTTTACTGGGCTGGTGTTCCTCAAAAATGTACATCCACGTCTTAACTGCTGTTAACCGTGACCGTGAAGGATCTCGGGCTGTGCTCACCCTGGGTTAGGGTGGGGCTGAAATCCAGTGACCTGTGTCCTTGTAAGAGAGGAGATCTGAGACACGGAGGCTCACAGGGAGGTCCTGTGAGGGGGACGGAGCCTGGGGGAAGGCTGTCAGAAGCGGAGGAACGCCCAAAGTCACAAGAAGCTGGCAGAAACACGGAAAGATCCTACTTCTCCCATACTGCTGTTCTTGGAAACGAATGTCGCTCATGTCAACACAACTTGGCCTGCCTTGCGGAGTGCTCAGGCCAGGCCCAGGGACCAAGACAGGCATCCATCCAAGACAAGCCACCCAAGGATCTGCCCTTTTTCACAATAGGAGCATTGCACCAAGTCACAGCTCCCTGAGGCCTCCACCTTCAGATGGCCTGGGAGTTTTTTACATGGCCTTGAGATTCCTGCCCTTGTGAAGGCCCAGTGTTCAGAAACTTCAGGATGGCGGTGAGAGATGCGTGCGGAGAACACGGGCCCACAGTTTGAAGGCATTTGGGAGGTGGGGCGGCGGGGCCTTCCCTTCTGTGGGTTTCTGGGTGCTACAGGCACCAACCACAGTCCACATCTCATTTCAACACAAGGTCCTACTGATCACAAGGAGCTCTTTGTCCCAGCCCCCTGGAAGTGTCTAAGAGAGACAATGTGTCACAGATGTTGTCACATCTCATCAAAGTTTGGGTGGGGACCACCTCTCAGGTCTGCCTCCTCTCCACTAGTGCACACACACACTCAAGGGATGCCAGCTTGCGGCAGGCTGACCCGGATGCTCGCGCTGCGGACCACAACTCGGGCGGGCATCACATCATCCCCCCCTCTCCATGAGCTGGACCACCCTGGGTCCTCCTCTGCTCCAGCGAAGGCAAAATTCTTCCCGTGTTTTCTTTTGTCTAGCACAGAACACCTTTCTCTCACCTCTCCAAAGCAGAGTTTCATCCTTTGAAGGAACACTGGATTTTCTGACTCAGCTGAAGAGTTCTGAGGCAAAAAAGCTTTGATCTTCTTCCAAAGCTTATGGCTAACCAAGTACAAGAGGCCGAGGGACTCCTCAGGGTTCAGAATTCAAATGAACCTGGTCTGAGAGATGGCAGAGAGACGGCAAGAGAAGGGTCCCTGCAGAAATGCAGCCCCAGGGCTCAGCCAAAAGGCTCTGCCGAGAAAGAGCTGAAGCCCGGGCAAAGGCAGTCAGGGTCCCCTCCCCCTAGGACAGGGCTGAAGCTGGAAAGCGCTGCTCTCACCGCAGGTTCCTCCACCTCCTCGAAGCTAGCTGACACTTCCTTATAGAACAGTCAGTAGCATCCTTGGTCTCTGCCCACTGGGTGACTGTGTCCCCCATACAAGGCAAAACTGCCTGGGATTGAGAAGCATCGCTCCAGGGAAACCTGCTAGAACGGGGCTGGGCTTCGACAAAGAGCCCCAACCACTAAGGCGCACTCTGAGCCTCTGGGCCGGGGTGGCACCAGGGAATAAGGTGCCGCTGTCCGAGACACAGAACCACGCCATTCTGATGTAGAAGGTTCTATGGCTGGGTTCCCCAGATCCTGGGGCGCTTTAGCTAAATTCAATTGGCCTTTTTCAGTCAGGTTACACATACCAAACCTAGGACATTTCATTCCATGGTGACTTGAAACTGCACTTAAAACAACACCAGAATTCATGGAGCAGAAAAGCAAGCATGCGGAATTGTGTGATCAAATCCCCGAACACCAGCGTGGGCCGCTCATAAGCCACTCTGCACACCACCAGGAGCCCCCTGGGACACCAGGAATACGAAGTCCCACGTAACCGGCTCGCTGGCCCCAGCCAACCTTGGACTACAGGCATCTAGAGGCCTGGAGCTGGACCTTTTGGTGACAGGGGACTCCCCTGCTACCCCCGCCCTGCCTTCCCGTGCTGGGAACAGTGGAGGAACCTGCCCTTCACACTGCTGGTGGGTCAGACACCCAGGCCTACGACAGGCACAGAGTTTCTTTTTCTTTATTTGTCTACATTCAGCTTAATTCAGATGTACTGCCTGAATGATCCAGACATACAAAAAAAACCCCACTCTTTCCCACTGGTTTTTAAAATAAAATCTTCACTTATAAAACTGAAACACTAAAGCATTAAAATACAGAAAGCTCGTTTAACTCACTTCACAAAAGCATTAACAGATGATGTATCCCTTCTGTAGCTATTTAAAGACAAACTGAGTTAACACGAACACCAACCGTAAATAGACAGAGGGATACAGAACTGCAAGAACTCAAAACTCTACTCGGACAAAGTTGTGATGGCAACTAACAAACCATTGAAGACACGGAAGTCCCAAACACGGCTAAATATGGGTCACAGGACGGGCCACAGGGGTGACCAGCTGCACCTCACGACACGGCAACGTGGACAGGTTGGGGCGGAGGGGGCCTGGAGGGGCCAGCTGACATGTTAACTGTGATGCATAAAACTGAATCTTACAACGAGGGGTAAGTGCAGAAGGTACAAATCTTCACCCCTCGGGGGGCTTTATCTATACTGGTAGTTCATGCTGTGGTCTGCGTTTCTGCCGTAGCCGCCCTGTGAGGACTGGTAGGAGCTGGGAGGGCCGCTGTAATTCTGGCCGGACCCCGGGGAGTTGTAGTTTGATTGTGACGAGTAGCCTCCTGGGGAAGAGAGGGGTGAGTTAGAGGTGAGGGGCACGGGCCCTGCCCTGTGAGCAGAGCTCAGGACCACGGCCAGCACCCGAGCCGCGTTGTGTCCACATCGTGTCCATTGGTGAGACCACAGCAGGAAGCAATACGGGCACGGCCTCTTGCTCACTGCCTTAACTGGGTCATCGGGGCTGGCAGTCACCAACACCCTGTGAGGCGGCCACCAGACCTGGTTCGTAAGCAAGCAGTGGGGATCTGTTCTGTACAGACCGCGGCAGCGGGAGCAGTCTCTGGGGGCTGCCCAAGCCCAAGGCTGTGCCTGAGCCTCCCAAACCAGAGACCACACAGCAGACTGTCCGGGCCTTAGTGTTGCCAGCATTCTTCCATACAAAACATTTTCCCTAAGACCAGAGCAGCATCTGGACATCTGGCTTCTAAAACGCCAAGAAGGGGGAGGTATGCCTAAGCCTGTGTGCCCCCGTCTCCCTTCCTGTTCCCCCACACAGAAGCCAGATGGCAGGTGCCACCACAGCCCTGCCTATGCTACCCACCTGCCCACGCCAGGCTGTGCCCTTCATCACCGGACCTCCCCCCTCCGCCCCTGCACTGCACCACCTGCTGATCCAGGCCCACCTTGTTTGCCTTGGTATGAGGAGCCGCCCCCAGAACCGCCGCCGTAGCCCCCGTGTGACCCTGGGTTGTAGGACGACCCGCCTGAGCCGTAGCTGTTCCCGCCGCTCCGGCCTCCACTACCACTGTAGTCTGGGGGAGAGAAGATAGTGTGGTTAAGGGGCCTTTGCAAAGGCACAGCTGGGGGATGGTCCAAGGTTCTCATACTACGGCCCTGGAAGTGGCAGGCCCCGGGTTAAAACCACAGGCGTCCCGTCTGCTTCAATCTGGCACACACCAGTTGGACTGAGAACTGCCAAGGGCCAGCTGTAGCCCTGCAAGGCCACTGTGCCCTGGGTCAGCCTGCTCACCAAGCCTGGAGGCCCAGGTGCATCCTGCCTTCCCACTTTCTCCTCCAACCCAAGCTTCCCAGCAAGTCAGGAAACACACAACAGCTCCCTTTCCTCCCACCCAGCTGTCACCAGGCACTCAGTGTCCCTTGGCCCCCCACAAAGAGAGCACAGCTTCTTTAAAGTCCCTGGCCTGCCTGCAGACCAGTATCCCAACACAGAAGACAAGCGCACACCTACGCCTTCCTAGCTTGGCCACCAGCTCAGCTGTGAACTGCGGGGGGTGTGCAGGAGGTGGAGGCCCAGGCAGAGCGGAAAAGTGACTCGGGCTCCTTGGGGGCCGGAGGCAATGCTGTCTCCAGAGCCCATCTCTAGAGGTCCCTTCACAGCAGCTGGCCAAGACTCGAACTCCACCCTCGTGCCCCAGCCTCAACCCACAGGCTTCCTTGGCACAGGGGTCTCTCCTAGTCCTGCTTTCAGAGAAAGCGACAGGAAGGGAACAGCAAGGATCTGGGCCAGGGGAACTCTGCCTCCAGGATTTTCCTAAAGCCCGCCCGGCTTCCTTCCAGTCCCTCAGCAAGAGGTCAGGGCAACGGCTGGGCTTCCGCCACTCCACGGGATGCGCCGCTGGCCTGGACCCCGGCCAGGCCTCGGGGCCCTGGAAGCCAACTCACTGAATTTGCTCTCGTAGCTGTAGTCTGATCCGCCCCCGCCCCCGGGGGAGCTGTAGGAGTTCGAGTAGGAGGAGTAGTTGCCTTGTCCATGGTTATAGCCCTTCTGCTTGCCCTGTGGGGGGCCATAGTTGCCGTACTGGCCCTGGCTGTAGGACTGCTGCTGGCCTTGGTGGGACTGGTAGCCTGAGCCGTAGGAGGGCTTCTGCTGGCCCCCATGGGGCTGCTTCTTCCCAGCGTGTTTCGGGGGCACTGGTGAGTTGTAGTTGTCGCCTTGGTAGTAGGAGCTGTAGCCAGAGGAGCCACCACCGCCCCCGCCGCCGCCACCACCGGCATTCCCTGAATGCCCTCCGTTGCTGTAGAACTGACCTAAACAGGAAGGCAGCGGGTCAGGCGGAGGGTGGGGGACACGGGTTTGGGGGGGAGACAGGGAGGGTGGCAGCTGTGGGTCCTGAAGGCTGACCCACAAGCCCGTGGCCCGGGCCGGGGCGGAGGGACAGAGGCAGGAGAGCGAGGAGCTGTGGCTCCAGTCCTTCAAGCAGCCCGGTCTGGATGGGTCCAGCCTTCAGCGCCACTCCCCCAGCAGCTGATGACAACAATGGATCCTTGCCAAGCAGCAGCAGGACAGCGCGCCCACAGCAGCTTTCACAGCGGATGTCAACATTACAATGAGATGAGCTCTGAGCGCGAGATGACATTCAAGACTAGCCGACTGTTACCCAAATGTCCCCAACGGTGACAGGGAAAGCAAAGCCCCAGAGAAGCAGTTGGTCACCCCCACCATCCCCCCCCTGCTGTGCTGGGAAGAGGCTCTGCAGTCACAGGCCTGCGGGAACCCCGAGAAATGGCTCTCTGACAAGGCCCCGGAAACGGGTGTCATTCCCGGACGAACAGCTGGTCTGACATGGCTCTTGGAGGAGTAAACGGAGAGTCAGTCAAGTGACCTGGGGCATCTCCCCGGTGTGACCTGAGCAAAGGTAGGACTTAAGGAGTGATTCTCATGGCGGGAAAGGAGGCTGGCTAAGAAGCTGGGGTCTGAACATCCGAGCCAGGCCTCCAGCTACAGCCGCAGACAGCCCCCCCAGAGGGCCCCTCTGTTCCCAGCACAGCTGCCAGGGGCAGGCGGACCGAGCGTGAATTGACAAGCGTGCAGGGAGGCCGCCACATTCTCAGACCCTGAAACTGAGAATGTCACAGCAAGACCCTCCCTCTGGCCCTACGTGTCAGTCCCATCCCACGAGAACAGGTATGTCCGCACCCTGCCCCCACCAGACACTCAGGTGGACCGATGGGGGATGGGTCAGCTAAGCAGAGGTGGGAGGAAGGGGAGGCCGGGCCACGTGAGGGCTCTCAAGCCCAGCAAAGCAATCCCCAGCGCTCACACGTGGGCAGTGGGGCTCCTGGCTCCTGGAGGAGGTACGGGGGCCTGTGGGCACACCTTTGCTGGTTGGTGCCGCCTCTTGTCTACAGACAGCCGGTGGCTACCCCGCTGTGCCCGGGGTGGGCGGCAGGGGGAGGGATCCTCCCACACAGCCCTTCCTTCCTTCCCATGTTTAGCACCAAGGGTCCCCCTGCCTTCTGGGCAGCGTGAATTTGGGCATCATCGATTGCCTCGCACCTGCGGGAGATGTGCACCCCACACTGCCAGGTCCTGGGCTGTTGAACAGTAATTTGGATAAAACTGATCTGTTACATCAGTTTACTCGCTTCAGGCGGCCTCCTCCACCCCTCCACCCGCCCCCATCAAAAAGCCAAAACACCAAGGAGAGAGACACGGTCCACAATGCGAGAGCGCACACATGCGAAGGCCTGGCAAGGGGGCTGGAGGACAGGAGGTCCGCCTCAGACCCCCTCTCAGAACCCCGCCACCTCAGCCGCCCCCAGGCCTGAACTGAGCACCTCAGCGCCCCTCCTCAAGCACAGGAATGAATGAAGACGCCGAGTACTGAGGACTTGTTACTTTAACATGTATTGATTAAAAAAAAATAAAGGGAAGGAGAAGTTTTCAACGTCATTTCAGGATAACTATTTCCTGGTATAAAAAGACATTATTCTCAAACAATAACTTTCTAAAAAAAAAAATACATCATGCAAAGTTTTAAAAAGTTTCACTGAATGTTTCAAACCTCTGGGAACAAATTATATAGTAACTGTTTTGACCATTTTTTGCCTGAAGAAACGCAAAATCTTGCAAGTCAACGCAAAGACAGGCTTTGCCGCACAGGACTACTGTTGACCAGAGCTCATCCGTGCTCTTTCCAGAAGGGCCTGCCACTGGGAAAAGTTAGAAACCCCAGCCTGCACCTTAAGGTGAGAGGGCAGAAGATTCCAGGCCTTCTGGAATCTATCATAGCTGCACACCCAGCAGCACGGACCCTGTGAGGCCGGCTCCTCACTGGAGAATTGGGCTACATATTAAGTCTTTCTGCTTAATTATTTTGAAGCCCCACTATAACAAATAAATTCTAGAATCCCATGCATTTGCAGCTGTGATCAGGACTTGCAAAATTCCACGTTCTCTCTCCCTTAAAGCCTGTCTGTTTCCTGCACTAATAATGGAAGCACAGTTTTGATACCTTTGAGAGTTCACCTCTAACTAAACCAGCCACAAAATACCACACCCCCAAACAAGAACCCACCAGAGCATTTACAAAAGGCGGGAGAGGTTAACTTAGCACAATGTACAATTCCCAATGTTCCCAACGTTTTACAAGCTTATTTAAAAAAAGGAAGAAAAAAAAAAAAAAAACAGTTGCTCTGGATTCAGATGTGATAAAATCGTTTTCATTACTGTCAAAGGCATCAACCAGATGTGGGAATTTGTTAAAAGGTTAAAAATTCATACAAAACCTGCTGTAAATTAAGACAAAGGTAGATTAAAATGCATCATTATCTGTCTCTTAAATAAAGTAATGCTTTCCATAAAAAGCAAAGGTGGGCTTTTGCCTTGATGCTGACCAACGCTGACTCTAGAATTCTGTGCAATTCTGCACAAAAATGCGTTCTCTGAAAATTGCTTTCCACTTATTGTGAACTTCAATATGACCAAGTTCAAAGGCAAATCACGATAAAAACTGCCATTGTCTTAAATTCTGCAGGCTAAGAGTTTCAGACAAGCTGCGGTGACAAGCCACGGTTGAGAAACCCAGTGAAGCACAGGGGCACAGCACGGACACTTTGGGTTTTGGAGTTCGAGAAAATTGGAGTAAAAAGTTGATTTTGTGTGCAATACTTTTAGATGCTCTAGGAAGACCCAAAATCATGATAGCCGTAGCAGTCTGTGAAAAAGTCACCTACAAAAGGGGGAGACAGAGCAGAGAAAAAAAATTAGAATTCTTTTGAAAAATGGCACAGAGCGCCACATTTGAAATTCATGTTTTAGATTTCTCTGCTCCTGTAACCCCCCAATGAAGGCTCCTTCTCAAGACAAGAGCTGTGCACTGTCAGGAAAAGCATCATCACAGGACTGGTGCTTCACATGGCTTAAAGCAGAGAAATTTAAAATTCTGACTCTTAAGGAAATTTCAAGGCACACAAATGCGTGTGTCAACATTTAAAGCACAAATTACACTTTTGCAGCACAGGGCTGGAGGACCATCTGCTCTAATTACTGAGAAAAGCTGTGGGCCACTCAACCTCAGGGAGGCTGCTACTGGTGGGCCGCCCTCTCCTAACTCAGGCGTGGGAGCTGAGCTGTAGCTTCTCCCCAACCTCAGACAAAGAGAAACACACACTTACTGTAGCCTGCTGTTGCCGAGTTGCCTCCGTACCCATAGCTGCCATACCCAGCGCCTGGAAAGGAACACACAGGGTCACGGGGGTGGCAGATGAGTCTGCCCTGCCCCTGCCTCTCCCACCGTCTCGGCCCAAACCCAGGGCCCCACGTGCTCCAGGGAGCCAGTGGGGTCCGCAGGGACGACACAAGGCCAGGCTCCTCACCAGCATTCATGTAGCCTCCATGGTTGGCGCCACCAAATCCTCTCCCTCGACCTCGACCTCGGATGTTCCCTCCTCTTCCCCGCCCTCGAAGGTTCGGGGGCGGGGGCACTTCGTTGTGCATGGGGCCTCCCATGCCAAACCCAGGGTTATGTGGCTGTGGGGAGAGAACAGAGACGGGCGGCGTTCACCTCGCACTCCGACCGCAGAACTCGGGCTAAGGCCAGAGACGGCGAGGCCGACCGCTTACCTTAGCAGCAAATTTCGGTCCCCCCCTGACGGGCACAGGGGCTCTCTTCTTCTTGTTGGCCTCCAGGGCGAGAGGAGCATCTGGGAACAGCTTTTCTAGTGCGGCAAGAGCGGCATATGCTTTTGCCACCTTTTTGTTCGAGCCAGCACCCTGAAATTTCTGTCCATCCACCTCGACCTGGGAAGAACAGACACGTGTCAGAATGGCCCCGTGCCTCCCCCCCAAAGCAGGAGTTAACTCCTGGGGAGCTGACTGCTCACCTCCATGACAAAGCGCTTGTCGTGGCTGCCCCCGGTCTCGGAGATGAGCTCGTACTTGAGGCCACGCCTCTTTTCGTTAAGTTCCATAACAGGGTTCTTGCCATGCTTGGTCAGGATCGGCCCCTGCTGTTTTACGTTCTCAGGGAAAGCAGAAAAGAAAACCAAAAAACTCAGCTAAGGGCTTTCCGGCACGTGGAGGAGGGCAGCTGCCCCCGACAGGACAGAGGCCCTCCGCTCCACCTTCCCTGCTGTCACTCACTTCCCTCGCCTCCCAGCAATGCGACCACCTCCACGGGCACCCTATCTCTGGGGAATGGCCTGACTTCGGCTGACGACCACCCCACTGCAGCCCCGGGGGCTGGGCCGGCATCAGCAGGGGCCCTCGTGGTGGCGGCTCAAAGGCTCACCCCCGGCTCCCTGTGTAGGCCCCTGGACTGGAAGCTACCGTTGCGAGGGAAGTAACGAGAACCAGCAACCACGCTGGCTCCCAGGACACAGAGCTGCCCGCGGCATCCCGTTGGGCATGCCGGCCCCTACCACGTGCTCACCTCGGCGGTGGGATCAGAGGGGAAGGCAGTGCTGGGGGTCGAAGCAGCTTCCACCACAGGCGGAGGGGCCAGCACGGCCGGCTTTGCTTCCGTCTCTTCAGCAGAGTCCTCCCCCTTGCTAGAGTCTCTGCCTTCCGCGCCGGTAGGCAGGCCCATGTCCTGTAACACCTGTCAGAGGGACACCCACGAAACTCACCAGTTAGGGATGGGGACTCAAGCACCAGGGTCATCTACGCAGACCTCGCCCCCTCCCCCGGATCCGGAACCAGCAATCGGAGGCTGTCCCCCACCCCCCAGATCCCTGACGCCCAGCTACATTCAGGGACTCTCTGCCTGTCAACCACAATGATGAAGCTATCCTTCCACTTGTGACTTGGAAGACATTTAAAAACTACTTATCTCCGTGTTCACACGCCCTCCCTAAGCTCGGTGTTATCCACACTGAGGGTTTCTATGGCCCAGGACTGCTCGACAGGAGCTCTAATGCACAAGCACTTTGCTGCACGGTGAACGAGCATGCAGTGCCTGACCCCACCCATGCTTACCTTAACGGCCACGTGCAGCTTGGCAGTCTTCTTGGATGGCCCAGAGGCCTCAAATGAGTTGCCATCCACCTCCACAGACATGGTAAAGATGGGGGCGTGGACTGGGCCCGTCTGGGAAACCAGCTTATACTGCAGCCCCGGCTTCAGCTGGTTGAGTCTCATGAGTGCATTCATAGCTTGGGGAGGCTCTGCCTTCTCCTCTGCAGAGACAGAACACCAGCAGGGTTCCAGACCATCAGTCGGCGTTCCCCGGGCTGGGGGGAGGAATCACCCCGAACCCGCTCCTGCGGCGCGGCACGGCAGGGCACAGCACGGCGGCCTGGAAGCCTGCCCCGGCCAAAGCCTCCCCCACGCTGCTCCCAGAACGTCCACCCCACCTGCGTGCCAGACCCACACTATAGTCTGTCCAGGACGGTTGCCCTATCCTGCCTGAGAAAACTAAGGAAAAAGCAAGCATCTCGGGACGCCTGGGTGGCTCAGTTGGTTGGGCAGCTGCCTTCGGCTCAGGTCATGATCCCAGTGTCCTGGGATCGAGTCCCGCATCGGGCTCCTTGCTCGGCGGGGAGCCTGCTTCTCCCTCTGCCTCTGCCTGCCATTCTGTCTGCCTGTGCTCGCTCTCTCCCCCTCTCTCTCTGATAAATAAATAAAATCTTTATAAAAAAAAAAAAAAAAAAAAAAAAAGCAAGCATCTCACCACTTTGGGACTTAATTGAGCCTGAAGACACGCTACGGACTAGAAACAAACACCAGTACCTTTCTTCTGAATCTTCTTCTTCTTTTTACTGGGAGACTTCTCCTCCCCATCTTCTTCCATCGGGCGTTTCATGGGCGTAATGGCATAGGTGGTGCTGGGGGGGATTTGAACTGAAGGAAGAGATCACAACAGAGAAGGCTGAGACTCCCTCCCGTGCTCCTGCCAGCAGATCGCGCCAACGCCAGCAAGCTGGGGCCAGGCCCCCGGGGCGAGCTTACCTGTGTAATCCACTGGGTTTTCATTCTTTGGTTTCTTGGGCATCTTAGAAGGCAGAGGGTCCATACCCAGAACTTTATGGAGCTGGCCAAACGCAGCAAGTCGCAGAGCATGCTGGAGAAGGGGAAGAGGACCTGACTCAGCCGCCCTGTGCTCCCCACCAAGGTGTGTGTGCTCGCTAATGCCTTCTGGAATGGGTGGGAGCTGAGGGGATTGCTAACGGTCTCCCCTACAACAGCAAGGGGTCCCCCAACAGCCAGAGGAGGGCCTGACTGCCAGGGCCCAACCTTGCTGTGGGGGAAGGCCTGCCTGTGACCACCCCCCTCAAGAGGAATACAGGAGACCCCAACCTGGGGACTGGTTGCCACACGGAGCCACGTGGTGGGTCTGCAAGGGAAGGACCCTGGAGCAGTGCACACAGTAAATACATCTCCCTGCTGAACTCGGTGTCCGAAAATAGCACTCGAGCAGGCTGAAGGAACAGGAGACAACCACGCGTGGCGCCAAGGGAAAGAAGCAGCCCAGATTGGGGCGCCCTGTATCAGGCACAATCCCTTCTCCTTCGGTCCCCAACCTGAGCCTACATGTCCAGTGGCTACCCTGAGAATACCCAGTAACGGAACTGGAAGCCAGTGATTACAGACTGGGTAAGGGCTCACGTTGGCAATGGCGATGACTATACCTGCGCACTCTGTGTGATATCTTCCCGTTGCTGTCTGTCTAGATGCCCAATAGCATCAGTGGCTTCTTTTTCACAAGGGTCATAAATGCCAGAACCATCTGAAGGCAGGAAACAAGGAAGATATGCAGAGGATTATCTTTTAGCATCTCGGAAGAGTTGTGCTGGCTGAGGGGACCAGGTGCGTTACCCCCCACGCCCCATCCACACCCAGCTCTGGAAAACACGCTGAGCTCGGTGACCCACTCGGCGTCCAGCCCGTGAGAGAAATAATTCACGTGTCTCAGAGCAAGGAGCTCGCGTGGGAGTGGGTCACCATCGCCCCGGATCCGCCCTGAGTCACAGCTGCGGAGCCGGCACAGGGCTGGATATGATGGTGCAAGAGGGGAGTCGCATGCTTCGGCCCTAGGGGGACATGGGGCTGCTGCTGCCCTAACCCGGTCAGGGGAACCACCAGGAAGTGGCCTTGGGGCCTCAATCCCTGTCCTTTCCCTGCAACCTGCAAAGCACAAGGCCCCAACCTGGCATCACGATCCCCGACGCCAGGCACTCCAGCACTCTCCGCAGGGCCTCGCCGGCACCCATTGGTCTGTTGGCTGTGCCGATGGATTTCTCACAGAGAAGCTCAAGGGGCTGAAAGGCAAGAGGGACAGTTAGCACCACTGTCCAGGAAGCGATCAGCCGACGCTGAGGAGTTGTCACTGGGTATGTTTTTTGGGGGGCAGGGGTGTCTAAGCCCTCCAATTTCACAAGTTGGGGGTGGTCAAAGCCCTCAAAGATCACAAGATAAGGATGAACCAAAGTCAGGACAACTAGAGCCCGGCTTGGTGACTTTTCCTTAAAAGAATGAACACTAAATCTGTCAGACTGTGTGAGCTAAGAGGCAAAGCAGGAACTGTTACCTAGATACTTATACATTTATTACGTAGCCACTTCAAAATACAAAAACCAATCTTAACTGTGGGCTGTTGACAGACAGGCAGCTGGCCAGAATTGGCCTATGGGCCCCACTCTGCTGACCAGCATCCACGAGAAGCTATAAAAATGCTTCTTCACAGTAAATGTGCTACCTGGCCAGCGCCCTTCCCTAGGCTGAGCTATGTGTCCACCATGGCGGGCGGTGGGGGGTGGGGACGGACATCCTGGTCTAGCTCTCACCCCTTGCCCGAGGTGTGGCACAAAGTAGTTCTCAATAAATGGCTAATAAGGGATGCAGTGGCCATGGCCCAGAAGGCCACTCCAGTCCAGTTACTGTAACATATTCCTGGGATACGGGAGAAATCTCTACACACACAAACCCCAAGTGTCCACAGCTATAAGGCGCCTTACCCATCCTCTGAGGGGACCCCAGGTGGGCACGCGGGTACACAGGTCCCTCAGGACCCGGATGACAATGACACACGACTTCAGCCCGTTGGCTCTGGCCTAGAGAACAAAGCACAGGCTCTTTACACCAAGGAACCTCCCTTAAATACAAGGCAAACATGAAAAACACAAGTCTCAGGGTGCTACTTTGTCAAGGGTAAACGGTGAACGGTCAAGACCATCAAGTGTGCGGTCAGCAGAGGTTTCACCGGGTGGACAAGAACAATGTTACTCTTGGCACAAAGCAGCAGCAGCCCACCTACTCAGTCACAAGCCTCCTTTGGGGACGTCAAATTTGTCTAAGCGCGCTCTGTTAGCAACTGCACGCCAGCAGGTGCTAAGTTCGGCACGGCGGTCTTCAATGTTACCGAAACTTTATGGTGAAAGTTAGCCAAGTTAAAACTTAGGAATTCTCTACCAAAAGACAAATAGAAGAACAAAATGCAAACCTGGAACCACTTGGCGTGTCGGAGGGACGCCAAGGCAGCAAGGCATTTCTGCCTGTCCAGAACGTCCGGGGGATCGTTGACTGATAGCGTTTCTATTCATGGATGGAATAAGAAGACAAGGTACAGTTTGACCAAGGGGTTTCTGTCAGGTGGAAAGGGGATGTGGCAGCTTCCTAAAGGGCAGCTGAGGCTCCCAGAATCTCAAGTCATCTCCACCCTAGACCAGGGAAGGAGAAGCTCGAGTGCATTTAACTCTGCCCTGAGGAGATCGTAAAAATCGGAGGCCCCTCCAAAAAACAAAAACAAAAACAAAAACAGAAGTGGGAAGTTACTCTAAAAGGAATAATCCCATGGAGGGGAAGGGGACAGATAGGTGGATCCTATCTTCTAATAGACAATTACCTTGCTTCCTCCCCATGAGCTCCCAATAAATTAGCTATGCTAAAAATTTCAATAGCAAAAATCCCCCCCAAAAAAACAAAACCAAAAACCAAAAACAAAAAACAAAAAACCCCAAAAACAAAAAAACCCCCAAAAATAAAAACAAAGCAAAAACCCCCCAAAAACAAAAACAAAAACACCATAATAGGTGGGGGGAGTGGAAATGAACTCCCTCTCTGCTTCCCACAACGGCCATCCCCTGAGGCATCTGCAGCAAAGGGGACCACCTCCGCCCACCAGGCGGGACTGCCCTAGCCCCAGCCCTTGACAGAGAGAGTCCTGTTGGTCAAAGGTCCAGCGTCCCTAAATCGATAATTGGAATCAGGTATGAGAACCAAAGGTAATCAAAGAATAGCAACAAGGGCGCAAGGTGTGAGCCTCTGCTGCAGCAGAACTGGGGCGCGTCACCTCCACCCCCCGTGTGTCAGGGGTTTAGATAAGGCCTGCGACCTCCGCTCTGCGCTGCGAGAGCTCAGATTAAAAACAGTTTACACGCAGAAGAGACACCAGAGGGGCCCTTGGTGGCCTCTGAATTACGAAAGCGTTATGAGCCTCTGAGATTTTTGGTTTTGCAAATTACACAACTGTTTACAACTTTATCCAAAACTCAGTAGCAGCTCTTTGCATTCCAGTCCCGGCAGCTGATTATAGCGGCCCCTGGAAGCGGAGGAGCGAGGCGGCCCCTGGTTCTGCTGCAACACAAGCTGTCTGCACGACTCCAACATGATGTTCATGCAGAAACCATCTGGTTGTCTTCCAGAATTTACAAGCCATGTAAAATCACCAGGGACACACTTTTCCAAGGCCAGAGAACGCTCAACAGAAAAACCAAGTTAACACTGATGAGAACACTCAAGGATTCAGATAAAAAAAACAACAACAACGGTGCAATCCTCTAAGAAAAGTGCTACTCACTTTTAGTGCAACTGTTTTGTCAAACTCCCAAGTGCTGAAACTGCACGGGAGACGGGGTCTCAGAGTACAGGTGGTCAAAGCTACACCAACAGCCTTTTAGCAAAGCAGTCTAAAATTGAATAGCACGTTTGCCTGGTGAGGGCACACCAAGTTTCCACAGTCCTGCTGGCCTTTCTCAGCCTCCCTACCTCCAGCTAATACTTTCTCCATTTCTTCTCTGACAACGGGGGATGTCAGATGGATGGTCAGGGACAACGGAGGCTCTTTTGTGTTTTTTATCACAATTGCAGCATCGTCAACAGACTGGAGTATTTCGTACTTGTCTTCTGTGACCGCCTACAAAAGAAAATGCAACTTTCAAACACACTTCCTCCCCAAGGCAGGCCATCAACAGCTCTGCCTTGCGGGTTACCCCAGCACACGTGGCAGCTTCTTGGATGGAGATGGGATAGCGGTGCCTTCATCTAGGGGATCGGGACCTCCTTCCTGCCCACCAGGTCTCTGGCCATTTTCTGGGTACTCCAGAGCCGAGGTCTCTAACTACGCAGAGAAGTCATTTTTCACGGGGAGCTTCACAGTGCAATACCTCAGGGTCTGGGAGAAGGAGACAAGGGTGTGAATCCTCATTGTGTCGCGCGGGAGTTGTGTAACTCTGGGCAAGTCACTTCATCTCATTGAGATACTGGTTTCTAATGTGTAAAATGGAATTTGTGACAAGACCTACACCACCAGGCTGCAGGAGGCTTACACCGACACCATGTGCAAACACAACCCCCAGCACAGAGGAACCCACTGCTGGGGGCGGGGGGCAGCCATCAGTGTGGAAAGAGACGGTGTAGTAAGTGATTTGTGTCACAGGACGCATACACAGAAAAGCATGTACTTGCTGCTAATGCATGTGTCTATAAAATGACGTTCACCTGGCTTCTGCTTTCTCCTTTATACCAGCTTATGTGCCTTAATCAAGAAAATTCAAACTATCATGGTTTTTGTGAGGGGAAACATAAAGGCATTATCACGTTGAGGAGAGGACAAATGCAGACTGAAGAACCGGGGGTTTTTCTCCACCTCAGCACCAGGGACCCCCTGGGCTATGGGAACAGCCTCCGGCCTGCGGACACTGAGCACCCACCTCTGGCCCCCACCCAGTGGATCAGCAGCACCCCACTCCCCCTGCCGTGACAACCAAAACTGTCTCCAACTCACCAAATGTCCTCTGTGAGGGCCAAAACTGCCTCAGTCAAAAACCACTAATCAATAAAAATACACTCTATTTGTATCTTTCTTGAAAGACTTTACAAAAAGAGAAAAGAGGTCTTTCCTTTGGAAACATTTACAACAACGCAATTTTCATCAACAAATATACTTTATAGACAGGGATTAAAATTAACATAAAAATGACCACCAAAACAGGAAAGTTAGGGCTTCATCAACCTGAAACCTGGCTCTCCAGAAGTACCCACTGTACTGCATCAGCTCCACACTCAATTCTGACCTCTATCCCAAATCCCAAGTCATCAGGCACATGGGGAAAAAATAAAAAATCTATATTTACATTTGAAAACGAACAGTGTCTTTCCCTAAGGAATTCCACTTCTTGGTTTGGTTTTGTTACTTATTCTTCTGCTAATCCTGTTGCTGAATTGAGGGTGAATGTGTACCAAGGAGTTAGCACACAGTGGTGACGCACGGAGGTCCTGAAACCCCCGGACCCACAACCAGGGGTCCTGGGATCAACTACTCAGCTCCTCGCACCCCAGTGACATCTCCTGAAATACTCGGACAACAAAACCCTATCTTAAAGGATCATTACGGGGAGGAAACGTATAAACACATATAAATAAATACATAAACATAAGAATACCAACAGCATGCCTGACCCAGAGTCTGGTATAGTAAATAGTAAATGCACAAGAAATATTGAGGGTATTATTTATGCAACACTTTGGTAATGAAACACAAAGGCTGGTTTTTAAAAAGCTCTTGTGTCCAGTTTCGGATCAGGGAGGAAGAGTTAATCATTGTACCTTCTACCCAACCCTCTGCATACTCGCACATCCACCCCATTGGATGGAGCGTGGACTTAGGGCTGCAGTCTGGTACGGCCCAGCACACAGTAGGCACAGAGTCTTTCCCGGCTGACAGCGCCTGGGCCCATGGTGGTCAGTCAGGCGCCGTCCCAGAACCTCAGCAGCCCTGCAGCATCCTGCCGTCACCTCGGGGTCAGGCGTGCTCAAGCACATGCGAGGGGGGCTTTGCGGCGCGTCTCCCGATGCACAGCACAAGTGGCCTCTCTTCTGTCCCGCTGTCCTCGACAAGCGTGACCCGACCCCACCCCGGGGAGGCAGTCACACTCACAGCGAGCTGGATGGCCAGGTTGTCAGCCACCTTGTCCAGGAGGGCGGTTGTGGGCTTCTCCTTACAGAGCAGCACCAGCTCTAAATCCAAGTCCCCCTTGAGCAGCAGGCCCTTTGCCACGAGGCCCACGCGCATCACGCCGCGCAGGGTTCTGGTCATGTGCTCCGTCTTCTGCTCCCTGAGGGACACACAATGCATGCTCAGTGAGGGAGTCCACGCAGCCAGAACCCAGAGTCCCTGGAAAGGCTGGAGTTTCTTAGAAAAGGAGACGCTCACTCCGATGCTGGCCAATCTCTCTTGGAAGGCTCCCCACCCTCCCGGAACCTCACACGTACCCAGCCCCTTCTTTGGCCTCGTCCTCTGGGGGCACGTCCACATTCTCGGACTCCGCGTGCTCACTGCTGCCTTTCTCCTGCTCGTCTATCCAGTCGGACACGGCCTTGAGCGCCCTCTCTGTGTGCGACACCATGTTCTGGACCGCCTCCAGTTCCTCTTGGGTCGGATAAACAGAAGAATGCTTTGCCATCACATGGCGGTCGTCATTCACAAAAATTCGCATTGGACGCTGGAAATGTGAACACTCGGTTTAAAACCTTGCACAGACACCACACCCCCCTCCGGCTATCTTTCAGGCTGCCCAACTCAGAATTCTGCCTTATCACTTGTGTCAGAGTAGGCTGAGAAGCAGGACAACCAGATGGAACAGCTGTTCATTCTGGAGGCAGCTGAGAGGGGCCACACTCAACCTAACCTAAAACATTTGTATGTGTGTCTGTATCTGTATGAGTGTGAACTCTGACATGATGTAGTAGTATTTTGTAATTCAAAAAGTCTAATGAAAAAACAGGAGAATCAAATGCCTTGGGGAAATGCCACATCTCTGAATATCATGAATAAAGAAGTATGATTAAAAAAAACTTACCATCTTTACTTCTTTTTTCTGTAGTGTCTGGAAATCAAATGTTTGCTTATCTTTTCAAATTGTGACAGATTTCCTTGGTGTTATCAATACTTCAACTATCTATAAGATCAGAAAATCTTTTTAGTTTCAAATATTTCACAGATGGATGAATTTTAGCAGCCAGACGCTGAACAGGATGAAGGTCAGTGGTGCAGCCACAGGAAGGGGCCCTGTTAACCCAGGACACATTTTTATTCCAAGTAGTCACTGCTAAAACAGCTAATTATAAAATCCCATAAAAATGAAAACAGACCGACTTCCCACCCACATCCCGTAAATTTTCTATTTCATCTCCTTTCATCTTTTTTTAATGTAAAATATGCCAGTTTTTACAAATAAAGAAAAAAAATAAAAACCTATGAGCCTCCAATAAATGTTCAGCAAACTCTTGGTGCTTGAAGAAGGAAAAAGAGAAGGAGCGAGCTCTGGTCTTTGAAGGTAATGAAAAAGATGGGGGGGGGGGGCGCCGCCTAGGTGGCTCAGTGGGTTAAAGCCTCTGCCTTTGGCTCAGGTCATGGTCTCAGGGTCCTGGGATCGAGCCCCACATCGGGCTCTCTGCTTGGCGGGGAGCCTGCTTCCTCCCTCTCTCTCTGCCTGCCTCTCTGCCTACTTGTGATCTCTGTCTGTCAAATAAATAAATAAAATCTTTAAAAAAAAAAGAAAGAAAAAGACGGAAGGAAAGCAGGAGACAGAAAGCCAGTTTCTGTACTGGAAAGGCAAGAACTTTCTGCAACATCAGGTGGACGTAACCAAGGCTCCACGTGGCCACACCTGTGCGTTCCGTTTTGGAGGCCGAGAGAACGCAAGTGCGTGACAGAAGTCCTCAGGACAAGCACAGCTGTAATTACCATCTTGGGCTCTAAATAACAGGCTGACTACAACCTACTCAATTCCCACTCTGTGCAAACAGTCTGGTCCACACTGAAATCTTCCAAATGAGTAAACAACAACAACAAAATCCATCAGAGTAATATACAAGAGAAGAATGCGCGCCTCCCATCCAACCACACAACAGCCAGCTCCTTCAGTCTTGGTCAGTCACCAGCCAGGGCAGCAGGCCCCATTTGGAAAGGCACACATTTCAAGGACAAACCTGGACGTGATGGGCCAAAACAAGAATTTCCCACAATGCTTCAAAACTACCTAACAACCTAACTGCAAATCTGCAGGTTTCAAAGTGGAACTATAAAGCTGAAAGGTGGAATTAGAGGGGGCTACAGATAAGCAGGGGTCAAAGGCTATGCTGTGGGAGGGCTGGGGAGAGGAGTGAATCTCTGGGCTCCGCTCTGTCACCAAATGGGAGCTTCCGCACACACCTAGGCTTGCCTGTCCAGCCACTAGCCATGTGGCCCTCAAGTTTCCCTGCAGCTTCCTTCTACACCTGTGACACAGATACGGCCCCTCTACCTTTGCAGGAGGATTGAAAATTAAACAAGTCAACCCACAGAGAGCAAGCTGCACAAACCCCATGAACCCTTCACAACGGCACCAATTTCTTCTACCAACAAGATCTCTATTTGCCAGGTTGCCCTGGGCAGCTAAGCAGTGACTGACACACAAAGTGCATCCCGCATGAAAAAGTTCCCATTCCTTCACTTGGGAACATGGATATCAAGGCTGGGTTCAAAAAGAATGCTTTACCTGTTAGGTAGTATTTAAGATAAATTACGGTTGCAAGTACATTCCTGGTATCTGCTCTACAACATCCCAGGGAGGCAGGCGGTGGAGATGCGGACGGAGATAAAATGGGCCGGTGCAGTGCTGACCGCCACCGAAGCTGGGAGACGGGTATGTTGGGATTCACTTGTGATGTCTGAAAACTGCCATTCCGGTTCTTTCTTTAATTGCAGAACGGACTTACATACTCCTAATAAAAGCGCAGCCACAACACATCATTCAAAAATTCAACCAACACTCAAGATACCCAGAATCTCAACCGAGAAGCGGATTCCGAGAAATCACAGCCCACAGCCCATGCTAGACGGGCCCCACTCCTGGCCACGTCGACGCCGGAACTGCATCCCACTGAGTAGCGAAGGCTGATGCTCCAACCGTGCTGATTTACTCAACATGTATTTAGCACGTACTTTCTTCAGACGAGGCCCCAGGGTTGGCTTCCAGGACAGGGACAGACACCTCAGACAAGGGCCTTGCCCCTGTGGACCTGGCTGGCTGGCACAATGTAGAGAAGAAACTCCTGCCTTCCGAGACCAACAAGGTGCCAGGAGCCAACGTCTCACTGCACACTCACCAGCTCTTCGTGCTACGCTCCACCGCCACCACGAACATCAAATGTGGAGACTTTAAAAACAACAGAACTTAAACCAAGGCTTCAGAAGGCTAAGAGTTTTTCATTCCAGGTTTTACAGACCTGATATTGTCTAACTTTCTAAAAGGAGCTCCCCAGAGAGATGGCTAATTCAGCCCCTCACCACGGAACTGTGGGAGCCTGGTCACTTGCATATCAGAAAGCAAGGAAGCAGGGTGCCTGGGTGGCTCAGTCGTTTAACGCCTGCCTTCAGCTCAGGTCATGATCCCAGGCTTCTGGGATCGAGGCCCACATCAGGGTCCCCGCTTGGCGGGAGACCTGCTTCCCCCTCTCCCACTCCCCCTCCTTGTGTTCCTCTCTCTTGGTGTCAAATAAATAAATAAATAAATGTTTAAAAAGCAAGGAAGTGCTTGGACATTAACACAAGTCCAAAGGACAAGGAGTTGACTTGTAAAGGCTCCCATCAGCTACATTTGGAGCAACGGAATACAAAAGAAAAAAAAAAAACATAAAATGCGGGGCGCTTGGGTGGCTCAGTGGGTTAAGCTTTCTGCCTTTGGCTCGGGTCATGATCTCAGGGTCCTGGGATTGAGCCCCACTTGGAGCTCTCTGCTCAGAAGGGAGCCTGCTTCCCGTTCTCTCTCTGCCTGCCTCTCTGCCTACTTGTGATCTCTCTCTGTCAAATAAATAAATAAAACCTTAAAAAAAAAAAAAAAAAAAGAAAGAAACAAAGAAACATAAAATACTGCCGTATGTATGAAGTTCCAGAACAGCCAAACTGCTCAGCAGTTGCCCTGGACAGGTGGTGGCAGGGACACCTGGGAAGAGTGCTTTCAGAGTGATGGTCATGGTCTACATCTTGGTAGGGATGGAGCGTAAGCAGTGGTCAAAACTAAACGGTATACTGAACATGTGTGCATTACTTAAAAAACAAAACAACAAAAAAAACCCAACTATAACTAAATACTGGACTCTAGTTAATACTTAGATAGAGACCCCAATTTTCGGCCACTCTAAAAGGCATCATAAGGATAAAGTGGATTATATGGCAGAGGCATCCAGTAGATGCATATATAAATAAACGTGAACTGAACAACGACCAGAACAGACGGAGAGATGATGTATGAGACAAAACCGGAGCCAAATGTCACGGCAGAACCTAGGCTATACCCACAGGCAGCCGCTTACTTTAGAACTGTCACCTTTGGTGTATATTTGAAAATTTTCATCCTAAAATGTTATAAATATATAATCAAAACTGATTCCGCACCAAAAATGTACATAAAAGCTCGAGTCTGTCGTCGCACTTAATAAAACCCCCAGAACCTCACTTGCCACCACAGGAGGGGCCATCCCAGCTCCCTACTCTGAAAATGGTGAAGAGCAACTGAAGCCCACCCACAGCTGAGGTGGGCATCGCAACTCAGAATGAATGCCATCCGACAAAGAGAAAACAGGAGTAGAAGATCACTCTTCTACCAATGGGTAAAAAGATACTGTGTCACGGGGCGCCTGGGTGGCTCAGTGGGTTAAGCGTCTGCCTTCGGCTCAGGTCATGATCCCAGGGTCCTGGGCTTGAGCCCCACATCAGGCTCCCTGCTCACCGGGGAGTCTGCTTCTCCCTCTCCCTCTGCCTGCCACTCCCCCTGCTTATGGGCACAGGCAATCGTTCTCTTTCAGGCAAATAGATAAATAAAATCTTAAAAAAAAAAAAAAAAAAAAAAAAAAAGATTGTGTCAAAGGAAATGAGCCCACCGAAAGTACCTCACAGACATACACACGCCCCCAAATGCACCTGCCATCCTGCATGGAGGCCTCCCTCTGCTGCCTTCACCATTAAAACTCGAACGTGGGTGTGCCTCTGCTGCACGCGGCTGCAGCCCCTGAGCTTCCTCTGTTCCAAGCAGCAGGCCCCAGAAGGAACCCCTGAAGAGACCCACTGGGCTGTGGCTGGCCGTGACCACCACACCTGACCCCAACCTGTGGAACATTCAGCCCTGGAGCCCTCCTCCTTTAGACCGGGCCTTGGTGGTGATGCCTCCTGACTCAGGGACACAGAATTATGTGAGCTAAAACAAACACTGAAAACTGGAGACAATGCTCCTTTGCAGGCCAGCAAATCCAGTCTCCGTTGTCTCTATGAACCCGGATCCGTCATCCCAGCCGGCTTTTTCAGAAGCCAGCTGCTCTGGTCTTGAATACCAGGGCATCCAACTCATTAACAGACATAGGGGTCTTCTGGGCAAGCAGAAACCTCCTTTCCAAGATTTTTAGCGAAGAACACTGTTGGCGAGAAGCCCCCAACCCCGACCTACCCATAAGCAACACTCCACTGGCCCCTGCCAATCAAACTTTAAAAAGAAGCCACTCCAGCAACCACCTTTATGATTCAAAAATGGGGCATAAGGAAGCCCAATTTTTACCAGTCCAGCTTCTCTGAAAAGAAGCCAAAGCAAGGAACAGCTGGAGAGTGAAGAACTGGGGTTTTAAACGTGAACTTTGTGTGGCTGGGGATGTTCTAACAGGGATCAGGTTTCTTCTCGAATCCAGCCACGCACAACATGCAGAGTTACGGAAGTTTAAACCACAAAACCTTTCTGCTGCAGTGTGATGACCACATCTCTGACCTCTTGCTAATTAGAATGTGACATATGTGGCACTTGCTGTTGGAAAAAAAAAACACGCCCATCAGCATGCATGGATCAACAACCGTTTACAGAATGAATGGACAGGTGTAGTGGCAACACCCTCACAGGTACAGCCCCGCCTATCTTCCAGAGCTGATACCTCCTCTACCAGTGTATTTCCCGGAGTTCCTACCACTGTTCCAGAGACTCTGGGGAACTGTCTTGAAACAGATGCTCCTCTAAGAGACTGAAGAATTAGGCTCTGACATGTGCAAGGATCCACACTCCATGTCCAACTGCCCCATCTCTGGAGCTGTCCTGCCCTGGCATGTGAGGTGAAGTAATAGACACATGCTCCTCTCTAGTGACGCTACAAACCTCTACAGACTGACATCATCAAGGACACACGAAAAGTAAGTTTAACAAACCATTCAGTCAAAAGACACCTATCTAAAATCTGGTTATGAATGCCACTCTGAGAGATTTTAAAATCCAGCACAGATCTAACACCTAGTACAGTGATTCCCAAATCTGTCTGCAACGGTATTTTTACTGATCCACAAGGAGATATAAAGTTAGGAATAAAGATTTTCACAAATATTTTCGATTTTAAAAAGCACATCTTTTTTCCTCAAGAAAAGATGGATACAACGTACACTAATTACAAAGATATTTTTCTTGACTAAATAAAAAGTTGACAAATACAGATTTTTTTCCCCTTAAAAGGTTTCTGGAACTCCACTGTTGAGACCCCGGGCTCTAGGGCCACTGGTACTGTAGAGCACTCACGGATCTTGGGAGACAGAAGCCCCAGGTTTGTGCCTACCAGGGCTCTCCAACCTAGCACCTATGGGACCTTCCAGCAAATTACCTACCTATTCAGAGCTGGGTCAAACACTAGCTAAGATAAGAGTTGCAAATAGTAAGGATAAAAGGTGACTTTATGGAAAGATACTTCATTGACCATAAAACTACAAATGCAATGTATTAAAGGAGGAATTGCAATGGCTCTTGGATGAACCAACAGAAATGTTTAAGTCTGCCTGTGAGAGGACCGGACAGTAAAGTGTGTACCATGACTCCCAAGTGGGAATTGCCAAACCTCCTTTCCAACATCCTCTTCAAGAGGCAAAGGGGCGAAGTAAGTTAGTTTAGGAACTCTTCCACACCTGGCTGGGGAGGGGGACACACTCCACGCTGTGCAACCCTTCCTTGTTGGATTTTTTAAGGAGACTCTACACCCAGGACGCAGCCCAACGCAGGACTTGAAATCAAGTCCTGAGCAGAGATCAAGCGTCAGATGCTTAATCACCTGAGCCAGCCAGGTGCTCCTGATTTTTAATTTGGCATGCAATTTGTTCACTTCCCCCAAAGCATCCCCCACTCCAACCAGTGCAAAGAAAATAAGACCATTCCTCAACAGATGTGTCGTATACATGCGAATTCACAAACACGAATTATTTTAGTGGGTGAGGGCGGCACTTCTCGGTTTTTACAAAATTTTATTTTATTTAAATTAACATAGACTGTATTGCTAGTTTCAGTGATTCATCAATTGCGCGTTAACACCCCGCGCTCAGTACATCATGTGCCCTCATTAATGCCCACAGCAAAGTTACCCCCTCCCTCTTCCAAGGGCCACCCTCTTTTATTTTATTTTATTTTTTTTTTAAGATTTTATTTATTTATCAGAGAGAGAGAGCACAGGCAGACAGAATGGCAGGCAGAGGCAGAGGGAGAAGCAGGCTCCCCGCTGAGCAAGGAGCCCAATGTGGGACTCGATCCCAGGACGCCGGGATCATGACCTGAGCCGAAGGCAGCTGCTTAACCAACTGAGCCACTCAGGCGTCCCAGGGCCACCCTCTTTTAAATAAAACTTTTTTATTCTGAAGTAACTGTAGCTTCACATGCAGTTGTAAGAAATAACAGAGATCAAGTGTCCTCTGTAATCACCCCCCACCCTCGCCCTCTGCAATGGTAACATCTTGCAAACTACATAGTATAGTATCACAACCACAACAGACATGGATACAGTCAGACACAGGCCACTGCCAGCCCCACAAGGATCCCTCCTGTTGCAAGTGACTGGCCACACTCCCCTTCCACACACCCCATATGCCTAACCCTAAAAACCACTAATCCATTCACCATTCCTATAATTTTGGCACTCCAAGAATGTTATGTATGTGGAACTGCGGAGCATGCAACCTTTCAGCATTGGCTTGTTTCATGCAACATAACTGCTTCAAGACTCATCCAAGTTTTGTTATCAACAGCTGCTGCTTTCGGTTGGTGACAGCATTCCAGAGTATGGAGGCACCACTGTTTAACCATTACCCTCTGAAGGGCATGGCTTCCCGCTCCTGGCTATCAAGAATAAAGTTACTATGAACATTTGTGTATACATTTTTATGTGAACATAAACATTCATTTCTTTGGGATAAAAGCCCAAGAGTGAACTTGCTGGGTCACGTGGTAGTTGCCTATATGGTTTCCCAAGAAACCGCCAAGTGTATTTCCAGAGCCGAGATTTTAAAACAAATTCAAGTTAACCTCATCAAAATCAACTGAGTTCACCTTCTCTCCACTCCTGTCAGCTCACGCATCGCCTCTGTGCTGCTCTGGTCACTGGTGAGCCCTCACCGGGAAGGAAGCCTTTATGCCTTCCTGCAGACATTCTGCACAGGTCACCCACAGGACAAATGCTTATTAAGGCCTGCTACGAGCCATGGAGCTGGGATGGTTATTTCCACATTGTTAACATTTGGACTGCTTTTCTGAATTATGAGTACATACCAAGGATTATTAACTAGCAAAAAATCTAAATGTACCAAGAAGAAGCCAACCTAACTTGCAACATTTTATTCTTTACACATACATAGACTCAGGTAAGAAAAGGAGTCCAAAGGAAGCAACAGAAAACCAAGTGGCCTGGACGATTATCCCAGTAAGACCGAGCTTGAACCACAGTCCTAATGAAAACAGTAAGAAGGATGGCTCTTTGGGACGTTCAAGGAAAATTACAATGGATCTCAAATTGCAAACAGCATCACTTCTCACTAATCACCTAAGATTATAAAAATAATTTGGGGGGGTGCCTGGGTAGCTCAGTGGGTTAAAGCCTCTGCCTTCAGCTCAGGTCATGATCCCAGGGTCCCAGGATCAAGCCCCACATCGGGCTCTCTGTTTAGCCAGGAGCCTGCTTCTCCCTCTCTCTGCCTACTTGTGATCTCTATCTGTCAAATAAATAAATAAAATCTTAAATAATAATAATAATAATTTGGGACAAATTTACATACTCTCATAAGAGGATGCATGCTCCATTTTGTGACTAAATGATCCTCAGTGATCCCATATGGCACACAAGAAAATGGCCTGTGGACAACAAACTCACTTTCTTGTTAAAACTAGCAGCTCCATCTTCAATTTATTCATCCCATGAACACTTAATAAGAAAAAAACTTAAATTTCAACTGGACATTGCTCTCTCGAGACATGTGAAAATACACGATGTTAAAAGTCACTTCTAGGGGCACCTGGGTGGCTCAGTGGGTTAAAGCCTCTGCCTTCAGCTCAGGTCATGATCCCAGGGTCCTGGGATCGAGCCCCATGTCAGGCTCTCTGCTCAGCGGGAAGCCTGTTTCCTCCTCTCTCTCTCTCTGCCTGCCTCTCTGCCTACTTGTGATCTCTATCTGTCAAATAAATAAATAAAATCTTAAAAAAAAAAGTCACTTCTAAATTTCCAATCACAATTTATAGTGGGATCGCCTATAAAGTGCAACCTTGGGGAAATATCACAGGGATTTAATAGAGCATAAAATGGCAAGAAACAATTTTTACAAGTCGGTACACTGAAAAGGCTCCCTAACAAACACCTGTCCACCCCACTTTCAATATTGTTTCTGTAATGCTGCTAGTGCCACAAGAAGTCAGCACCCACTTACCCTAAATAACAGAGCAGAGAGGGAAGCTGGTCATTTCAGACAGAACTGTCAAGTGCTGCAGCAGGAATCTGAAGGAATCTCATCCCTTCAAGTCCCCTAACCTGCTTCACTGTGTGTAGACTCCTGTCAAACCACTATCTGCCTTTAGTTTCAAACCCCTTCACAGGAAATAGAAATCAAATTTTTTTCTCCCAGGACTTGGCTAAGATAAAAAGCACCCAATACGCATAGCCTGAAAAATCCTAACTCCCGAGGCTCCTGGGTGGCTCAGTGGGTTAAAGCCTCTGCTTTCAGCTCAGGTCATGATCCCAGGGTCCTGGGATCGAGCCCCACATCGGGCTCTCTGCTCAGCAGGGAGCCTGATTCCTCCTCTCTCTCTCTCTGTCTGCCTCTCTGCCTACTTGTGATCTCTGTCTGTCAAATAAATAAATAAATCTTTAAAATAAATAAATAAATAAATAAATAAAATCTTAAAAAAAAGAAAAGAAAAGAAAATCCCAACTCCCATGAAGGTTCAATCGAAGCAATATTCAGATAAAAAGTCATCCCTCTGGGGGCACCTGGGTGGCTCAGTGGGTTAAGCCGCTGCCTTCAGCTCGGGTCATGAACTCAGGGTCCTGGGATCGAGTTCCACATCGGGCTCTCTGCTCAGCGGGGAGCCTCTTCCCTCTCTCTCTGCCTGCCTCTCTGCCTACTTGTGATCTCTCTCCATCAAATAAATAAATAAAATCTTAAAAAAAAAAAAAACTCATTAAAAAAGTCATCCTTCTGTGAGACACACATGCATTTAATACCAGGTAGTGACATTTACAGTTCCAAACTGCACAAGGTTCATCAACTTACTGACAAAACGTAAAAGGAGGGCAAACCCAAGGAGTGCATAAACCCAAGTTCCTTGGGTAAGGGTATTATTCCTCTGAGTCATAAAAGGTGAAATCAGGAGGAACTGGGGAGAAGGATGAGAGAGGTAAATAAGAGGGAGTTGATCCAGCCCAAAGAAAACTTTTTTCCTTTTTAAAAGATTTATTTATTTATTTATTTATTTACTCGGGGGGGGGGGGCGGGAGAACACAAGCAGGGACAGTGGAGGAGGGAGAGGGAGAACCAGGCTCCCCACCCAGCAGGGACCCAGAATCACGACCTGAGCCGAAGGCAGACACCCACCAAGCCCCCACAGAAAACTTATAAAGAAAGCCTTTTTCAGAAAGTCATTTCCAAGCCCCACATCTTGCTATGGACAAGCCTACTGCTTACTCAAACAGAAGAGGCTTAAAGACTTACAGAAAGCTCTTTCCTCATCACTGACTCCACCTGTTCCTACCTAGAGACCTTAAGCAGGGGAGCATGAAAATGGGCGCCAAATAAGTGACATCCAAGTATTAGCAGCCGCTCTTTTTGACAGGAAGAATTTAAGAAAAGGAAGAAACAGCCTTAGATTCCTCACTCTCTGTAATATGGACCTCAGAAAACAAAAACAGAAACAAAAAGCCTCTAAAATATACTAAAAGAACAAAAAGAAAAAAATTTTTGCCTAAAGGCACTACACAAATACAATCAGGAAAAAAAAAAAAAAGTGCGATTAGGTACCACTCCACTCCAGAAGAGTGTGATTCCCAGGCTTGCCCAAGCTCTAGGAGAGTAGAGAAACTCTGATACACCCGTACTCAGTGCTGGCAAGGCCAAGCCTGGTGGTAACTGCCAGCCTCCAATCAACTCCAAACACTAGGGCCTGCAGAGATTCCATTCACAAATCCCAGGGTTCAGGATCTGCTCACATGGCCAACAGACAGCTCAGGGAGACGAGCCCAGGACTAGGGACAGGAGCACCTGCCAGTACCCTGGGGCCTGTTTTTCTCTTTTCCAGCTGTAATTGAGTTTCTGGTTCCCACACTTCATTCACAGCCTCACTGGCTGCTGTTACCTACATCTCACAAGACCACACACAAAGCATCACACACAAAGCATAGTGGCAGCAATGTGAGCAATCCGCGGAGATTCCCAACCACAACTCTCTGAGAAAAAAAAAAAGAGTCTGCAGCCCTCAATTTGAGCACCAACTTTGGATGGCACCTTAGGTTTTCCTGTGGAACCCAAATCTGCCACCACACCGCTCACTTTAAAGAGGAGAGAATCCTAAGCAATCGGAAAAAGATTCAGACCACTGAAATACCTAAGTCCTGAAAAGGAAGGCTTCTCAGAGGAAATGGGCACTCCCTTACTCATCTTTCATGTCCCCTGAGGAGAATCCCAAGCAACGGGTCAATCAATTTTGGAAATACTGAGAAGAGATGGCTTATCTCCCCCCAAACTCTGAACTGGGGAAGAGCATGCTGATCACTGTACATCCCAGATAATTCATCCAGGTGCAGTATTAACTGGGGCAGAACTTTAACTCAGTCCCTCAACTACGTGAGAAAATAATGTAGAAAATCGTTTTAGGCTCTCAAGTTTGGGTCACAATCTTCCAAGTTTCAGCATACCCAAATATCGCACCAGATCACCATTTTGACGAAGGATGCAAATCCTAAGCAATCTGGGGACAATTCATCATCAGTGAAACACCTGAACTAAAGAAAGGGAAAGCTTAAACCCTCCGCCAAGAATGGGTACTGATCTGGGGAGGCCTGGCTGACTACAGATTTGGGAACCCCATGCACCGACAAAGGCCTCCTAGGCAATCAGCGTGGGAACAGGGTTTCTGGGAGGAGGTCCGCGTCTCCACGCCATGTAAGGACAAAGGCGGCGACATTTCCCGCCTCGGGAACCTGGGACTCTCCTGGAACCCGGGACGGGACTGGGACAAAGACCAAAAAGGAACAAGGAGGGGGGTCGCCCCTGCCGCGCCAGCCAGGATGCTACCGGCCAAGGGGGGTGTGTGCTCCCGGCACGTGCGCGCGTGCGCGCGGGGCGCCGCAACAGACAAAGCCGGGCCCGGGGGACTCGGCGGCGGGGGGCCCGGTGCGCGCGCACCCCCCGCGCGAGGCGCCGCCGCCGGCCGAGGGGCCGCGAGGGGGGGCGGATGCGCGCGCACCGGGCCCTCGCCGCCGCCGCCGCCATTTTGTTTCCTCGGCACAATGGGGGAGAGTAACGGCCGAGCGCGGGAGCGAGACTGGCGAGGGAGGAATGAGACAAGCGCTGGGGCGAGGGAACCGGGCGTAGGCGGGGAGCGCGGGGCGCCTGAGGCCCTGTCACCGCGACCCCTCAGCCCGGCCCGCGCTGAGTGGGAGGACTGGCGGGGGGAGGGGCAGAGGCGGGAATGGGCCCCCGCCGCCGCCACATTGACGCTTACCTTGTCGGCGTTCCCTTCCCCGACCGCAACCGCCGCTGCCGCCCTCCTGCCACAGCCCGCCGGGGTCTCCCCCCAAAAACCACGCGGTGCGCACCGGGCTGCTGAGTCCAACTGCAATGGCGAGAAGAGGAGGAGGAGGAGCCGGGACCGGGGGCGAGCGGGCGGGCGGGCGCGCGCCGGGGAGGTGCGGGCCACGTGATCGACTGGAGCCCCGCCCCCTGCCGCCGCGTTGCCGCTTGACGCAGGCCGAGCCCGGGAGGGAGGGAGCGACGAAAAGAGATAAGGCGGGCTTCAGTCACGTGGCAGGAGCGCAGCCGTTGCGTTGTTGGTCACGTGGCATAAAAACGTTACCTCTTTTCGAGTCCTTGGTCATGTGATAGTGGCTTACGCAGAGGGTTCCTTAGCCACGTGACAAGGACTTCGGCCCGTCCCTTTGCTGTATTGGTAGGCCTGCGTCATGTGATGTGGTCGCCACTCTTTTTTTTTTTTTTTTAAATGGCGATTTTAAGCGGCATTACCACATGACGGAGGTCGAGGGGCGGAGTCTCTCCCGCTGCGAGTTTATGCGCCTGCGCGGCTGCCATCTTACGCCAGTCGCTCCGTGTACGTTGGCGGAAACGGCTAGTAGAGCCCGGCACGTGAGTATCTTCAAAGTGGCCGGATTTCGGTCGCGGAGGTTCCGCCTCTATCCGAGGTTACTTGGCGCAGCTTCTTACCCTCTCCTTGTATCTCTCGCTAGAGGCCGAGAAGACCCGAGATGCGGGTGTCAGTAACAGCCGGACACATCTTGTTGCTGCTCCTGGACCGGCGCTGGTGAGCGCTTCAGTTCCTTGGTCCTGCAAACCCCGCAGTGTAGCGTCTGGTCCTGCAAACCCCGCAGTGTAGCGTCTGGCCGCTCTGCCGGGCCCGGCGTCCAAAGGGCAGAGCCGAGCTGCTAGGGATCTTCTAGTCCTTTCACAGGTAGGGAAACCGAAGCCCAGTTGGAGGATTCACATCCCGCTCGTGGGAGAGCTGGGTCTCCGGTCACACGCTCGGCCAACCACAGCTCAGGGGTGTTAAGTAAAGGCACCGGGGACCGAGCGCCTTCTCTTTTCAAGCCCATTGTTGTTGCATCCTCCCGGCGTTTTGTGAGATCCCCGATATGCATACAATCTGCCTAAAGTCAGCCTCGCTCCCCTCCGGTGTCAGAATCAAGCTAGCGTTTGACAGGCGTCGTTACTAGGCACGTTGTCATGTTCGAGGCTGTTGTTCAGAAACTGCCGGGACTTAGAACAAGAACTTACTGAAAAGGTTTCCTTCTTGGAAATGAGAAGCCATTCAAGAGTTACCGGCACAGTAACGGATTTTCCTAGCAAAAATGTAGGATGTAAGCGCCTTTGTTAAGGATGCAAACCCACTGTCTGCTCTGGGTTTGAGTGCCTCCGTGTCACCAAAAACAGCCCACTTCTCTTGACCCTGCGTTTCCTTATCTACAAAATGGTAACGATTTTTCTTTAAAGCACTTGGCACAATTCTGTGTGCAGAATAAATGCGTCAAAATGATAACTATTATTAAAAAGGTAAATTGTAAAAATGTTACAGAAATGGGTGCATACTGTATATACTGCTTTGCTTTTCTATTTACATTTTATTTAGGGTTTTGAGCAGATAATCTGTTCACCTGATACAGAGTGTCAAATGTTCAAGATTGTGAGAGGACTATATCTGCCTCCACTTCTTAGCAGCCAGTGTTAAGCTTTGTGTGTATCTCTACAGCGGTGTTCTACTCACGGAGAGGCTTAGATTTATTTATTTTTGATGTTTTTCACACAAATGGTAGACATTTTGCCTCTTGATTTTTCCCCCCCGTATTTGGAGATCTTTCCTAAATAGAGCTTGAGACTGAAGAAAGTTTTGGCAAGATTAAGGGGCAATGCATTCAGGTAGAATTCGTTAAAGTAAATTCAGATTGTATACGGTCCTCATGAAGAGCAAGGTGTTAACTGGCTTTAACCTGTTAGAGACCAGCCGTTACCCACACTTCAAGGCACGGCTCAGCTGGCTGTAACTTGACTAAGCTAACAGCGCTACCAAGTGGCAGAACAAGGAAAGTTTCTAGTTTTCTGACTTCCCAAGTCCATAGATGGTTCTTGGGAGGGGCCAAAGATTAGATTTCTCAAGAACTTGCTTTTGAGGCTCTCAAGGCAGGCCCCAAACTCAGAAAGGGGTAGATAGGATCATGGTTATAACCAAAGTCTTTAGATCAAACTGAAGTCTTCACAGAGGGCCTGAAGACAGCTTTGAAGAGTTTTTCAGTCTTAAGGCTTTGCTAAGGATGCACGAAATGAGTGCCAGGGAAGCTGGTGTGGTTCTGATTGTTAATCTGTTGGACTGGTGGCTTATCCAACCTTGATTTTGTAGTAAGAGCTGCTGGACAGCAGTTGAAGTGTCAAGGAAACCAGACTCCTTTAGATAGTGCGTACAGGGGGTGTCTGGGTGGTGCCGTCGGGTTTCTGACTCTTAGTATCCACTCAGGCCATGATCTCATGGGTTTTTTTTTTTTTTTTAAAGATTTTATTTATTCAACAGACAGAGATCACAAGTAGGCAGAGAGGCAGGCAGAGAGAGAGAGAAGGAAGCAGGCTCCCTGCTGAGCAGAGAGCCCGATGTGGGACCCGATCCCAGGACCCCGAGATCATGACCCGAGCCGAAGGCAGCGGCTTAACCCACTGAGCCACCCAGGCACCCGAACTCATGGGTTTTGAGATCAGGCCTGGAGTCAGGCTCCACACTCCACGGGGAGTCTGCTTGAAAATTCCCTCCCTCCGTGCCTCTCCCAATTTTCACATGCATGTGCGTGCTCGTGCTTGCTCGCTCGCCTGCTATCTCTCTCAAATAAGTAAAGTTAAAAAAAAAAAGTATGTTCTGCTGGAGCCACCCCAACCTCATCCACCAGGAGTGGCAGGGTAAGTTTTCAGCCCCATCTTCTGACAAGCCACATCCATCGTGCTTCTTGTCTGTATTCTCTCCTTGGTCACCATGCAAGATTGAAGTCCCAAGGTGCCACCTGTCCCCTCTTGTTCCTTCATTTTCACCCTGACCCAGTCTTCCCCTACTGCCCTTGAGCCTTTCCACCACTACATGTTAAGAACCCCTGTATGCACAACCATTCTCTGACTTCCCTGCCATGCCCTGTCATCTAGCTGTGCACCCCCTGTCCCCGCTACAGCCTCTCCATCAACAGCTGGAGAGTAAGGTCTGTCCCCTCCTCTTGCAGTCCCTCTGCCTAGCCAGGTTCTGTCTTCATCAGGGACTTGTAGTGTTCTCGTGAACATGCTGTCCGTTGCTTGCCTTCCTCCTCTTTCTTGCATGTCAGCACCCCCACGTCCCAGTCACACTGAGGAACTTTTCTCTCTGAATCCTTTTTGACCCCTGCCTGTTGCCTTCTTCCCCTTTCAGTGAAGTGGACGTAGGTGGATCACAGGGCTTTGGGGATCTGCCCTTCCATGCTCAGTCTGGAGTTCAATTGACAAGTCCCTGCTATCATACTCTGAGACTAGGCCCATGGCTTGGGCACAGTGATTGGCTTAGGGGTGAGGGACCCAAATCCAGTCAGTCAGAGCCTCTGAGCCCTGGGCAAGGAACTTGGGCAAGAGAAGCTCTTGTTATAATCTTGAAGCCAGGGAAATACCAGGGGAGGGGAACGGAGCGGGGGCAGGGAGTAAACCTTGATGAAAGAACTTGACAGAATGAAACCAACCAGGAGGAAGGCTCTGCTAAAGGTTGGAGCAAGAAGACAACTTGGCAGGGCGCCTGGGTGGCTCAGTGGGTTAAGCCTCTGCCTTCAGCTCAGGTCATGATCTCAGTCCTGGGATCAAGCCCCGCATCGGGCTCTCTGCTTGGCGGGGAGCCTGCTTCCCCTCTCTGTCTGCCTACTTGTGATCTCTGTCTCTGTCTCTCTCTCTCTCTCTCTCTCTCTCTCTGTCAAATAAATAAAATCTAAAAAAAGGGGGGGGGGGCGCCTGGGTGGCTCAGGGGGTTAAAGCCCCTGCCTTCGGCTCAGGTCATGATCCCAGGGTCCGCTCTCTGCTCAGCCGGAGGCCTGCTTCCCTTCCTTCCTCCCTCTCTGCCTACCTGTGATCTGTGTCTGTCAAATAAATACCAAATAAATAAATAAATATTTTAAAAAGAAAAACAACACGGTGTTTTTTCCCAAAATTAAACAACATATCCAGCAATTCCACTTCCGAGAATATGCCCACCAGAAGTGAAAGCCGGGACTCGAGATGCTTACACACCCCTGCTCATAGCAGCTTGACTCACAGTAACCAAAACGTGGAAACAGAACCCAAGCCTCTGTCAGTGGAGGAACACACAAACAAGTTGTGATGTATGCAGACCATGGAATGTTAAATATTCAGCCCTAAAAGAGAAGGAAATTCTGACATATGCTACGATGCGGATGAACCTGAAGGATGTCACGTTAAATGAAATTAGCCAGACACAAAAGTCTCAATACCGTATGATTCCACTCCTGCAAGGTCTCTGGAAGAGTGAGAGTCACAGAGGCAGGAAGTAGAAGGGGGGGTGCTTGCAGCTAGGGGAGTTTGTGATTAATGGGAACAGTTTTCGTTTAGGAAAAAGAAATTTCCTGGATGTGGAGGGTGGTGATGGTTGTACAAGGGTGAAGGTAAATGTCACTGAGCCGCACAGTGGCTGGGGTGCTAATTTTTGTGTATGTTTTACAGCAGTATATATATATTTTAAAGATTTTATTTGGGGGGTGCCAGGGTGGCTCAGTCAGATAAGGGTCTGCCTTCGGCTCAGGTCTTGATCTCAGGGTCCTGGGATTCCCTGCTCAGCAGGGCGTCTGCTTCTCTCCCTTTTCCTCTGCACCCCCTCCCTGTTCATGCTAGCATGCTCATTCACTCTCTTTGTTTGTCAAAATAAATATTTTATTTTATTTATTTGACACAGAGAGAGATCACAAGTATGCAGAGAGACAGGCAGAGAGAGAGGAGGAAGCAGGCCCCTGCCAAGCAGAGAGCCTGATGCGGGGCTCAATCCCAGGACCCTGAGATCATGACCCAAGCCAAAGGCAGAGGCTTTTAAATGTATTGGGGTGCCTGGGTGGCTCAGTCATTAAGTGTCTGCTTTCAGCTTAGGTCATGATCCCAAGTCCTAGGATCCAGCCCCACATGGGGCTCCCTGCTCAGCGGGAAGCCTGCTTCTCTCTCTCCCACTCCCCCTGTTTGTGTTGTGTCTCTCTCTGTCAAATAAATAAAATCTTTTTTTAAGAAATAAGTAAGTATTTTGAGAAAGCGCACATGCTTGTGCACTTGTGAGCAGGGGGACGGGCAGAGGGAGAGGGAAAGAATCCCAAGCAGACTCCTTGCAAAGCGCAGAGCCCAATGCAGGGCTTGATCTCATGACTCTGAAATGATCTGAGCCAAAACGCAAGAGTCCGGGGCGCATGGGTGGCTCAGTGGGTTAAGCCTTTGCCTTCAGTTCAGGTCATGATCTCAGGGCCCTGCGCTCGGGCCCACATCAGACTCTACTTCCCCCTCTCTCTCTCCTTGCTGCTCTGCCTACTTGTGATCTCTCTCTCTCTCTCTCTGTCAAATAAAATAACAAAACCAAAGAGTCACTCCACCAACTGAGCCACCCAGGCACCTCAGCAATATTTTACGTTAAAAGAAGTAGATGGAGTGAATGTGGAGCTATATCATGGCCACATTAATTTGAGCCCCAGGACGTAAAGATGTGGAGAGAAAAATTGGCATGGCCGCATGGCAATGCTGTCATATGGACCAAGTGTATGTAGGAGCCCAGCCACCTGGAGTTCATCATCTTCACCTTCTGGGGCCCTTTTGGCCATCCTCAGGTCCCTGCTGTTCTAGTTCTTGCTCTTGCTCTTGCTCTCATCCCACAGAGCAGCTGGCTATCTGTGGCTTTGGCCTGCTGGGTACCCGTTCCCCATTTGTTCTGAGAACCAAGGTTTTCCGTTGGGGAACCACCTCTCACCCACTGTGTTCCCACCACCCAGCCTCTGCCTTGGATCTGGCTGATCAAAACCCTACTTCTTTCCTGGTCCCATGATTGGTGGAGAGATGGTGTTTCCCCAAAACTGGCCAAAGACTAGGCTTCTTTGGGACTTGCCTCCAGTCATCAAAGAAAGAGAAGATCTTTCTGCTCTGGCAGCTGGACAGGGAGGGTGTGAGCCTGGGATATACAGTTTGACTTGTCCTTTCATAACTTCCTCCATTCTTTTAAGCATCCTGTCACCTCAGGGCCTTTGCACTGGCCATCCACTGCCTGAAACACTCTCTTCCCTCAGGTGTTCAGAGCTCCCTCCCTCACTTCTGTGAGCTCTGTGCTCCAGCTGCCTTCACCACCATTTCTCCAACAGCACTGTCAGATTATCCTGCTTTATTATTTTTTCAGAGTGTCTATCACCACTTGTTACATATTTAGTTATTATCTGTCTCCCTTGCCAGAGAGTTAACTCAGACCAGGGAACATGGCTCTGGTTCATCCTGGCTTGGAGCACTCGATACAGTGAGTAAATGCATGATTGGGTCACCCACCATACCTGGCCTCCCCTGTGCCCAAGTCAGTCCAACCTCAGGGACAGCAGCCAAAGAGCAGCTCCCCATTTCCTTTAAGGCACTTTTTTTTTTTTTTAATGAAGCTATCATACAGTTATTTAAGCGTACATCTTGGTAAATGTTTACGCATACATGTGTGTAACCACCACCGGAATCAAGATAAGGACCGTTGCCCCCCCCCCCCCCCCACCCCTACAACACCCAGGAATCTTCCTTCTGCTGTCTCTAGCCAATCCCTGTTACATCCCCAGGATCAGCTTTACCTGTTCCAGAACGTTAACAGAACTGGAAGACCTCTTTGTGCCTGTTAGTTGCCTCAACCACTTTGTTTCCTAATTAGCCCACACGCCCGTGCCTGCTCGCCTCCTCTCGGCTAGGGCCTCGGGCTCCCCCCCCCCCCCCCCCCCCCCCCCCCCGGCCTGGCCACACCCCTTCAAGTATTCTGGATTGGTACCTCTCCGAGCTGCAAACGGCGGAGCAGAAAAAGAGCTTGCGTGTAGCCCGCCGGTGACACAGACCTGTGGGAGGGTGGGAGGAGCTGGCCTTGAGCTGTGCAGCCCGGAGCTGCTGCTGGAGACACCAGTTAACGAACCATCCCAGGGCCCTGCTGCGCTCGCGGAGGCAGGGGAGGCAGGTGATAATAAAGCAGAGGCGAGTGTGGTGGGTGAAGATAAAGCAGCACAGCGGTGATGTGGGGCTGGGGCAGGTGCAATTTTGAGTCAGGCAGCACCCAGCAAATCCTTACAGGGAGCTGAGGGACTGAGGCCAAGCAGCTCCATGAGAGATGAGCGTTCCAGGCAGAGGGAACAGCCAGTACAAAGTCCCAGAGGTTGGCGGTGCTTGTGGAAGGAGCAGCAAAGAGGTCCGAGGGGCTGGAAAGGGGGCCAGGATGGGAGGCGAGAGGAGGGCCATCCAAGAAAGGGTGGATAGGTCCTTCAGGGCCCTGGGAGACCCACATGGAGACCTTGGCTTTCACCCCGAGTGCTTTGAAAGCTGTGGGTGGGTTTTTGGACAGCAGAAAGCTAGCATGCCTCCCGCATCTCCCCCTGCACATACCCTCAAGCCCCTGTGCCTTTTTGTCAAGCCCGAACTAAATCCACACTCTGCCTACACCTCCCACCTTGAGAGTTTGGGGGAGGAAAAAAAAAAAACAACAACACCCCACAGTCCTAACATTGCTCATTCATGCAGTGATCTCCCGATTTTCACACCTTATTACAGCTTCCAACATCACACGCTCGGCCCTCCGCTGACGTCTTTTCTTCCTGCACTAGAAAATAGTCGCTGCATTCAGTTGCTCCCACACTAAAGCCAGGAGCGCTTGTGCCCACACTTCCTGCCTGCAGCTCCAGACACCGCTGCTCTCTGGCTCTCCCCAAAGTCCCCTAAATTCTTTTTTTTTTTTTTCCTTCTCCCTGGAGCTCAGACCTCACCTCTCCGGACACTTAACTCCCCAGGTGATCTCAGCCAGCCCCATGACCTCAAAGACCATCAAAACACTGACATTCCTGATTAAATGCCTCCAGCCTGGGATTCTCCTGTGAAGTCCCGACACATCCAGCCACCTACCTACATCACCGCTTCCCTTGGAGACTTTGTATAAAGGAGTACCAAAATACACCGACCTGCCCGGATCCCTTCAGCTCTGCTAGATCCTGCCTTTCCCCGGGCTTTGTGGGCTTTTCCACAACTGCCTGCACACCAGCTCTTCTTCAGAGAACTACCCTGGGCTCGGGACCACGATGCCAACACTGTCAAGAAGATCAGACTGGGGCACACGGACACTTTGCCTCCGCACCCACAAGAGTCTGACATACCTGGGATTGTAAGCTCCTGGGCCACCTTTAGTCCAGTTCAGGACTGCTCTGAGAAGTCACTTATCCTCTCCAGCTCCCTGCAGGCTCAGGTAACAGGTGCCCTCTGTAGGACTCTGAGCTTGACCCCCTCAGTCCTGCTTCCTTCTCCTTCCTCGAGTCCTCTCTCTTGCATGTGCAGTCAAACAAGTCGAGGTCCGTCTTCAAATGACTTGCAAAATTTGCACGCTTTTCATCATCTTCACCAAGACCGCCTGAGTCGTCCACCAGCAGCACATGCCCAGAGCAGTGCAGTAACCTTTTCTTAAATTTAAATTTTTTAAAGATACCAGCATGCACAAACACACATAAGCATGGGGGAGGAGCAGGGGGAGAAGCAAGCTTCCCACTGAGCAGGGAGGCTACATGGGGCTCCATCCCAGGGTCCCAAGATCATGACCTGAGCCCAGAAGACAGATGCCCAACCAACAACTTTTTTAAAAAAATCTTTTCGGGGGAGGCTGACAATTATGAGCCTGGGTGGCTCAGTGGGTTAAGCTTCCGCCTTGGGCTCAGGTCATGATCTCAGTGTCCTGGGATTGAGCTCCGCATCAGGCTCTCTGCTCAGGAGGAAGCCTGCTCCCTTCCTCCTCTCTCTCTCTCTCTGCCTGCCTCTCTGCCTACTTGTGATCTCTATCTGTCAAATAAATAAAATCTTTAAAAAATAGGGCACCTGGGTGACTCAGTGGGTTAAAGCCTCTGCCTTCGGCTTAGGTCGCGATCCCAGAGTCCTGGGATTGAGCCCCATATCCGGCTCTCTGCTCAGCAAGGAGCCTGCTTCCTCCTGTCTCTCTCTCTCTGTCTACCTCTCTGCCTGCTAGTGATCTCTATCTGTCAAATAAATAAATAAATAAATAATCTTTTTTAAAAATTAAAAAACCACCTTTTTAAAAAAAGTAGGCTCCACACCCAACCTAGGAGCTCAAACTCATGACCCTGAAACCAAGAGTCACAGGCTCTATTGACCCAGCAGCCATCCAGGCACCCTGTGGTAACCTCTTCATTGGTCTTCCTGCTTCTATTTTGTATGGTACAGTCTCTGCATGCGGCAGCCAGAGTTTTGAGATTGCATGGAAGACTGGGAACTTAAACGCCGGCATAGGCTGATACACCAGTAACAGTGGTTCGCGCTGCACTTTGCCCAGGCCAGGTACTGTGCTAAGCTCTCTGCAGTCCTTCAGCTGTTCTGTGCCTGTATGCGGAGGGCCTGCTGTGTACCACACACTCCGTCCTGCTCTGGAATAAGGTGGTTTAAGAAAAAAAAAGAAAAAAAAAAGGGCAGCCAGATCAGATCTGGATCCCCTCTGAGCTGACATGCTGGGTAGGGAGGCTGACAATTATGAAGTGAAAACACAAATAAATACTTGCAGGTTGTGACAAGTGCCCTGAGAAAAATAAAGAGTGTGATGTGTGGTCGTCACCAAGAGGATCCAGTCTTCGATGAGCCCAGAAGGCTTCCTGCAGGAGGTGATCCCTGAGCTGAAAGCCAAAGGCCAAGGAGCTAGCCCAAGAGCCAGATGGGGAGCATTTCAGGCACAAGGGGGAGCCGACGGGGCAGAAGAGGCAGGACCTCAAGGGCTGCACTGAAGACTTCGACTACTACGCTGAATAAGGTGGGAGCCATGGAGGGTTCTTGAACAGTAAAGTAGTGTGAACTCACTGGAACGTTCACAAGCCCCCTTTCACACCTGTGTCAGGAACTGTGGAGGAGGGGAGGGGATGGCGGGAGCCAGGGACCTGGACAAGGGACTGTGCTGGTTCAGGTGGGTGATCATGGGGGCTGGAACTGTCCTGGTTCTGGTGGGTGATCATGGGGGCTGGGAGCTGAAGATCGGGGAAGAAGGGGGTAGGTTTGGGAGGTATTTTGGAGGCGGAGCTAAGAGGAACTGGGGATAAGGAAAGGAATAAACTCAGATAATCGGAGGCAACACTCTGGGGTTGGTACAGGGTAGCGGGGAGGGCTTGGAGTCCAGGAGATCTGGGTTCAAATGCTTTCTAAGCCACTCTCCCACTGAACGACCTTCAGGAATGTAACCCAACCTCCCAGCCTCAATTATTGAGGGGAGTAATAAAGTGGCATATGTGGTATGCGTAGGGAGTACTCAAGAAATGGTGGCCATTTAAGAAAAAATTCCTAGGGTGGGGGTGCAGAGAAAGGCAAGGACACCCATTGTCACCCAGCAGTGACAATGACAGATAGCGGACAGCAGGGGGCAGCACCAAGCCTCCAGGCAACTGGGCAGGGCCCAGCTTTGCAGGTTCAAAGAGGCTGGACAGGACTGCGGACACCTCAGGTGCCTAGGCCTGGGGACAAAGCAGGCCTGGAAGCATGTGTCCAGGTCACAAGACTGAGGTGGGCGGGAGATGGACGGGCTGTCGCCGCCTTCCCGAGTCTAGGAATCAGACCCTAATAAGGGGCATTTTGTTCAGGAGAAACCTGAGCAGCCTGCATGGTGGGACTCAGGCAGAGATGGGGCCCTGCAGGCCAAGAGGGCTTCCTGCCCTGCTTCCTTCCCCGCCCCCCAGAAGACTCGCCCCAGCTCAGACACCCAATCCCGGGGCAGTCAGAGCTGGGGTTCCCCCCACCAGCCTCCTACTCCCTCCACAAACACTCCAGGCCCAGGCTCTGTACAATAGGCACTTTATTAGTGGTTGGAATGCATTTAACACGCAAGAGTGTGCAGACAGAACGGGGTGGGGGGGTGTTTGCTGAGGGCTGGCGGCAGGCACAGGAGACTGGGCCCCCAGGCTGGGTTTCCTCCCTCTCTGGGATGCTGCCGTGGTGCTGATGAGCAAAGATGTGAAGTCAGGGGCCCGGGGATATGGCGCAGGGGGAACCGGGAGACCAGGTCCCCAGACAGAGTTCAACAAATTTGGCAAAAGGACCCTCAAGGTGAGGTGACGGGGTGGGGAGGTGGGGCCCAGTGTGTCCACAGCATCTGCCCCAGCCCCTCCCCTGACAGTGTCCTTCGGGTGGATTCAGCGGCTCGTTCTCTTACAAAGAGAGCTGTGTCAGTAACTGGCAGAAGAAGGGGGGAAACTGGGCCCGACTCTGCCGGCCGGCCAGCAGGTTTCCATTAAGCAGCTATTACCAGACCCCTTCCTCAGGCTCTGGTCTGTCCACACCGGTCCGCTCCCCGCTCCCCACTCCCCGCAGCCCTCCCCTGACAGACTCACTACTCCCTCTCCTTCCACAACACCCCTGCAGTGGCCTCGTGTGTGGCCTGTACCAGGAGCCGCTCCCACCTGGCCCCATCACTCCCACCCCAGCCAGGCTGCACAGGGAGGGGACCCTCGGCAGGGACGACAGAAGGCACGCCTCAGCTGGCCCCATCTGAGCCGTGGAGACAGAAAAAAAGCTAACAGACCCTTTAATGCATGTCCAGGTTAAAAAAAAATAATAATAATCAACGCGCGTGGCAGCCCATGAGACAGCTGTTCAGCCGTGAAGGGGCTCGGTCCTGGCCAGAGCAGCCACAAGTCAACAGGGGCCTCACTTTAGCCGGAGCTTCACTCTTGCAAACACAAATACCGCCCCGTCCTAAGAGGCGAACAGGCCCCCAGAGACCGGGGCCACCCTGCATGCCAGACTTGAAGAGGCCTCACCGCCTACTCCCCATCCTAAGGCCTGGAGTGACCTGGGTGGTCTCGGGGCACCGCCGTGAAAACTCTTGGCACAGGGAGGAGAGGCCCCAATTCCTCCACGTGCCTGAAATCCAGCTGTAACTGGACGGTTGGGCGGGGGTAGGGAGAGGCGGCAGTGATCGGACTTCCGGTGAGCCCCGGGGGCCAGAGGTTCGGACCCAGCCACCGAGCACCCAGTGTGAGACTTCTGGAGAGAGGGGGGGCGGGGGAGAGCGGGGGTCTTTAGGACTCCGCCAGCTTCCTGTTGGTCTTGTTCAAGAGCCTCTTGAGGTTGGGAGACATGAAGTAAGGCCTCTCGGCTGAGCCATCATTCCTCTCCAGGTCCTCCACTGCGGAGAGAGGCCCCAGAAATGGTGGCATGAGGGCAGCCCATGGGCAGGGGACTTTGGGGACAGGGCGGGAGAACGGGGGCCACAAAGAAGCCTCAGAGGGTTAGGAAGCAAGACACACTGGGACCGGAGAGGGGCAGACTGTGGCGGGCTCGGGACCAGGACACACACACGCTCCCCACGCTCCCCAGGCAGGGTAGCCCCGCATGCACCCCCGGTCTACGGGGAGGAAACGAGGAGGCCTGCCTGGCCCCCACGCCTCCCACCCTCTCTACTCCTCGACTTCTGCCCGCTTCCCCTCCTCCGCACTCCCCTTCAACAGGATGTCTCTCAGCTCGGGCGACATGAAGTAGGGTCGCTCCTGAGAGCCGTCATTCCTTTCCAGGTCCTCACCTGGGCTCCCCCCAGGAACCGGCAGGGGGAAAATGGGGTGTCAGGAAGGGAGGGAAAGAGGGAGGCAGGGAAGAACAGGGAAGCCAGCAGGCATGGAGTAGAGGAAGAGAAAGGAAAAAAAGAAAAAACAAAAAAAAGACAGATGGAGAGACCAGAGTTAGTAGCGGCCACAGACCCCCGCCCCAACAACGCCAGAAATTCCAAGCCGAGGGCCCAGGGGCACAGCATTCTAGCTGCAGCCTGGACCAGGGGACAACAGGACGGAGCAGCCCCGAGCGGAGGGAGGAGGCCGAGAAGGCATGCCGGGGCCCTCTGATGCGGAACAGCCAGTCCCCCGGGGAAGCTGGGGGCGCGTGGCCCTTGAACACACACAGCCATAGCCCCATCAGATGTTATGCCCAGAGGGGAGAAGGCAGTCAGAGCCTGGCAAGGGCTGGGCTGAGGGGTCACTCACAGAAGCAGAGGAACAACGTGTCCACACACATGCCATAGACACTGAAGAATCCATGGGCAATCAGGTAGGAGCCGATGATCACAGTCTAGGCAAGGGAAACCAAGTTGTTTCCACCCCAGCTCCCAGATCAACTCCCTCCACATCACACCCTCCCAGGCTCAATCCTGTTATTTCCCTGCTGATAAGTCCTCAGAATAACAGCCTAAATTCAGCCATTCATGCCCCAGGTTTTCTTTAACCCCGGGGCCCTTGCACAGGCTGCTGTCCTGACTTAAGTCAATTTTTGTCTTCTTATCCTTCTGTTTTCAGTTCAAACATCAAGTCCTCAGATACCACCTCCTCCAAAAAGCTGCTTATGACATCTGGACCCTGTTTTATGCTCTCCTAGCACCGCATGCCTGTCCCCTGAAACCTTCGTCTGGTTGCAATTTTATGCATGTTTAGGGCATGACAGGCATAATGCCCTCATCCCCACTAGACTGTGTCTGTCCCACTTACGGCCACACCCCCAACAATCTGGAGACTCACAGGCCCTTGGCAGGTATCTAATAAACATTTACAGACTGAAATGAGTGGACCAAGGGGAGATTAAATAACTTGCCCAAACTGACTCATCTTAGAGTGAGCAAATAGAGAACTCAGATAAAAATCTAGGTCACGGGGCTCCAAGGCCTGCAATGTTCTCAAGGTGATGACATTACCCCTTCAGGGCCTCACCACCTCCCTGTCATCCCCACTTCTGCTCCCCTACACCAGTCTCCTCACTGTTCCTGGCATAGGTCCGCCTCAGGGCCTCTGTATTTGTTGATCCCTGTGCCCAGAGGCTCCCTGTATCTCCTTCAGATCTTAGATCTGACATCCACATCCATGGTGAAGACACCTGGCCTTCCATAGCTGTCCACATCCTCCACCACAAGCTCTAACAGTTCCCTGTACCACTCCTCTGCGGCACAGGCACAGACTGGCACGGATCAGTTCATAATCACACACCCACCCAGGTCACTGTTCACGGAGGTCTATTTGCCTCTGAAAGGTAATGTCCTCTTGAAAGAAGCCCTTCCTCTCCCCGGGGCCTGGTAGACAGTAGGTGCTTACTACATGTCTGTGGACTAAATAAGTCAGTCATCAATCCCCCACCTCTGACCTCCATCCCTATGTGTCTAGTCAAGAGACCAGGAGACCCCAGCACCTCCCTCTCCCTAGACCCCCACCCATCCCCGAAGATCCATACCAGTATAGGGACCCAGTAATAATTGAGGGGCGGTGCTGTGTCTTGCACAATCCTGATCCGGTGGGTGAAGAAAAAGAAAGCCAGGATCCCTAAAGGAGAGGAAACCAAGGTGGCTAAGAGTTCTGACTAAAGGAAGTCCCCCTCCCCCCTGCCACGAGCCCTCAGAGCACATGGCACTTGTCACAAATGAAGACATGTGGACCCAACAGCACTTCACAAGTCACCCTGATAGGCTCCCACAGCCCCACAGGCTGGCCAGCGGCACTCACCCACGCTACCCACGATCAGAAGTTTGCCCAACAGGAAAAGGAAGTCGGTAACTTTGTCTAGGACGGCCACTCTGTAGGGGACAGTGAGAAGCAGATATGAAGGCAGCCTCAGGGCCTGGGGGAGGAGAGAGGCAGCCCGAGGGCTGTGCTTTCCCTGACCTGATGATGTTTCTCATGAGCAGGAAGAAGGCATTCCTGGCCGAGGTGCAGAAGTTGGTGCCGTAGATGGCAATCTGGAGGGAGGGGGAGGAGGAGGGGGGATCAGGCCCACTGGCTGGAAAGAAGGGTTCCCCATCCCCAGCGGGAGCTGGCGGTGGGCTGGTTCTGGGTCTCAGGCCTCCTCACCATGATGTAGGCGTTCCTGTTGAGGAATCGGATGAACTTCTCCAGGCACCAGAAGCAGCACTTGAGACAGGTCATGAGGAACTTGGCAAACTTGTTCTCGGCAGCTGAGAGAGAAGGGAAGGAGGCAGAAGTGAGGAGAGAGGAGAGACCCCCGGTAGGGTCACCCCACCGCTCCACCCTGCCTACTCAAAAGACGGGGAGAGGACACTTGATCCAGAACCCCCAGGGTCCTGCCCCTCACTCAAGCAGGAACCAAACCCGCCCAGGACTCTCAGCCCAGACCCCTGGAAGGGGCCTATTATGAAGCATTTCAATCCAGCCTCCAGGGACGAACCAATCACGACCCACACTACCGTCTAGGCCCCGCCTCCCAAGCAGCAGCCAATCCTTGCCTCCTCCTTGGCCCCGCCCCAAAGAATAACCAATCCCAACCCCACCGCTGCCAAAAAGAAACACGCCTCAGCCCTGCCCTTCCCTGCACAGACAAACCTTTGCCTCTTCAGGAACCAATGGGGGCTCAGGCCTCTCGGCCTCGCCCCGCCCCCAAGTAAGAACTCCACCCAATGGGCTCCCTCAGCCGTTCCTCCACCTTTAGGAGCTAACTGTTCAAATTCCCCACTCCACCCTTCTCACCCCAAGCAGAAACCCATCATAGTCCCACCGCCTTAACCCGCCCCCCGGAAACCAATCCCCCACATGCCCTCAGCCCTGCGCCCCAGCAGCCAAAGCAGGCCACCGGTGGGCCGCACCTTTCAGGCGCTGATCCAAGTACTCCAGCATCACTCGGATAATCTGCACGATGGCCAGTATGAGGGCACCAAAGGCCAGGGAGCCTGTGTGGTACCTGAAGGCCAAGGGGGCGGTCAGTGGCCACGCCAAGGCTCCCCTACCCCACCTCGCCCCAACCCTAGCCCAACTGGAATCCCACCTGAGCGCCCGGCCGAAGGCAGAGAAGAGCGGGAAAGCAGGCAGGTCGTCGGGCTTGTGCAGGGCCCAGTAGTAGGAGGCGAAGGCCCCAGCTAACGTGACCTGGCCCAGGGCCAGCACGAAGTTGGCCAGCCAGAAGAACATGAAGGCATTGAAGATCTGCAGGCCCAGCAGGGCCCGATGGTAGCCCGACTCACCCCCGTAGAAGGCAAACTGGCAGTGGGCACCAGGGCACAGGCGGGACTCATTGGAGGAGGCGAAGGTCTGTGGGAAGGATGCAAGGCTGGGTCACAACACTGGGGTCAGGGGTTCAGAGTGGCTTCTGGGAATCAGGTCTGGGTCCAAGAGACCGTGGGGTGTGACAAGAGTCGTGGGAGTCACAGGTTAAGTCAAGGGATGGGGGTCTAGTATAGGGGCTTCTAAAAGCAAGACAGGATCATTGATTCCACAGGGGTCAGTGAGGCACGATAAGCTATCCTGGAGATCAGGATGGGGTCATGTGAGGACAGTGCCCACGTGGACAGGACAAGAGTGGCAGAGATCAGTATGAAGACCACAGCGGTCAGCAGAGGGGCTTGTGAAAGGCAAGGAAGGGGTTCTAGAGTCAAGACCTGGCCATCACGGGGTTAAAGGAGGAGTACGGGGCAGGAAATGAAGTCAAAGGGAGAAAGGCAGGTGGTCAGGATTCAGGGTGGGCTGGGGGCTGCCAAGTTGGATCTCTTCCCCTCCCTGCTTCCCACATCTAGCACCAGCCATACAGCAGGCACCAAATGTTTGCTGAATGGTCCCCAAGTGGGGAATAAGAGGTTGCAGATGGTCTGTGGGCTGCTGGGGAAAGAGGCGACCCCCACCTCAGGGTTGCAGGTTTTCCCGGCAAACTGGCAGGTGCCGTCATCAAAGATCTTATAGACAGCTTCATTGGAAGTGGACAGGAAGCTGGAGGTTCATTAAGGAACCTGGGGTTTGGGGTTAGGGACCCCAGCGGCTTGTCAGAAAGGATCCATTCCCCCCACCAGGTTTGGGTTCTGGCCCTGCCCCCCACCACCCCGAGCTGCAGGTTACATCTAGCCCAGTTGGGCTCTTAGCCACCCCCTGGGGTCAGGGATCCGGGTCTCAGGATGGATACACAGCAGTGCTAGCCCAGTAGGCGATGCAAAGGCACAGCAGGAGGAAGGTGACCAGTGGGTACAGCAAGGAGCACATCACGTAGCCCACAGCCCTGGGGAGGAGATGAGACACAGGCATGAGGACCTGAGCAGCCCCAGGACCAGCCAGCCCAGCCCCGGGGGGAACCCTGCCACCCACCTGCTGGCTTCCTTGATGAGCGCGATGGCGATGAGGATTCTTTTCCGCAGAAAGATGAGCAGCAAGATGATAACGACCTCAAGGATGCTCAGAATGACCACTGCGGGAGGCAGAGGGGGGCCGAGTCTGCCAGCTGCCTGTCCCCGCTCCCTCCCAGGCCTCTCCGGGGCAGGGTTGGGGGGGCTGGGACTCACTGAAGGCCATCCATGTCTGCCGCAAGTGCAGATACACGCGGAGGTCTGTCTGGAAGCCAAGGTCCACCAGGGAGATGTCAGAGCCGGCCTCGCCCCGCAGTCTCATGTACTCCATGTAGCAGTGAAATATCCCTGCACAAGGGACCGACCTTAGCCCACTGGATGCTCACCCCACACTGCAAAGCAGGTAGGAGCACCCCCATTTAGCAGAAGCAAGAAACAAAGCTGCTACTGCCTCTGAACATATGCAAGGATTTGTTATTTGTAAGAAGGAGAGAGCGAGCAAGCCGGGGGGAGGGGGAGAGAGTGAAGGAGAGAGAGAATCCCAAGCAGGCTCCCTGCTGAGCATGGAGCCCAATTCGGGGCTCGATCCCAGGACCCCAAGATCATGACCTGAGCCAAAATCAAGAGTCAGTTGCTTAAGTAAATGAGCCACCCAGGCGCCCTGCCTCTGAGCCTTTGTACTTGCTGTTCCCACTGCTTAGTACTGGATTTCTCACACCCTCCTGTCTCTACTCAAATGTCACATTCTTTTTTCTTCTTTTTAAAAATTTCATCTATTTATTTGTCAGAGAGAGAGAGCACACACAAGCAGTGGGAACGGCAGGCAGAGGGAGAGAGAGAAGCAGGCTTCCCACTGAACAAGGAGCCGAACGTGGGGCTCGATCCCAGGACCCCAGGATCATGACCAGAGCTGCAGGGACATGCTTAATGGACTGAGCCACCCAGACACCCCTCAAAGGTCACCTTCTAATGAGACCTATTCAAACAGCTTCTCCCATTTCAAACCACATTCCATCATACTCAGCCTCTTAGCCCCTTCTCTCTGCTTGGATCTTCTAGAGGGTTTTTTCTGGTTTAGTTATTAATTTATTTTAAGATTTTACTTTTAGGTAATCTGCACACTCAACGTGGGGCTCCAACTCATGACCCTGAGATCAAGAGTTGCAGACTCCCCTGAGCTGGCCAGCCACCTCCTGGTTTATTACTTCTTTCTTCTTCTTTTTTAAGATTTTACTTACTTACTTACTTGCTTATTTATTTGTCAGAGAGGAGGAGAGAGCACACAAGCAGGCAGAGAGGCAGAGAGAGAAGCAGGCTCCCTGCGGAGCAATGAGCCTGAGGCGGGACTGGATCCCAGGACCCTGGGATCATGACCCGAGGCGAAGGCAGCAGTCCAACCCAGTGAGCCACCCAGGCGTCATGATTTTTTTTTTTTAAGATTTATTTTATTTATTTGAGAGAGAGAGAGAGCATGAGAGGGGAGAGGTCAGAGGAAGAAGCAGACCCCCTCCCGAGCAGGAAGTCCTATGTGTGACTCGATCCTGGGACTTCAGGATCCTAACCTGAGCCGAAGGTAGTCGCTTGACCAACTGAGCCACCCAGGAGCCCTGGTTTATTATTTCTTGTCCATCTTGCCCACACTCCCAGGCCCCAGAAAACGGCCTGGGACACAGGCACTCGATCCAGGCTTGAGCACACAGGCGACAGGAGTGCGTGGCTAGGGGCCAGGATGCCCTGGGGCCGGAGATCTTCCTTGCCACCCAGTTACGGTTCATTAGTGGGGACTGAGGATGTGGGTATTAACATTCAGTGCGGTGGCATTAAGGATTTTCAATATTCCCTTTAGCTCTTTGTAGAGTGAATCTGTAAAATGCAGATTAAGTAAAAACAAAAACAACCAGGGACGCCTGGCTGGCTCAGTTAGTAGAGTATGTGACTCCTGATCTGAGGGTCGTGAGTTCAAGCCCCATGCTGGGTGGAGAGAACTTCAAAATAAAATCTGGGGCACCGGGGTGGCTCAGTGGGTTAAAGCCTCTGCCTTCGGCTCGAGTCATGATCCCAAGGTCCTGGGATCAAGCCCTGCATTGGGCTCTCTGCTTGGCAGGGAGCCTGCCTCCCGTCCCGCACCTCTGCCTACTTATGATCACTGTCAAATAAATATCTTTAAAAATAAATAAATAAAAGTAAAAATAAAATCTTAGGGGCACCTGGGTGGTTCAGTCTGTTAAGCATCTGCCTTCAGCTCAGGTCCCTGGGGTCCTGGGATCTCCCTCTACCTCTCCCTCCGTCTGCACCTCCCACTCCAGCTCATGCTCTCTCTTTATCTCTCACTCACTCTCTCTCTCAAATAAATAAAACCTTACAAAAGAAAAGAAAATCTTAAAAAACAAACAAAAACCATTTGCCTAAAATGCTAGTGCCCAGTGAGAACCCACCATTAGCATGAATATTTTAGTATCGGTGTCCTCACGTTGGGCTGCCTTGGAGACATCCTTCCCCTGGAACGTTTATCTGAACAATCAGAACGTGAAGCCCTGGGTTTTGTGCGCTGCCCCTGGGTTCCACAGACCTGAGATCTACAGGGCCTTCCTCCACATCTCACCTGTATGCTTTTTCTCATTAAGCCACCTAACTAGTAAATACTCATTATCCCCAGTTTATAGAGGAAGAAATTGAGGCACGGGGAGGTTGAGTCATTTGCCCAAGGTCACAGAGGAAGGATTGGGCAGAGTTAGCATTTAAACTACTTCCCCGCCCCCCCCCAAGCACCCATCCCCCAAGTCTGGTGCCAGGCACACATCTTTAACCACTGTGCTAAGTGATCTGCTTGTGAATGCAGACAAAATGCAGCTCCGGCTCCCACCTGGAACTCTATAAGCTAACTCCTACCCTGTTGATACCCACGGAAGTTATTTCCAAGTGCCTACTCCCACAAACAACGCTGAGATGAACATCGTCACAAATATGCCAAATGAGGGGCGCCTGGGTGGCTCAGTGGGTTAAAGCCTCTGCCTTCAGCTCAGGTCATGATCCTAGGGTCCTGGAATCGAGCCCCGCATCGGGCTCTCCGCTCAGCAGGAAGCCTGCTTCCTCCTCTCTCTGCCCGCCTCTCTGCCTACTTGTGATCTCTGTCTGTCAAATAAATAAATAAATAATCTTTAAAAAAAAAAAAAAACAAAAAAAAAAACAAATATGCCAAATGAAAGATGGTGGCTTAGGGGGGCACCTGGGTGGCTCAGTGGGTTAAGCCTCTGCCTTCGGCTCAGGTCATGATCTCAGGGTCCGGGGATCGAGCCCCGCATCAGGCTCTCTGCTCAGCAGGGAGCCTGCTTCCTCCTCTCTCTGCCTGCCTCTCTGCCTGCTTATGATCTCTGTCTGTCAAATAAATAAATAAAATCTTAAAAAAAAAAAAAAAAAAAAAAGAAAGATGGCTTAGGACAAGCTTCTCGAAGGCCAGGGTCAGGTCAGAGGGCAGAGGCATCTTGCAGAGCGCAGGGCTGTGGGGGGAGGGTGCAGGCAGGGGGAGACGCACCGTAGCCCAGCACCAGAATCACCATGATGATCATCACCCAGACCATAATCCCGGCCAGGAAGCGCAGCAGGACGATGAACAGAAGACTCATCAGCATGGCGATGACCAGGCCGCTGGGGAGACAATGGTGGGGGCAGGGGGTCATGAGCAGCCGGCATCCTCTCACGGGCCCCAGATGCCACAGACCCGGAGGGGGGTGGTGCTTTCCCTCCCCACTTACATGACTATCCAGTACCAGGAGACCGTGTAATCTTCAAATATCCGCATGGCCAGCTGCCGCGCCTCGAGGACCCCGTTGGCCTTCCTGGGGACAGGCAGACAAGGCTCGTGCCAGGGCCCCTCCCTGATTGGGCCAGCCCCAGGGGACGCCCCGGCCCACCCGGGAGAGCAGGACCCCGAGGTGGTGGGCTGCGGTACGGTCCTCACTTGGCACCCTCCACCAGCTCTGTGACGTTCTTTCGAGAGCCATGCCCGTCTTCGTAGGTCGTCTCGTTGCCCACCATGAGGACCCCCTTGTGGGCGTGGATGGCTGGGAAGCATCGCCGGGCCACTGCGTGCGGCAGGGAATGGGACCAGTCAGGCTGAGCCCCGGAAACCTCCCCCCCTCCCTGCTGACCACCCCCTCCTCCCCCCAAGTTTGCAGAACCCCAGACTCACAGGGTTTGCTGGGGATGAGCACGGCGGGGCAGTCGCCATCCCGAAGCACCTCAGCCACCCCCTAGCAAGAAAGGGAGAGGGGTTCACGCCCCAGGCCAGCACCCTCTACCTCGCCCCCTCCCTAGGCTCGCTTCACACCTTGTTGCTCTGGAAGCCAGGCACACAGAACTGCTTGTAGTACTCAAAGTCCTGGGATGTGTGAGCGTTCAGGTAGGTGAGGTAACGGTCGGGGCATTTCTCCACGCAGATCTTGGGGGGGGACAGGAGGCAGGGGTTGGGTGGGATCAAGACAGACACCCCATCCCCACGCAGGACAGAGGCCCTGCTTCCCATTCACCGGGGGAAAAGAAAGCTGCTTCTCCCAGAAAGAAGTCCCAGTGGGGAGAAAGGACCCAGGGATGGAAAGCAGGGGCAGCAAAGAAGATGCGGGCGCCGCCAAATTACCTGGGGGGTGGGACACTGGAATTCCAGCAGGACCAAGGGGCTGGCACACTTCACAATGTTGAAATAGAACAGGAAGGGTTTGTTCCTGGGGTTGGGGAAGGGAGATGAAAACTCAGGATTTCTCAACCTCCCTACATATAATATCTAATGCAAGCAACCCGAAGCTCTGCGGGCTGGCTCATGGAACCATCCCAACAGGCTCACGAGGGTGGGACTGTGATGATCCCCATCTCAGAGACCAGGAAAATGAGGCCCAGAGAGGTTGAGACACTCATTCTAGCTCACACAGCCAGGGAGTGGCACAGCCTGGACTGAACTGGCTTTTAGCTCACCGGCTTAGCTCACCCCACCTGACGTCAGATCCAGAAGGGTCACCTCTCTATGTCATGAGCTCCCAGAGGACAAGACTCTTAATATCTCATTTAGTGCAGTGTCCTCGAGGCCTAGAACAGCAGCTGGGGACGGTAGGAGCTTTTTAAGTACTTGCTGACTGGACTAACAATGGAGGTGGGGGAAGCTTAGAACCTTCTCCCCAGTGCTCATGAAGCCATCCTGCCCACACCTCTCCAGTCCCACCTCCCCCCAAGGAGACAGACTCACGCATTTTTTGTGCCCTTCTGCCCGCAGAACTCGCCTCGGCTGTCAGTGGGGTAGATCACCTTCCGAGGGTCCCCATGGGTCCAGGCTGTGGAGGGATCCGGGGACACTGAGGCACTGCCATTCCTCAGCACCATGTCTGCCCTAGAGGCTGTGGCTTGTCCTCCCACCTTGGAACCCCAATCCTGTGCACGGCTCCACTCACCTATGATGCCTACCGCCACGTAGCCCACAATGGCCAGGAGAAGGAACACACAGCAAATGATGTCCGTGCAGCCCCTAGGGAATGGAGAACAGCATCAGGATGGCAGACTTGGGGCCCCGGAGTCATGGACCCCATCCTGCCCGGCACATATGCCCACGTCTATGTATTATTTGGACGCCTGTTCCTTAGTGCTATGCTGTACCGAAGAACCCGTACATTTTACTTCTTTATTTTTTAAAGCAAGCTCTCTGCCCAACACCAGGCTCGAACTCACAACCCTCGAACTCTACAGACCGAGCCAGCCAGGGGCTCCTTACATTTTGATACCTAATGCTACACTGTTCTTTTTTTTTTTTTTTTTTTAAGATTTTATTTATTTATTTGAGAGAGAGACAGTGAGAGAGAACATGAGCGAGGAGAAGGTCAGAGAGAGAAGCAGACTCCCCGTGGAGCTGGGAGACCGATGCGGGACTCGATCCCGGGACTCCGGGATCATGACCTGAGCCGAAGGCAGTCGTCCAACCAACTGAGCCACCCAGGCGTCCCTAATGCTACACTGTTCTTTTTTTTTTTAAAGATTTTATTTGTTTATTTGACAGACAGAGATCACAAGTAGGCAGAGAGGCAGGCAGAGAGAGAGAGAGAGGGAAGCAGGCTCCCTGCTGAGCAGAGAGCCTGATGTGGGGCTCGATCCCAGGACCCTGAGATCATGACCTGAGCCGAAGGCAGCGGCTTAACCCACTGAGCCACCCAGGCACCCCATGCTACACTGTTCTTGAAGCAGCTGGCCACAATGTTCATTCTCTTTTGATTGAGAATGCCCATCCCCCCCCCCACCTTTAATAGCAACAGGGATTAATGTTTTTTAAAGTTTAAATATTTTATTTTCATTTATTGGTAAGAGTTTATTTATTTATTTGAGAGAGAGAGTACAAGCTGGGGAAGAGGCAGAGGGAGAGAGAGAAGCAGACTTCGCTCCTGTCATGATCCCAGGGTCCTAGGACTGAGCCCCAAGTCGGGCTCTCTGCTCAGTCGGGAGTCTGCTTCTCCCTCTGCCTCTGTCTACTGCTCTGCCTACTTGTGCTCTGTCAAATAAACAAACAAACAAATAAATAAATAAATAAAATCTTTTTTAAAAATTTGTATTTTGAAGGGCGCCTGGGTGACTCATTGAGTTAAACCTCAGCTTTCTGCTCAGGTCATGATCTCAGGGTCATGGGATCAAGCCCCGCATCGGGCTCTCTGCTCAGCAGGGATCTCTGCCTGCCTCTCTGCCAAATAAATAAGTATTTTTTAAAAAATTCATATTTGAGGCACCCCAGTGGCTCAGTCAGTTAAGTATCACACTCTTGGTTTCAGCTCAGGTCATAGTCATGGGATTGAGCCCCAGGCTGGCTCCCGGCTCAGCGAGGAGTCGGCTTGGGATAATCTCTCTCTCTCTCCCCCCCTCTGCCCCTCCCCCCACTCACATGCACCTGTGTGCATGCTTATCAGCATGTACTCTTTGCTGTCTCTCAAACAAAGAGTTCTTTAAATTTTTCGTATTTCCAAATTCCCTCCAAAATATACTGAGCCACTTAGATTCAGAGCAGCATATACGCCAATTTTTTTAACCTTTGCGGGTCTGTGATGGGGCCATTCTATTCCGCATTGTTTCAAATCCCATTCCTTGAGGTTTGGTGAATTTGCGCACTTTCCCATTAACTTCACTGTCTACAGTATTTCTTGTTCTAGAAATTCTCTCTTCCAGTCTTTTGCCTGAGTTTAACAATTCATTTGTCAAGACTCTTTGGGGGCGCCTGGAGGTTGGAGAGCAGCTCAGTTGGGTTAAGTGTCTGCCTTTGCTGTAAGTCATGATCTCAGGATCCTGGGCTCGGTCTCCATGTCAGGGTCCTTGCTTGGTGGGGAGCCTGCTTCTCCCTCTCCCCTCCTGCTCTCTCACAGTCTCTATCTCAAATAAGTAAATAAATAAAAATCTCAAAAAAAATTAAAGACAGGGGCGCCTGAGTGGCTCAGTGGGTTAAGCCACTGCCTTCGGCTCGGGTCATGATCTCAGGGTCCTGGGATCGAGTCCCGCATCAGGCTCTCTGCTCAGCAGGGAGCCTGCTTCCCTCTCTCTCTCTCTGCCTGCCTGTCTGTCTACTTGTGATTTCTCTCTGTCAAATAAATAAATAAAATCTTAAAAAAAAAAATTAAAGACAGACTCTGCATATGAAAGAAATTAGTTCTTTAACTGTCAAGTCACAAATACTGATCACCAGTCTGCTGGAGAGGAAAGAGAGAGATTAGGGGGTAAAGAAACGGGGGTGAAGGCAGTGCTAGCAGAGACCCCTCCCTCCCAGGAACCCAGAGCCCTTACCTGTGGTAAATGGGTCCTTTGAATGTAGGGTCATACTTCTGTGGTGTTCCTGAAAGTCAGCAAGACGGAGCGGGGTGACCGTGAAGGGACTGCGAGACCACCCTTCCCAGAAGCTCCCAGGGGTGTCTCGCACCCTGGGGAAGAGTGAAATCCAGAGACCCAGCGGCATTTCCCGCCTCACCGCCCCTCCAGGCCCCAGGGCAGGCAGGCCAAGGCAGGGGGAGCCATCGTGGCTGTCGGAGAACAGCCCCGAGTTATCAGCTGACACTGGGGAGGGGGCAGGACTGGGGACTGAGAGCCGGGGAGGGAGGCGAGGGTCCAAGGTGGGAGGACCTGGAGAAGGTTCCCGCAGGGGTACAGGGCGGGGACCTCCGGAGCCCGGGCCCTTCCGTGGAGGGGGTCTGGAGGGAGCGCTGAGAGGCAGCTCCCGGAGAGGGCGAGGGGCGACCCGCAGGGACGGGCAATTCTGCTCCCCGCTCTTGCTCGCGGCCGGGTCGTCCCGCTGCCCCCTCCGAGAGGCCGGGCCCGGGTGCGGGAGCGGGGCGCTGCCTACCGTGCTTCCCGTAGTAATGCTGCCGCTCGCCCCCCATCCCCGCGGCCGCCCGACTGCTCCGAGCCCCCCTCGGCGCTGGGTCTGCAGGCGCGGGTGTCCCGTGGGAGGGACGGAACGACCGGCGGCGGCTCCTCCCAGCCCGGAGCCAGGCGGGGCGGCCCAAACCGGTCTGACCGGCCCTAGCTGAGCGGCAGCCTCCGGACAGACTGGCCGATGGAGGGGAGGGCAGCGGGAGGCCGGGCGGGGCGGCAGCTGCTCCCGCCACTCACCGGCCACCCGATTTAGCCCTCTCCGCCCCCCCCCCACCTCCCAACTGCCCAGCCCCCACCGGGGAACTCTGGTCTCACCCCGAAGCCCGGGCGCTCCCCTGCGTCCCAACCAGGCGACGCCGCCTGCGCCCCCTCTCAACCCAGGAAGGGCGCCTCTTGCTGCCCCATTCTCCAGGTATGGAAACTGAGGCACGCGGGGAGGTAACTCTAGATATAGGCGCCGCAAAACAGGCAGATGGCTGAACCCAAACTCCCAAATATAGAGTATTGGCGCTGCAAACTCTCAAGCCGGTGGACCCGTTTTATTTCGGTCTGCATTTAAAAAAAAAAAAAGAAAATGAAATGCCAAATGAAACATCGGGAGAATCCATATAAACACCCACATCGCAGGCCGCCTGGGTGGCTCAGTTGGTGAAGGGGTCTGCCTTCAGCTCGGTCATTATCCTGGAGTCCTGGGATCAAGTCCCACATCAGGCTCCCTGTGCCTCTCTCTCATCTCTCATGAATAAATAAAATCTTAAAAAAGGAATAAAAAAAAAAAAAAACCACGACAAACCATAAAAGACTCAATCTCAAAAAACAGACTGAGGGTTGCTGGGGGGAGGGGGACAGGAGAGGGTGGTGGGGATATGGACATTGGGGAGGGTATGGGCTATGGTGAGCGCTGTGAAATGTGTAAACCTGGCGATTCACAGACCTGTATCCCTGGGGATAAAAATACATATGTTTATTTAAAAATGTAAAAATTAAATTAAAAAAATCTTTAAAAAAACAACACCTACATTGCTAGTCTTTTGAAGACTGGCAAAATGAGACTGGCCACCCAGATGCCCCTTCCCCGCCTGGCACTTTGCGGCCCCCAAGACTAGACACCTGAGCTCCCCATCCCTTCACATAGCCTGATTAGGAATCCTGAAGCCACTGTTTTGTAGAGCAAGTATTTATGGAGCACATACTGGGTGCTGGCCCAGGGCTGGGCACTAAGCATGGTGGCAGACGAGAGACCCAATTTTGTGGGTCTGTTCTTGTAGAGCTGACATCCTGACCAAACGGCCCTAGATTCCAACATTTCCTTCTGCCCCTATCCAAGCCAGAGGACAATTCAGCCGGTGTCCTGCCTACCCTGAGCCCCCTCAAAAGTAGCAAACCAAGACTGGTCACAGACCCATCACAGGATATCAGGAGGTATACAGCTGGCACAGAAATTTATAGTTGGCGCAGATACACCCTAGTCAGGGTCAGGATGTTGAACTGCTGTGGGTTGTATAGATACGAGGAGACCGCCAGTATGCGGCACAGCTGGTGTGGCGGCATACAGCCAACAAAGAGGTAGACAGTTGCCATGGGGGTGTTTAGTCAGTGTGGGGTACACAGCAGGGGTGGGGGTATACAGCTGGTGCAAGGTATACAGTTGGTAAAGAATTGTTTGTATAGCCAGTGTGAGGGTATACAGTCAGCATAGGGGCACACAGCTGGCTATACTCCCCTTACTGTATTCTTAAGCACCAATATACTCCCCTTACTGTATTCTTACGCACCAACCATCCACTCCCCAAGCTGTATGCTCCCTCAATCACAGGCCGTTGTCACTGCACCCCCAACAGCTTTGGAGGTCAGCGATATACTTTGTAGTGTGGTCGATGACCGTTGGTGCCATGGCACAGTCACCAACAGGGTTCAAAAGTGTGGTCATATACAGTTGGTGCTCAGTAACTGCGCTACCTCAAAGTCAAGCATCCCCTGGTGGGGCTCTCTGGTCACTAACTCAGCTTGTCCCTAGAGCGATGCGCCTCCCCCCCCACCCCAAGAGCCTCCAGCTATGGAAGTCCCGCCTGACCCCTGGCCCACAGTCTTTAGCAAACAGGGGAGGTTCAAGGTGCCAAGCCATGCCATTGGGTGACCAGGCCTCCCAAAGAAACCCTGTGGTTCCTGTGGTCTCTGCCAACCCCAAGGCAGGCTGGTTCTACCCACCCAGTCCAAGCAGTGGACCACAAAAATAAATAAATAAATAAAACAATCCAGGCACAGGCTACAGCCTCTTCCCAGCTACATTAGGTCCCTTGGGGACACTCTTGCTGACTCAGGACTCCAGCCACCAGCTCCACCCTGATAATCCACCCCTGTAACACCTGTCTCCCGGAGGTCTCACATTCACCATAGCCACAGGCAAGGCCCTGGTGGTCCCCACCCTGCCCCGGCTCAGAAAAGGCAGCTTCGTCTTCCCAAGTGCTCACACCAGAGACCTGGGCACAGACCTCAGCTCTGCCTTCAGAATTTATCAAGAACCCAAGCCCTTGTCACACTGCTGTGGTTTCCTGCCGGGGCCAGTGCAGGCAGCTCCATCCACCCTGCTCTCTCGGCTCCCACCCTCCCCCTCCCCTCACTGTTTGTTCCCTCCATAGCAGCCAGAGAAGGCTGTTAACACTTCTGCCCAGAACCTTCCATGGCTTCCACCCCCTCTTCACCATGCCCCATAAGGCCCCATATGCTCTGCTGGGTCCCCTGCCTCTCTCCCCTTCACTGGCCTCATTAACCAAACCACAAACTCACCAGGTAAGGTCTCACCTCAGGACCTTTACACAGGCTGTTCCCTCTACCTAGAAAACTCTTCCCAGAGATGTCCATGTGGCTCCAGTTAATTCAGGCCTCTGTTCTATTATCCCCTCCTCAGAGAGGCTTTTTCTGACCATCCTATCCAAAACAGCATCCCTTTCCCCTCGACTTCATCACCCCATTTACATATATGGCTTATTTATTGTCTGCCCCCTAGCCTATTCCCAGCACAAGGACAGGGATTTATGTCTGTTCTGTTAACAACTGTTCCCGGGGCCCAAAATTCCACCTGGTACTCAGTGTTTGTTGAGTGAATAACCACAGTACACAAACCATTTATAGACAGCTAAGACTGGCGGCGCCTGGGTGGCTCGGTCGGTTAAGTGTCCAACACTTGATTTCAGCTCAGGCCATGATCTCAGAGTCCTGCGGGACTCTGCACAGCTTGGAATCTGCTTGGGATTCTCTCTCTCCCTCTGCTCCCCCTCCCTCCCTAGCCTGTGTCCCAGCATGAGTGTGTATGCACACGCCCTCCTTCACATAAATAAATAGTATCTTTTTAAAAATTTTATTTATTTATTTGACAGAGAGAGATCACAAGTAGGCAGGGAGGCAGGCAGAGAGAGAGGGGGAAGCAGGCTTCCGGCCAAGCAGAGAGCCCGATGTGGGACTCGATCCCAGGACCCTGAGATCATGACCTGAGCCGAAGGCAGCGGCTTAACCCACTGAGCCACCCAGGTGCCCCAATTAACCCACTGAGCCACCCAGGTGCCCCAATAAATAGTATCTTAAAAAAAAAAAAAAAAAGAAAGAGGGGCGCCTGGGTGGCTCAGTGGGTTGAGCCGCTGCCTTCGGCTCAGGTCATGATCTCAGGGTCCTGGGATCGAGTCCCGCATCGGGTTCTCTGCTCATCGGGGAGCCTGCTTCCCTCTCTCTCTCTCTCTGCCTCCTTGTGATCTCTGCCTGTCAAATAAATAAATAAATAAAATCTTTAAAAAAAAAAAAAAAAGAAAGAAAGCTAGCTAAGGCTGAGAGTAAAAACACTGCTTAGAGGTTTCCAGGTGCATGCATTTAAGAAACTAATCTGTGAATTTTATATATAAAGTATTTAATACATGATAAATGTGGAATTTTCAGTGGGCAGGGAAAGGATAAATCAATTCGTCATAAGCCTTGGTTGCAATAGGAAGGAAAAAAGTTAACCTCACCCCCAACACATACCAAATAAATTCCACATGCATTAATCACGCAAAATAGATAAAAACTCGGAACTATTACGAGTATGAAGGGAAAACACAGGAACGTATTTCCACCGTCTGATAGGGGAGACCGGTAAGGGTGGAGAAGAGATAAGGTAGTACAGGAGGCTTCCTGTATCAATTGAAAGGCAGCCAGACTGCAGAGGGGAAGAAACCATAAACAGCTGGGGCGCCTGGGGGGCTCTCAGCTGGTTGAGCGTCTGCCTTCTGCTCAGGTCATGATCTCAGGGTCCCAGGATCGAGCTCCCTGTCGGGCTCTGTGTTCAGCTGGGAGTCTGCTTCTCCCTCTCCCTCTGCTCCTCCCCTCACTCATGGTCGAGCTCTCTCTCACGGTCTCTGGTCTCTCTCTCACTCTCGGATCAATAAAATCGTAAAGAAAAAAGAAAGTGGCTGGTGCTGGCTGAGGAGTGCCTATCAGACTCTAGCTCTGTCCTCATTATACTGGGCCTCCTACCATCAACCCATTTTACAGTGGAGGAAACCAAGGCTCAGCAAGGGGAAGTGGCTTGCCCAGCTACCTAGCAACAAGTAGAGGGTCCCTACTCTAGGTTTGATGGGTGAGTGGGAGTCACTGAGAGTCTTTGAGCAGGAGCATGACCTGGCCAGGCTGGGGAGGGCAAGACACAGAGAGAGGTTTCAGCTCTGAGAGAAGTTGGTGGCTGTGGATGGGACAGTGGGGCCATGATCTTGCTGCTTGAAACTGAGTTGTCTCTCTGTGAGATGGAACTAAAGATACAGGGGAGCACCTGCCACAGGCTTGGCGTTGGTATTGGCATCTCTCAAGAAATACCAGAGGGAACAGTGGTTAAAGCCATCTGATGGGTTCCAGGAGCTCTCATTAATGTTAGCAAGGATGGGGGGCAGGAGGGGGGCAGGCTGAATACTCCTGGATTCTGATCATTGAGTCTGATCCAAACCTGCAGGATGAGAACTTGCTGAGTCTTGGCAACAACACTGCAAACTAGTAACAGGAGAGATGCCCTGATTCCTCGGTTTCACCGTCCCTTACCATGTGCCGGGCACTTTTCCAAAATGTCACAGCAACTTTTCTAGATGAATCCTGTCCTTACCTCCGTTGGAGGGATGCAGACATGGGGGACCCCCAAAGAATTGTGTACCCGTGGTAAGCCACAGAGTAGGGCTACCCACCCAGCTTGTGGTTTAGCTTTGGATGAGATGCCCAGGGCTGCTGTAACAAATGACCACCCAGGTGCCCCTGGGTAGGTTAAGCCTCTGCCTTTGGTTCAGGTCATGATCTCAGGGTCCTGGGATCGAGTCCCGTATCAGGCTCTCTGCTGGGCGGGGAGCCTGCTTCCCCATACTCTCTGCCTGCCTCTCTGCCTACTTGTGATCTCTCTCTGTGTCAAATAAATTTAAAAAATATTTTTTTAAAAAAGAAACCACAGGGACCCCTGCGTGGCTCAGTTGGTTGGACGACTGCCTTCGTTCAGCTCAGGTCATGATCCCAGGGTCCTGAGATCGAGCCCCGCATTGGGCTCTCTGCTCGGTGGGAAGCCTGCTCCCTCCTCTCTCGGCCTGCCACTCTGCCTACTTGTGATCTCTCTCTGTCAAATAAATAAATTAAAAAAAAAAAAAAAGATCCTACATTTAATCTCATCTGCAAATTCCCTTTTGTCCTGTGAGGTGACATAGTCACAGGCTCCAGGAGTTAGATTGTGGACATCTTTGGGGTGCGGGGACTATTACTCCGCCCATCACAGCATAACCAGGGGTTGACAAACTGTCATGGGACGGTGGTGGGCAGGAATCCACCCACGGTCTGTCTCCAGATGACCCAGAACTAAGAATGGTCTTTACATTTTTGAAGGGATGAAAACCATCAAAAGAGGAAGGCTATTTTGTTATGTGCAAATTATATGGAATTCAAATGTCGGCAGCTGTAAGTTAATTTTTCTTGGTACCCGGCCATGCTGGTTCCTTCTCATGTTGTTTGTGGTTGTTTTCAGGCTTCAGCAGTAGAGCTGGATAGTAGGGACAGATCGTACGTGACCTGCAGAGCTGAAAATGTTTACTCTCTGGCCCTTGGCAGAAACAGTTTGCCACCCCCTGGTCTCGAGGCCCTGAACCGAGTGTTGAGCCCCATTCTGTGCCAGTGGATTTCACATGCTTTCTTTATTTTGTGTGTGTGTGTGTGTTTTAAGATTTTATTTATTTGAAAGAGAGACAGAGATAGCACCAAGCAGGGACAGACAGCAGAGGGAGAAGGACAAGCAGACTCCCTGCTGAGCGGGGAGCCCAGATTGGGGCTCGATCCAGGACCCTGAGACCATGACCTGAGCTGAAGTCAGATGCTGAACCCACTGAGCCACCCGGGTGCCCCCGCATGCTCTCTCGGTAACCACCAGGAGTGGTTCTCATTGCTCCCAGGAGGGCTAGGGGGATGCACACGCCCTTTCCCTCTCCAGGCTGCCATCTTCCCGTCTGGAGAGTGGAATTAATACTGACATTTTGCTTCGTGGGTGTTGTCAGAATTCACTGCTCAAAAAGCACTTAGCACAGGTCTGAGGCTCAACGAACACTAACAAGGGGCGTGGTCCCATTTGACAGAGAGGGCAAAAGGAGGCCACAGGCTCAGACCACATAGCCAGTGAGGGAGCTGTGTGAATTGAACCAAGGCCCTTCTGGATCCAACCCAGGCCTTTTCCTCAGCAGATACGGAGGGAGGCAGAACTGAAGATGGAACAGTGAGGGGAGAAAGTGCGGGAAAGCTGGGCCAATACGCTAGGCTGGGTGGGGGAGGCAGCCCTTGGGTCCTGGCCTCGCTGGGCACAAAGGCCGTCCCAGCCGGTTCAGTGGCTGTAGAAGATAAGGAAACCGATCCAGGCTGCTCGGTCGTAATGCCAGGGCCAGGGCGTCAAGTACCACCCAGCCCCCACAGCCTCCAGATTCCGGCCAAGTCTCCACGGCCTACAGCAGCCCAGGGCCTCACCCACGCAGCCGGGCCGGCTCACCCCTGACTTCCCAGAATCTGTGCCTGGGGAACGGGATCCCAGCCACCCACATGAGTCCCTTTGATAAGAGTCTAGGGATAGCGTCCCGGTAGGAAAGCCAAGAGTGACATTCCTGGTCACAATGCTAAGAGTAAAAGACAGAGCCCCTACTATGTGCTGGGCCTGCATTGGGCACCAAAGCAGACATTTATTTCTAGAAGCTCCTGTCATCCTCACAAGGCTCTGAGCGTAGAGGGCCCAATACAGAAACCAAGGCACAGGGATGCTTCATGACTTGCCCCAAATCACACAGCCAGGAGGAGCTGGGATTTGAACTCTGCTCCTGACAACCATGCCCTTGAACTCTATGCTCCGTGGTGTACCCCCACACCCTGGACATTTACCAGGGACCAAGCTCTTGGCTAAGTGTTACCTGCAACGGTTCACTGAACTCTGGAGGCGGCCTCAAGAGGGAGCCAATACTGTTGTTAACCCCATTTTATGGATGGAGAAACTGAGACTCGGTAGATGAAAGGTTCAGGGACACAAAGGGTACAGGTGGTACAGGGCAAGGAAGAAGACATAGGAGTAGAGGCGATGCTGGGTTCTAGAACCTGGCTGAGAGTCAGAACTCCGTGGTAAGCTTTTCTGTAGACGCTTGTTTGCTTAGCACCTTGGTACCTAATGATCCATGTACTGGGATAAGTGTGATCAACTTGGTCCTGGTCTCCTGACTTCTGCCACTGCACCTTATAGAGGCCAGAGGGCACCTGGGAGCACCTGAGTCAGGCCAGCTCCCTCCTCTGCGCAGAACTCTCAATGGCTCCCATCGCTCTCAGTACAGAAGCCCAAGTCCACAGGCCATGCCCTCTGCCTGAAACATTCTACACAGCTCCCTCCCTCCCACTTCTGGTCACCTTCCGGTGGTCTTAAAATTTTCAACTCTGCCTCCAGGCCCTACAGATGACTCCTACCCCTCTTTCCTGCATTATGTTTCTCCTGAGCCCTTTTCTGCCATTCTAAGACCATCCCTCCTGTATCTTAATGCTAATACCTTGTCTGCTTCTCTCTCCAGAACGCCAGCTCCACGACCGCAACACCTGCTCTGTCTCCAGGCTCTAGAACACAACCTGGCTCACGATGCCCGCACATGTTCGCAACCGTTTGAAGGGGGTTACGAACAAACTCGCTTCTATTAAGTAAATCCTATGCTTATGGGGTAAAAAACTTCAACCAGAACAAACCTAAAGACTACAGGAACATCACTCTCCCTCTCGCCAACTTCCTCTCCCTGGTTTCCCTTTCCTCCTTCCAGACAGAGTCTAAGTACACATGCATAAGCAAATTTGTAGCTCTTTACCGCTCTCCCAACACACACCCCGTTCTGTTACACACACTGTTCCTAACTTTGTTCTTCCACACGCTAACATAATCCCTCCTTGTTTCCCATCAGAGAGGCTGCTTAGACCTACTTCAACTTTTTTACAAGGCAACATAGTATCCCACTCTGGGAACAGTACCATTTGTCATTAAAGCAGCCTGAGGAACTTTTAAAAATACACAGAAATTAACAGGCTAAGCTCCTGCAAGGGGCTTCGTGGTCGCGTCCCCTCTGGGATGAGGACAGCTGGCCGAGAGGGCTCTTTTACTTGGAAGGCTAAAATATTCCAGGTGCTTGAGGGCTTGTTTTTATTTTATTTATTTATTTGACAGACAGAGATCACAAGTAGGCAGAGAGGCAGGCAGGGAGAGAGAGGAGGAAGCAGGCTCTCCATGGAGCACAGAGCCCCATGTGGGGCTCGATCCCAGGACCCTGGGATCATGACCTGAGCCAAAAGCAGAGGCTTTAAGCCACTGAGCCACCCGGGTGCCCCGAGGGATTATTTTTAATTTTCAGCACTCCTCTGCCCCTATAGAGAGAATATATTAATTTTGTTACATAAGAGATTAAAATCTTTTTTTTTTTTTTTAAAGATTTTATTTATTTGTCAGAGAGAGAGAGGAAGAGAGAGCGAGCACAGGCAGACAGAATGGCAGGCAGAGACAGAGGGAGAAGCAGGCGTCCTCCCAGGACGCCAGGATCATGACCTGAGCCGAAGGCAGCTGCTTAACCCACTGAGCCACCCAGGCATCCCGAGATTAAAATCTTATGTAAAAACAAGTCTCCTGGGGCGCCTGTCTGCCTTCGGCTCAGGTCATGATCTCAGGGTCCTGGGATAGTCCCCGGGTTGGTCTCCCTCCTCAGCAGGATGTCTGCTTCTCTCTCTCCCTCTGCTTCTGCTCACTTGCGCTGTCTCTCTCTCTCTGTCAAATAAATAAAATCTTTATTGTTTTTAAAATATTTTATTTATTTATTTGACAGAGATCACAAGTAGGCAGAGAGGCAGGCAGAGAGAGAAGAGGAAGCAGACTCCCTGCTGAGCAGAGAGCCTGATGTGGGGCTCAATCCCAGGCCCCTGAGATCATGACCTGAGCCGAAGACAGAGGCTTAACCCACTGAGCCACCCAGGCGCCCCTAAATAAAATCTTAAAAATTTTTTTAAATTAATAAAAACAAGTCTCCTTCTGGAGATTGACTGGGGAGGAGTATAAGAGAACTTTCTGGGGGTAATGGGAAGGTCCTTACTTAAGCTCTGCAGATTTTCTTCTGGTAAAGGCCACATATTTAAGATTTTAAGCTTTGTGGTTCATATATCATCTTGGTCACATATTCCTTTTAATTTTTTTAACAACAATTTATAAACAATGGAGCCATTCTTAGTCTATTGGCTTTACAAAAACAGGCCTCAGCACAACAATGCAAATAAAGTTAACACTTTTTTTTTTTTAAGTAGGCTCCACCCAGCATGGAGCCCAACACAGGGCTTGAACTCAGGTGACCCTGAGATCATGACGGAAGCTGAAATCACTTAACCGACTGAGCCACCCAGGCGCCCCTATATTTAACAGTATTGAAATGTACAACTTCAAAAATGATTAAGATGTTGGGGCGTCTGGGTGGCTCATTGGGTTAAAGCCTCTCCCTTCAGCTCAGGTCATGATCTCAGGGTCCTGGGATCGAGCCCCGCATCGGGCTCTCTGCTCAGCGGGGAGCCTGCTTCCTCCTCTCTCTGCCTGCCTCTCTGCCTACTTGTGATCTCCGTCAAATAAATAAGTAAATAATCTTTTTGAAAAAATGATTAAGATGCTACATTTTCTAAAAGATTTTATTTATTTATTTGAGAGAGAGAGAGAGTGAGAGCGAGCCTGAGAGGGGAGGTCAGAGGGAGAAGCAGACTCCCCATGGAGCTGCCTGATACTCTGGGATCCTGACCTGAGCCAAAGGCAATTGCTTAACTAACTGAGCCACCCAGGCACCCTAAGCTGCTACATTTTATGTGATGTTTCTTACCACAAAAAAATTAAAACTCAAATAATAATACTGATTGTCCCCTCCCTGGGCATGAGGGGCTTTTGGGGTGCTCATAATATTTTTGTTCCCCCTGATGTGGGTGCTGATTTCATGGATGTGTTCACCTTGTGAAAACTTCTGGAGCCTCATACAGTTAGGATCTGTTTCCTTTTACGTATGAATTGTCTGCTTCAATAAAAAGCTTAAAATATTCCCCTTGACTGGTTAACTATAAGATTGGTTCAATATAAGATGGTTTATCCATGGACTCAAGGGGTTAAGCCTCTGCCTCCGGCTCAAGTCATGATCTCAGGGTCCTGGGATAGAGCCCCGCATCGGGCTCTCTGCCAGTGGGGTGCCTGCTTCCCCCTCTCTCTCTGCCTGTCTCTCTGCCTCCTTGTGATCTCTCTCTGTGTCCAGTAAATAAATAAAATCTTAAAAAAAAAAAAAAAAAAAGACAGTTCATCCACAAATGCACTATTTTTATGCAACTGTCAGAGAAAACACCAAAGAAGCTTTCCAGGCACTGACATGAGACACATCTCCAAGACATATTAAACAAAGACAGCAACAAAAAATGAAAAAAAAAAAATCAACAAAGAAAGCAACATGTAAAACAAACATCTTTTCATGTGTAAGCGTCTGTTGAGTACCTACTAGGTCCCAGGCACTGCGGACATACCTTCAGACACACAGACACACAATCCTGCCTCGTGGAATTAACACACTAGAGATTTGCTGATATTTTTGTAAAAGGAAAAAAAAAAAACCCATAGATAAAGAATATGTATGTAATTGCCACGTGAAGTTAAGACTAGTCTTGCATGCCTACACTCCATTTGGAAGAAAGCACAAGATGCTGGAACAGTGATGTGTGCCAAGAAGAAGGGTGTGTCAGGCTGGGAGAGGAAGCAGGAGGGAGACTTTTCATGATAAAGCTACGCGCGGTCTTTGTATCCTTTGTATTTTGAAGCATGTGAATCCTTTTGAAGTATCCAACTTTTGGAGCGGGGAACACCCATAAAACAAAAATAACAACAAAAACCCAACTTTCAATGAATAAATAAATATCCCCTCCCAACATTTTTTTTTTTTAATCAGATGCCAGATTCCCACAGCCTAAGTTGGATTCTCTAGAAAATGGGGCCAGGGAATCTGCTTTTTAAACAAGCACTGTTGGGGCACCTGGGTGGCTCAGTGGGTTAAGCCTCTGCCTTCGGCTCAGGTCATGATCTCAGGGTCGAGCCCTGCATCGGGATCTATGCTTAGCGGGGGGCCTGCTTCCTCCTCTCTCTCTGCCTGTCTCTCTGCCTACTTGTGATCTCTGTCTGTCAAATAAATAAATAAAATCTTTAAAAAAAATAATAAATAAATAAACAAGTCCTGTTACTTTGGTCTCACCTCCCACCCACCCACCCCCAAACCCCCAGAGAGAGTCTGTTGTTTTGGGTTCTAGAATCTTTTTCCATGATCATGCCCAGAGTGGGTGGGAAGGATGGCAGTAGCCATTGCTGCCATCCATCAGGGCCAGGAGCCATTTCTCTAGATACGGTGTCTGCTGAGGAGGGAGCTTCCTGCCCTGCCCAGGCCAGCCAAGTCTATTTTTAGAGAGGGCTGCTTTTCCATCAACTCAAGGAAAATACATGTCCCCAGAGGCCTCCTGAGCAGGTAGATCCCACCAGCCACTGCGGAAAATGCTGCCCACCAGTGAGTGTGGTCTGCCCAGCCCTGCAGATGAGGATCCAATGCATCCGAGAGGTCTCCAACACACCCATGGCCACACAATCGTAAATGTCAGAAGTAGGATTTGAACCTGGGTGTCACCACCCCTGAATTCACGGTAACACGATGGAGCGGAAGGCATTGGGATACAAGGGATATGTGAGCACTGGGATTTCTCAGCAACTCTTGCAACATTATTCCCAAAGGAAAGCTCTTCATTTTCAGGCAGGGACTTCTTGTGGCAGCCTGGGGGCCCCACGGTTTTGGTTGATAAGAACAGACAATTTACAAAACAAGTGAGACCTGCCCCTCCCCGCCCCCCACTTCAAGGAGTCAAGCCAGGTGGCTCCTCTAGAAGCTCAGATGATGGCCTGGCTTTAAGACCAACTGAAGTCTCCACCTCAGGCATCCTTGTGCCCTAGAGCAAAACAATTATGTGGTTTGTTTGCTGTTCCTTCTGCCTAGAACACACTTCTCCCAAATCTTCCAGCGGCCCTTGGCTCCAACACCAGCCCTTGGTCACCTAAAATAATCCCAGAGGATTCTCCCACACACATGCTGTCCTGTTTTCTGCTCTACAACACTTACAACAACCTAAAATCATGTGTTTATTCGAGGGTTTTTCTGCTTTGTTCACTGTCTAGACCCTGCCTGTACCACACTCGGTAAATGCTTGTTGATGGAATGGGCTTCTGGCATCCAACACAACCTCTGTTGGGCACAGAGGTCCCCTGTCTGGAGTGTGGGTCTGGCCGGGCCTAGGAGGTTTTGCTCAGGTCCATCCATGGCTGGCTGGCTCCCTTTGGCCAAATTCAAGGCTTGGTGAATTACATCCCTGTCCACTCTGCCATCCCTGGCCCCCCCAGCCCTGCCTTATAGAGACCCAAGATCCCTCAGCTGCTGCCCACAGGAAGACAGGCCCTGGCCAGGGCTCTGAGTTGAGATTCCCAGACCAGAGACAGCCAGCCACACCCAAGGGATGCCCAGCACCCCTGACCGCAGGGTCTGAGGCTTGAACCAAAACCAAGAGCAAGAGGCCCCTGGAGGTTGGGCCAGCAGCTTCAGGCAGGGAGGGAAGTGGCTGGGTGATGGCCAGGTCCCTGTGTTTCCCTCTAGGCTGGGCTGGGCAGGGAGGGTCCCAGTCTCCCCCACCCGTGTCTCTCTCTCTCTGCCCTGCTGAGGCCACTGTCCCTGATGGCAGCAGCCAGGACAAGGCCCATCTCTTGTCAGCTTTGTTTTTCTTGATTATTTTTGAGCAGTTTCCTGCCCCCTCCCCAAAGCTTTCTGTCTCACAGTTTCCAGGAAGTTCTTGTCACACAAGGAGGGGCAGCGGCGCCCCTTTGCCCCAGGGGAGTGCTACGTGGGACCTGTGCCCAGCTCAGCCCTGGGACCCAAAATGGAGAAGAGAAAGGAGAAACTGAGGATGGCACTCCCCTCCGTGGGAACCCGGGGAAGGAAGGCACTGTAGGGCGTGGGTAGGGAGGAGTCTCATCTTGGCCCCAACTCCTGGGCCGGGAGCCGAAGGCCGAGGTTCGCGGGAGGGGAGTCCGCGTTGCAGGGACCTCGCGAAACGGTAGCAGACACCCCCAGTCCCTTGCACGCGGCCCGGAAAGTTTCTCAATGGTTTCCTGCCTCTTTACCGCCCCCTCGGTGAGGGCGCCCTTCTTTCCGTCCTTCCAGGCCTCTTGCAAGAACCGACTGGCTTCCACCCCCGCAGCATTGGGTCTGCCCAGGTGTGCCTCAGTTTCCCCATCTCGCCAGAAGCCCGGGACGGCTACTTCTCGGGAGATGCGAGCAGGAGAAAGAAGTGGACCAAGGCAAACAGAAGAGGGGGATTTGGGGAAGTCGGGGCCCTATGCCTCTTCCGAGCCCCGGTCTCCAAGCCTCCCCTCCCCCGCCTGGCTTCTGAGCCGCCAGATAACGGGACCTCCCCGGGCGGAGCATGCGCCGTGCGTCCCGGCCCATCAGCCGAAAGGGGTGCGGGGGCTCCCGGGAGAGCGGACGCGGGGAGACCCGGCGGAGCAGGGGGGCGTGGGCTCGGCGCAGAGCGGAATGCTGGGCCGGGAAGCAGGAGAGGGCCCCCAGCTGCAGCGCGGGTGTTTATAATCCTGGAGGTACCCCTCCCCCAAGGCCCCCCAACTCAGCAGAGGCGACCCCGGGCCCGAGGCAGCTCCTACCGTAGGCTCCGTCCTTCCGCTCGTCCTCCATGGCCGCGTCGGGCGGGGAGGGGAGTCCGAGCCGGAGCGACCCCAGCCCGCGCGGGCGGGAGGCTCCGCGGGCTGCAGCGCCCCGCCCCGGGCCCGGCCCCGCCCCGCCCGCTTGGCCGGCCCCGCACGCAGCCTCCAATGGGAGCCCGGAGCAGCCCGGGGCGGGGCATGGGGCGGGGCCGGGCCCGGGAGAGGGTGGGGCCCCAACCTTTGTTTCCCATCTGGGCTCAAGGGAGACTCTCCCCGGGCGTTCGGTGGGCCAGGAGCAGTTGTCACCCCTTCACTCATCTACCCACCCACTGACTCATTATATAGATATTGAGCGCTCATTGTGTGCCAGTGCACGGATCAGAAAATGCCATTTTTCATTCATCAGATTGGCAAGAATTTGAGAGCCCGATAACAACCAGTGGGGTGAGCACATGCTGTGGGTCAAAATGTTATCTGGCAGAAAAGATTAAATCCAGCCGTGTTTGCCTTGCGCGATTCATCTCTGCCTTTGACTCTGGAGAAGCCTTCATACGTGTCTGTGCCTGAGGCCTATCTATCAAAGGTTGCTACCTGCGGCTTTGAAAGTTATTGTGATAAATGGGGGGAGGCTTAGATGTCCACCAACAAAGGAGGGCAAGGATCACCATGAGCTGGAGGGAATACCATGCGGCGAATAAAAAGAATGAGGCCATGGAGGAAATTCAAATTAACAATGATATACCACCATAACCACCAGAAGAGCTAAAACTAAATGGTACCAAGTATTAGGAGAGGATCTGTAGTAAATGGGACGATCCTGGACTGTTGGTGAGAATGTAAAATGAAACAAACTACTTGGAAAAAGATCTCTTAGGGATGCCTGGGTGACAAAGTGAGTTAAGCATTTGCCTTCGGCTTAGGACATGATCCCAGGGTTCTGAGATCAAGTCCTGAATCAAGCTCCTTGTTCAGAGCCTACCTCTCCCTCTGCCTGGAGGCAGCTCCCCCTGGTTGTGCCCCCTCTCTGTATGTCAAATAAAAAAAATCTTTTAAAAAGAAGAAGGAGGAGGAGAAGAAGAAGAGAACCAAAATCTTGTATACAAATGTTCACAGCAACTTTATCACAACTTTGGGAGCATCTCCCTTCCCCTGGGGTCATGATCCAGGGTCCCAGGACCCACCCCTGCATCAGACTCCCAGCTCAGCGGGGAGTCTGCTTCTTCCTCTCTTCTGTGCACACACGCTCTCTCTCTTTCAAATAAATAAACAAAATCTCTAAATAAAACAAACAAACATTTTATCACAGCTCTACTCATAGGGACCCCAAATTGGAAGCAACCCGAATGTCCATAAATGGGTGACTGGATCGGCACACCGAGGTCCCTCCCTACTATAAAATAGTCCTCAGCAAAAGGCATCAACTACTGATAAGTACAATATAACACGGATGAGTCTCAAAAATAAACAAACAAACAAATAAATAAATAAATAAATGGATTATGCTGAGTGACAGAGGAGGCCAGGCACTTGCGAATGAAGTTCTAGGGTAGACATAGCTAATCAACCCATGGGAAATGGCAGACGTGGATCAGTGCTTGCCCCTGTGGATGGTAGGGCCCCTGCTGCAGCTTCCGGGCGTGGGGGAGGAAGGGAGGCAGGAAGCAAGACTGTGGTTACACAGGTGGGTTCAGTTTGTGGCAATCACTTCACTTCTGACCTTTCTGAAAGTGTTTCGTTTTAAGAATGGAAAAATTGTTGATAGGTTACAGGTTGTAAGGAGAGTGAGTATTTATAGGGAGCTTACTCAACCTCAGAAGAGGGATTACGTGCCTTGTAGTCCATCTTTATAATCATTTTCCAGTTGGTGAAAGTGACACAGACAGGTTAAGCCATTTCTTAAGTGCTTCGTATTAAATCCTGGCAATGCTTTTCCAGGTGGAGAAAATGACACAGAGAGGTTAAGTAATTTTCCCCACAGTCACCCAGGTAGTGAGTGTGGGGCTACACCAGGATTTGAACTCATGGACCCTGTCTTCACAACCCACAGGCTCTCCATAATCCTGCCAGGGTAGCTGGGCTAGATTTCTAGATCCCCGATGGTGAGTAAAAATAGCAAGTTGAGGGGCGCCTGTGTGGCTGAGTCTGTTAAGCAGCTGCCTCAAGTTCAGATCATGGTCCCAGGGTCCTGGGATGGAGTCCCTCATCGGGCTCCCTGCTCAGCAGGGAGCCTGTTTCTCCCTCTGCCTCTGCCTACCACTCTGCAGGCTTGTGCTTGCTCTTTCTCTCTCTCTCTCTCACAAATAAAGAAATAAAATCTTTTAAAAAACAAAAAAGTTTTTAAAAATAGCAAGTTTAAAAATAGAAAGTTGTACTTAATTGGTTAGTTGTGTATGGTCTGGGGAAAAGAGAGAGATATGATATCTCACACACACACACACACACACACACACATCTGCGTGTAACTTAACAGAAAAAGATCTGAACATGCCAGTTGTTGTCAGAAAGACCAGGATGGAGGGGGTGGGGGACCGAGGGACTGTTTCCTGATCTACAATGTTCTCTTTCTTTCCCTCTCTCTCTTTTTAATATTTTATTTTTTTTTATTTTTTTAAGATTTTATTTAGGGTGCCTGGGTGGCTCAGTTGGTTAAGCGACTGCCTTCAGCTCTGGTCATGATCCTGGAGTCCTGGGATTGAGCCCCACATCAGGCTCCCTGCTCAGCAGGGCGTCTGCTTCTCCCTCTGACCTTCTCCCCTCTCATGCTCTCTCTCTCACACAAATAAATTAAATCTAAATTAAATCTTTTAAAACATTTATTTATTGGTCAGAGAGAGAGAGAAAGAGAAAGTGCACAAGCAGGGCTAGCAGCAGGAGAGGGAGAAGCAGGCTCCCTGCTGAGGAAGGAGCCCGATGGAGGACTCCATCCCAGGACCCCAGTATCCTGACCTGAGCTGAGAGCAGATGGTTAACCGACTGGGCCATACAGGTGTCCCTTTCTCTCTTTAATAGGAGAAAATATTCATGAGGGTAATCAAAATTCTATTAAAAAATAGATTTAGGTGTGCCTGGCCCAGGATCAAGCCCCATGTCAGGCTCCTTGCTCAGCAGGAAGCCTGCTTCTCCTTCTCCCTCTGCCTGCTTGTGCTCTCTATCTCTCTGTCAAATACATAAATAAAAATCTTTTTAAAAAAAAGAGAGAAAGAAAAGAAATAGATTTAATGTGGAGGAAAAGGAACCCTCTTGCACTGTTGGTGGGAAAGTGAATTGGTGTAGCCACTACAGAAAATAGTACAGAGGGTCTTCAAAAAATTAAAAATAGGGGCACCTGGGTGGCTCAGTCATTAAGAGTCTGCCTTCGGCTCAGGTCATGATCCCTGGGTCCGAAGATCGAGTCCCACATGGGGCTCCCTGCTCAGCAGGGAGCAGCCTGCTTCTCCCTCTCCCACTCCTCCTGCTTGTGTTCCCTCGCTCACCGTGTCTCTCTGACAAATAAAGAAATAATCTTAAAAAATTGGAAAAATAAAATAAAATGCTTACAGCAGTTAAGGTATGGAAGCAACCAAAGAACCTATTGACAGTTGACTAGATCAAGATGGCGGCATCCATATTTGATGGAATGTTACTCAGCCATAAAAAGAATAAAATCTTGCCATTCTTGACAGCATGCACAGACCTAGAGGGTATTATGCTAAGGGAAATCAGTCAGAGAAAGGCAAATACCATGTGATCTTACTTCCATGTGGCATCTCAACAAAGGCACAAACAAACAAAAAAATCAGAACAGGATGATAAATATAGAAAATGGGTAATGGCCAGAGAGGGAAGAGTGGGTACATGAGAGACTTAAGGGAAGGGGGTTAGGGGGTACAAACTTCCAGTTATAGAACACCTACGTCACAGGGATTCAAAAGGACAGACCAGGAAATACACAGTCAATAGGATCGTAATGACATTAGATGGTGACAGATGGCAATGCCACACTTACCGCATAAGATACAGAATTGCTGATTGTCTGTGTTGTGTGCCGGAAGCCAATATAACATTGTCAATGACACTTCAATTTAAAAAATCGTAAGGGACGCCTGGGTGGCTCAGTTGGTTAAGCAGCTGCCTTCGCCTCAGGTCATGATCCCAGCGAGTCCCACATCAGGCTCCTTGCTCCGCAGGGAGCCTGCTTCTCCCTCTGCCTCTGCCTTCCACTCTGTCTGCCTGTGCTCGCTCTCACTCTCTCTCTCTCTGACAAATAAATAAATAAATAAAATCTTTAAAAAAAAATAAATAAATAAAAATAAAAAATCGTAAAATTAAAATATATTTTAAAAATTGGGTTTATCAGGCTGGTCATCAAAGGATAAATGCTGTCTGATTCCACTGCTATGAACTCCCTAGGGGAATAAATTCAGGGACACAGCAAGTAGATGGTGGGTGCCAGGGGCTGGGGAGGAGGAGGGGGAGGGGAACTTAGGGTTTTAATGGCCCAGAGTTTCAGTTTTTTGAGATGAAAAGAGTTCTGGAGAAGGATGGCGGTTCAGGGCAGCACAATGCTGTGAATGTGTTCATGTCTCTGCATTGTACCCTTGAAATGGATAAAACGATCAAGGTTATGTTAGGTAGCTAAAGTTTAAAAAAAAAATAGATTTTTAAAAAACGGTGCAACACAGCTGTGACAGGGAAGGATGGAACAGTGGAGAGAGCCCAGAGGAGGGACGTGACCTAGACTCGGGCTGACAGATCAGAGAAGGCTTCCTGAAGAGGAGACGTTATCTCGGCTTGAGAAAAGGCCTAAAAAAAGCCAAGAGGAGCAGGCAATTTTGTGCTGTGTGGTTAGGTGCCGGAGGAATGAGAGAAAGAGAGAGAGGAACTGAAATTTAGGAAGTCAGGGTGTCTGGGGCAGTGGGTTCAAGCAGCGGCAGCTCGGGAGAGAGGTCAGCCAGGGCTGTTTCTCACTGTACCGGCCTCAGCCGCGCAGAGGCGCTGGGAGCCGCGGGGGATAGAAGAGGGAGGGAGGGTCAAGTTTCAGACCACGCCCTTGAGTAACGTGGAGCAGGGACTGAAGGGGGTGCGGAGGGGCCGAGTGGCAGAGTCCCAGAGGGGAGGCTGGGGCGAGTTCTAGGCCTCTCGGAGGAACTGGGGCAAGGCCACAGCCCCTGGGGACAGCGGAGGCGGGGCCCTGGGGCACACAGAGCTACTCTGTTCTCTGCCCCCACTGAAGCTTTCGGGTTCGTGCATTTTACAGCCAAACAGACCTTTTAAGTTTCAGATTCCAGGGCTTCTGGGCCCGGGCTTTTGGGTTCTATTTACTGCCTGAAAAAAACATCTCGGGGGAGGGCCACCTGGGTGGCTCAGGAGGTTAAATAGGGGTCCTGGGATCGAGCTCTCAGCTCAGTGGCGCACCTGCTTTCCCTTCCTCTCTCTCTGCCTGCCTCTCTGCCTACTTGTGATCTCTGTCTGTCAAATAAATACATAAAATCTTAAAAAAAAAAATTGGGGCGCCTGGGTAACTCAGTGGGTTAAAGCCTCTGCCTTCAGCTCAGGTCATGATCCCAGAGTCCTCCACAGGGAGCCTGCTTCCCTTCCTCTCTCTCTCTGCCTGCCTCTCTGCCTACTTGTGATCTCTGTCTGTCAAATAAAATCTTAAAAAAAAAAAAAAAAAAAAGGTCTCAGGGACCCAGAAGGCTCAGTGATTGTGGGCTGGGGCGAGGGCCCGGTAGCCTTCGCCATCCCCCTGAGTCACCTTCTGAGCAGGGGGCAGGTGGGAAGGAGAGTGGCGGCAATCGCCCTCTTTTGAGCAAAGACAACATAAAACCTTGGACTGTGCGGGGCTGGAAATTCTGTTCCACCACTGCTGACTGAGTGACTTTGTCACTGAGTGACTGTGTCCATGTCAGTCCGTGGCTCTCCTCCCCTTGGCAATGCTATCTGTCAAACGGAGATAACAGGCCTCCCTCACTCAGGCATTGTTTCTAGAAGGATTCCCACAGGGGAGACATTTAGGGCAGGGCTTGGGTATGGTGAGTGCCCCATGGGCAGGCGTGAGGTATTGTTAGTAATAGGATTACTGGTACCTGGCTATGCTGTTGGGAGTGGCTGGGGATTAAGTGCTTGACCTTCAGGACCCTAGTGCAAGTTCTGGCCCAACTGCCTCACAGCTGTGTAGCCCTGGTCGAGTGGCTTGACCTCTCTGGGCCTCTGCTTCCTCCAATGGAAGAAGACATAGAAGGTTTTCCCCGTCGGGTCCTGAATTATCAGGAAAGCAAAGATGAGAAGACCAGAGTCAACGAGCAAAAACAAACAAACAAACAAACAAACAAGTAAATAAAATAAATAAAAAAGAAAATCACAGAAGACAGATGTAGCAGGAGAGCCGTTCCCGTGATCAAGTGCGCGGTTAGGCTGGGGAGCCGTTGCTTTGATATCATCCGCGTTAGAGGCCCGTTGGGAGAGGAGTGGGTAGTTCTGATAGCAGCAGCTTCTGTCCTTGCCTCCCTCCCTCGAGTCCCCTCTGGGGACACCCACCACACCCCCAGAGGCTGATAAAGTTGTGGGGCTGAGTTTGCAGGAGGAAGGAAGGATGAGTGTCTGCCTGTGTCTTTTTTTTTTTTTTAATTATTTATTTGAGGGAGAGAGAGCGAGAGAGCAGGAGCAGGGAGACGGGAGGAGGGGAAGGGAGAAGCAGACTCCCTGCTGAGCAGGGAGCCTCATGTGGGACTGGAACCCAGGACCCCGGGATCATGACAGAGCCAGAGGCAGACACTTAACAGACTGAGCCACCCAGGCATCCTGCTGCCATCTGTATTCTCAACTGCTTCATGGTAAATAATTATGGCAATGATAGCAAATAATACTGACAACATTACTGAGTGTTGGCTACATCCCAGGTCAGTTCCAAGAGTCGTGCTGGGGGTAATGACCCAAGCATCTGCATGAAAGCCTAAGGAGGTAAGAGCAGTTGACCCTGTTTTAGAGATGTGCGGCAGGGCAGAGCAGGTGCCTGAGGCCACCCAGCTGGCTGGTGGCAGAGCCCGGACTTGAGCCCAAGCAGCCAGTTCCCAAGGCCTCGTGCTGCACTAGCACATATAAACAAGACAACAAAAACAATATTAGTACTCGCTTTATGCAGGTTCTGCCTGAAGACTCTTTCCGCTGTCTTCTTCCTGCTCTTAAGGACATGGTGGGAAATTTCCAAATGTCAGCCCCTTCTCTGATCTCTCTGTTCTCACAGCGACCCCTGCACCCTGCTACCAGCTCACTTGCTTTCTTCTCCCCCCCTTTTTTAAAAAAAGATTATTCATTTATTTATTCGACAGAGAAAGAGAGAGAGAGGATGCCCAAGTTGGCAGAGCAGCAGGCAGAGGGAGAAGGAGAAGCAGATGCCCCACTGAACAGGGACCTCCCCCCAACCAACATGGGGCTCGATCCCAGGACCCCGGGATTGTGACCGGAGCCGAAGGCAGACGCTTAATGGACTGAACCACCCAGGTGCCCTTCCCTTGCCTTCTTGATCAGAGATGATTATGACTGAGACAGTCAAGATGATCTCTGGTCATGATAAGAGGTCATCTTGTCTTTTGGTTTTTACGTTGTGTGCCTCTCACCTCCCTTGCAGAGAGCAGTGGCAGGGCTTGATCTGTTTGCCATCCATAGTGGTACAGGGCTGCTTGATAAATATTCACTCACTGCATGCATGAATCAGTAGCAACAGCAGCATTACCAGCCTCCATGTGTTCAGTGCAGTACACAGAAGGTGCTCAATAAATGCTTGTTGAGTGAATAACTTTATAATACAGTCCCAATAATAATGACCATTGATCTTTTCAACAGTCTATCAACATCTTAGTGTCACATAATAGGAGTTTATAAATACTTTACTGGAACGACTAAGAGTACATTAGGAATAATAATAAAAGCGGTTACATATGTTCTGCTCCGAGTTCTACCCAGAGTTCCTCGGTGAAAGAATGTACTAGTCAGTAAATATCTAAGGGAAGAAAAATTAATTAGTAAATAGTTATTGTATGAATGAATGACTGAATGCATGAACGATTTGCACAAATGCATTTTTTTTCTCCCCTCTCCACGGAGCTGGACAGATATTATCGAGTACCCAGTGTGGGGCACTGGGGACACAGACAAAAACAGGACAAAATCTCTCCTCCATTGGGCCAGGTGTGCCTGTGGGAGAGACTGAAGAGAAACAAGATGAAATGTTTGAATGGGTGGACGGATGGAGAAGGATGAATGGGTGGGGAGATGCATGGGTCGGGGGTGGGGGGAGTGAGCGGGTGGCTAGGTGGACGGAGGGATGGTTGGTTGGTCTGGAGACTCCTCCCATCAGCTCTCCAGGGTGCAGACGGAAAGTGAGGCGGGGCAGCTGTCCCCTCCGAGGCCCCGCCCTGCAGCCGTCTCCGCGTCGGCCAACAGCGCCGCTCACCTGGAGGCCTCCCCTTTAAGACGCTCTCACCTGGGCGCTCACCTGCGCGGGGCCGCTTCCGCAGGAAGGAGGAAGCGGCGCCGCCGTCGCCTCCCGGCGCTCCCTCCCCGCCTCCCGGGTCCGCCGGTTGCCACCATGTCCGCCTCGGCTGTCTTCATCCTCGACGTCAAGGGCAAGGTGGGCCGGGCGCGGGGGATGGGGGTGGGAAAGGACAGGTGAGGCTGCGCTCCCCTGGTCCCAGGGGCGGCCCCTCCTCGCGGGCAGGGAGGCTCCAGAAAGCTCTGGGAGCGTGGGAACACCCCTCCCCCAATCGCTGGAAGTCCCGGGTGGAATCCCACCTCCACTGTTTCCCAGCCGCGTGCCGCGGGCCGGGGGCTTTGCCTCCCTGGGCCTCAGGCTCCCTGTCCGCAAAAATGGGAATAACAGAGGTCCCCACCCAATAAGAATGAATACAGCTGGATGAGAGTAAACTACTTAGCACAAGAACCCAGCTGCAAACAGGAGATGTTCAGTTCGTTGAAATTCTTTCTATCACCGTCTCAATCATCCACACGATTCATATTTGGGGGAAGACAGGGGCAGGAGACCCTCATTCCCGTTTGGGGCTGCCTTGTCCCTTTTCCGAAGCCCCCTCTCATTCACCGTGGCATTTCATATCCATAAAAACTGTGGTGGTGAAAGTAAGGTGTTTGAGGACGAGCTCTGCCCCCTGGGGGTTCTCAACCTTGGACTACACCAGCTCAGGAAGTAGGGACTGTTGGTATCAAGTGCTTACTGACTGCCGAGCAGCACCTATAAGGGTATTTCTCTCTTTCTTTCTAGAATCTTTCTCTTTTCTTTGCCTCCTTCCTTCCTTTCTACCCACCCTTCCCTTCCCTTCTGTTGTCCCCACCTCACCAGTTTGGTGCCTGTGAAGCCTTGGGCAGGAGCTGGAATGCTGGAACCCATGTGTCTTGGTTCCATTCCCGGTTTCCCCACCTGTTAAGAGATATGGTTCACACCTTGGGGGGCTCCATCCTTCAGATGAAGACACATGAAGATGGTGATGCTGCCTGCCCCACAGACTGCAGTGAGATGCAAATCAGTCAGCAAACGTCCGGTCTGTAGGAGGAGACGGCTGGTCCGAACTGAGGACTCTGGACACGTTTGCTGTTGTTATCTTGCTCCCATTTTACAGAGGAGGAAACTGAGGCACAGAGCAGCAGAGTCTTGCCCCTGCCTGGCAGCCAGGAAGTAGAGTCAGAACCAGGCACTCTCTCTGATGCCCCTGGATGAAGGGGCCCAGATCCCCGTGGTGACCGCGACTTCTCTGCTCACCCTTAGCCCCTGATCAGCCGCAACTACAAGGGCGATGTGGCCATGAGTGAGATCGAGCACTTCATGCCTCTGCTCATGCAGCGGGAGGAAGAGGGTGCCCTGGCCCCACTGCTGAGCCATGGCCGGGTCCACTTCCTGTGGATCAAACACAGCAATCTCTACTGTATCCGGCCCTTAGTGGGATTCCTGGAGGCCTGGGATGGTGGTGGCTCAGGCCCAGAGGGAGTGGACGGAGGACAGAAGTTGCACAGCACATCAGCGGTTCGGGTTGGGGAGGGATGGACAGGTAAGATTTTAGGATCCGTGCTCCATTTGAGACGTCCAAAATGGCACCTTTTCCTTAACTTTGCTGCCCACAGTGGTGGCCACCACACTGAAGAACGCCAACGCCTCCCTCGTGTACTCCTTCCTCTACAAGACGGTGGAGGTAGGTTCTGCCTTCCCATTGGCCAGCGGTCTGTCCGTCCACTCGATTTGCCCTTCTCTTTCCGGATCCATTTCTCCTAGGAAGCTTTCCCTGACCTCTGTCAAAGCCCCATCTCTGTGTTCTCATTAGCTGCAAGGGCATCGCCTCTCTCCCTGTAGGGCAAGGACCAAGGAGGTTTCTAAGACAGTGCACTGCTCAGATCTGAGCCAGAAAAAACTGGGTTCCAATTCCAGGTGCCCACCCCACCACCCTTCTTGCTCCCTGGCCATGTGAACTTGAGCAAGTCATTTCTCTCGCTGTCTCTAAACTGGGAGTTGCAACAAGTCCTACCTTGGGGTTGTTGGACATATTAGTCAAATTCATATTTATGGGTGTCTAAAACAGTGCCTAGTATACAGTAAGTGCTCAATAACAGTTTGGTATTGTTAGCATTAGTACTGCTTATAGAGTCATATAATAATTGGGGGTGGGAAAGGACATTCTCAATGACTGAGAAAGCGTCCAGGAAATACTTTTCAACAAACAAGGAATGTGTATTGATCTGTCCCCTGCTAGGCAAAGAGGGGACACAGCTGTGCATAAGAGAGGCACAGTCCCTGCCTGTCCCAAGGAGTCAAAGGGCACGAAGGAGGTGCAACAGGACATTATGAGAACTGGAGACTGGGGTGCTAGTCTCACCTTGACACTCAAGGTGGGGGCGGGGGGGATGGTCGTGCCTTCACTGAAGAGATGACATTTGAGCTCAGTCCCAAATGACAAGAAGCCCACTGTGAGAAGAATGTCCCAGGCAGAGGGGAGAACATATGCAAAGACTGCCAGGTGAGATCAGAAAGAAGGCCAGGGGGGCTGGGACAAAATGAGGGATGGAGGGTTTTTTGAATGTCAGATGACTGATAACTTCCTACTCTGGTTATACCAACCACTTCCCAGAGGCTCTGAACTTGGGGGTCCCAAACCCCTAAAGCTCGTGGAGTCCCCGAATTCTTAATGTCCCAGTGCTCGTATACAGTAGGCACTTAATAGTTGCCTGTTGGGTTGCTGGCTGGATGAATGAGGCCCCAGCCATACCTCTGCTCGTGTCTGTTTCCCTGCACCCCCAGGTGTTCTCTGAGTACTTCAAGGAGCTGGAGGAGGAGAGCATCCGTGACAACTTTGTCATCGTCTATGAGCTGCTGGATGAACTCATGGACTTTGGCTTCCCACAGACCACGGACAGCAAGATCCTACAGGAGTGAGTGGGCCATGGGGACAGCCACGGGGGGGACCCCCTTATGGAAGGAAGTCCGGGAGGGTCTGGGAAGCATCCCTGGGTCCAGCTAGTCATCACCCCGGCCTCCTGACAGGTACATCACGCAGCAGGGCAACAAGCTGGAGACCGGCAAATCTCGGGTGCCACCCACTGTCACCAATGCTGTGTCCTGGCGCTCCGAGGGCATCAAGTACAAGAAGAATGAGGTCTTCATTGATGTCATTGAGTCTGTCAACCTGCTGGTGAGCCCCCTCTTCTCCCCCACTCCTTCCGCGGCCTGGAGGCAGCAGAGGAGCCCCTGTGCTTGTTGACCCCCATTCGTGCATCCTCAGGTCAATGCTAACGGCAGCGTCCTGCTGAGCGAGATCGTGGGCACCATCAAGCTCAAGGTGTTTCTGTCGGGAATGCCAGAGCTGCGGCTTGGCCTCAACGACCGAGTGCTCTTTGAGCTCACTGGCCGTAAGCTTCTGGAGGAGGGGAAACGGGAGGGAGAGGACCCCATCCTATCTGGGGACCCAGAGAAATGCAGCCAGTTCTCAAATAAGCACTCGAGTGCCCTCTGCTGGTCATGGCCAGTGCTGCGCTGCTGGCTCATTGGCGCAAACAGTGCTTCATTATTGGGTGTCTGGCTCAAGTACAAGGCTGAAAAAGACAAATCACTGTCCTTGTGGAGCTGACATTCCAGTGGGAGTAGGAGGTCGGAATAGTATCCTATTTAAAAACCTGACAGATTCCATGGGTTCAGATTCTAGCCCTGCCCCCCCCTGCTTCTGGCCAGCTGGGTTACCCTGAGCAAGTTACTCACCCTCTCTGGGCCTCAGTTTCCTTACCTGTAAAATGGCAGGTAATGGCAAGTGGTAGGGAAGGAAACAGGGGTAGCGATCTGGGGTAGGGTCTCTGGGCCAGGCCTCCAGGGTCACCTGCCCGCCCGCTTGGCTCTGAGTTTCAGGGAGCAAGAACAAGTCCGTGGAGCTGGAGGACGTGAAATTCCACCAGTGCGTGCGGCTCTCTCGCTTTGACAATGACCGCACCATCTCCTTCATCCCACCTGATGGCGACTTTGAGCTCATGTCCTACCGCCTCAGCACCCAGGTGAAGCAGGGAAAAGCCCCATTATAGGGGTGAGAAATGGCCCTAGAACCTCCAAGAACTCCCTTTTCTGCTGTCTGCAGGTCAAGCCATTGATCTGGATTGAGTCCGTCATTGAGAAGTTCTCCCACAGCCGCGTGGAGATCATGGTCAAGGTAAGCTCAGGGGAACAATTCTTCAAAGTGCATGGTCTGCCCCCCCGAACCCCGAAATCACCAGCCTAACCCCATCTCTCCCATCTCCTGGCTCCTCGCTTCCCTCCAGCCACGCTGGTCTCCTGGCTGATTCTCAAACATGTCAGGCACAGTTCCCTGTAGGGGCTTTGTATTGGCTCTTCCTTCTGCCTGGGCTGCTGTTCCAGCAGCCATGCCCACAGCTTCGGCCCCCACCCTCTCCCACCCACTCTGGTCTCTGCTCTGCTGCCTGTCACATCTACTTCTTCCTGGTGTGGATTTCTTTTCCCCAGGGTCAGACATGTAGTAGGTTCTCAGTAATGTGTAAATGATGGACAGAGTATTTGCTATACATATTATGATTTTATTTATTTATTTATTTTTAAGATTTTATTTATTTATTTGACAGACAGAGATCACAGGTAGGCAGAGAGGCAGGCAGAGAGAGGAAGGGAAGCAGGCTCCCTGCTGAGCAGAGAGCTCATGCAGGGCTCCATCCCAGGACCCTGAGATCATGACCCGAGCTGAAGGCAGAGGCCTCAACCCACTGAGCCACCCAGGCGCTCCCATATTATGATTTTAATGGAGCCTCTACTTTGTGAGGGGTCTAAGGGACAAGAGGGAAGAGATAAAAATAGGGTATCCTCAAGAAGTTTGCAAGCCAGATGGGCAGACAGACAAACCATCAGCAAATCCTGGGCAAAATAGGTCTCTAATCGGCCCCACTTAATACTCCCTCCACTGCATCTGCCCTGGTCTCCCAGCTCTTGTCTTGGCCCCCCGCTGTCTGTTCCCTTAGAGGGCACCTGTGAGTGCTTCAGTCTGACTGTATCTCTCTTCTTCCTACAACCTTTCATGGTTCCCACTTCACTGAGAGTAAAAGCCAAAGTCCTGGCATCCCACAAGGTCCTATGACAGTCTGCCCTGTCACCTCCCCAGCTTTACCTCCCTCCACTGTCTCCCTCCCTCTCTCCATTCCAGCTATATCAGCTTTCTCTTTTTTTTTTTTTTAAAGATTTTATTTATTTATTTGACAGAGAGGCAGGCAGAGAGAGAAGGAAGGGAAGCAGGGCCCCTGCTGAGCAGAGAGCCCGATGCGGGACTCGATCCCAGGACCCTGAGATCATGACCTGAGCCGAAGGCAGCGGCTTAACCCTCTGAGCCACCCAGGCGCCCTATCAGCTTTCTCTTTATTCACACCAAGCAAGGTCATACCTCAGGGCCTTTGTACTGGCTGTTCCCTTTGGATCGTACTCCTTCTCTGCCCCAGATATCCATATGGCTCCTTCCCTCATCTCCTTCAATTTTTTTTTTGCTAAATGCCACCTCCTTAAAGGCCTTTCCTGATTTCCCTATTTAAAATTGCAATCCCCGGGGCGCCTGGGTGGCTCAGTGGGTTAAGCTGCTGCCTTCGGCTCAGGTCATGATCTCAGGGTCCTGGGATCAAGTCCCGCATCGGGCTCTCTGCTCAGCACGGAGCCTGCTTCCTTCTCTCTCTCTGCCTGCCTCTCTGCTTACTTGTGATTTCTCTCTGTCAAATAAATAAATAAAATCTTTTATTTGTCAGAGACAGAGGGAGAGAGAGCGAGTGAGCACAGGCAGACAGAGAGGCAGGCAGAGGCAGAGGGAGAAGCAGGCTCTCTGCCGAGCAAGGAGCCTGATGTGGGACTCGATCCCAGGACACTGGGATTATGACCTGAGCTGAAGGCAGCTGCTTAACCAACTGAGCCACCCAGGCGTCCCAAATAAATAAAATCTTTAAAAATAAATAAATAAAATAAATAAAATTGCAACCCCCATGGGGCACCTGGGTGCTTTAGTAGGTTAAGTGTCTGCCTTTGGCTCAGGTTATGATCCCAGTGTCCTGAGCTGAAGGCAGAGGCCTAACCCACTGAGCCACCCAGGCGCCCCGGCACCCACATTTTTTTAAAGATTTAGAAAATTTTTATTTTTATTTTAAGACTGACTTTTAAGTGGTCTCCATGCCCATTCTGGGACTCAAACTCACAATCCGAAGATCAAGAGTTGCATGTTCCACCAACTAAGCGAGCCACACGCCCTACTGCCCACATTTTTAACCATAAATATTTTGTTCTGCAGGTTTCTGATCCTATCAGTGGACCCACTAGCTTTGTTTGCATAAGCTTGATTTGAACACGAGTCCCAGAAGCTGTAGTTTCGTGCCTCCCTTTCTATAGCTGTTGAGTATCCCACCCTGGGGATTTTTTCTGTTCCTTCTCTTGTGTGGTTTTTTTTTCCAGTTCTTGGCCACTCTAGTTCTTGTTGCCGTGAACAGCTCCCAGGGTCCCAAACAAGAGCTTCTGCACAGTTTAGAGTCAGCCCTCTTTTACAAATGGGGAAGCTGAGGTTCAGAGGGGTGCCAATGTCCCCTACCTAGGAAAGAGGGGGCGGTAACCTACCTTGAACTTGGGTCTGCCTGGCTTAAGAGTCTCTGTTTTTCTTTTTATTTATTTATTTATTTATTTTTAAGATTTTATTTATTTATTTGAGAGACAGACAGTGAGAGAGAGCATGAGCAAGGAGAAGGTCAGAGGGAGAAGCAGACTCCCCGTGGAGCTGGGAGCCCGATGCGGGACTCGATCCCGGGACTCCGGGATCATGACCTGAGCCGAAGGCAGTCGTCCAACCAACTGAGCCACCCAGGCGTCCCAAGAGTCTCTGTTTTTCAATTTCACTTTGTTCCCTGGTCTCAGGGTGTCAGGGAAGCTGCAGTGTGAATGAATGGTCACCTGGGAGGGTCTTGACACCCCTCATAAAGGGGAAGGGGCCATCAGTGCTGATGCTTCCCGAAAAGAATATGCCCTCTGGTTTACTTCGAGGTCCTCTGCCCCTGATGCCACCTCCCAAACATCCCTCCCCAAATTGATCAATAGTGGTAGTAATCATAATGCTAGCTACTGTACACAGAACACTTAAAATCCCTGTGTTAAAAGTCTGTCCCGTGTCACGTGTCAGATACGGGTGACATAACTTATTCAATGACTTGTGAGACATGCGATCGTTGCCAGCCCGAGCCCGATGCAAGTACCTGCTCTATCAGGTACCAGCTAATTCACTCGGACAGAGTGCCTCATTCTCCTCATCTGTAAAATGGACCTCAGGGATGGATCCTACTTTAGGGAATTAGAGAGAGGACCAAGTGGTTGGCTTGGGGCCCAGCATGTGCTAGGGGCTCATTAAATGCCAGCTCTCAAGTGAAAAATCCTCTGTGATGGGCATCATTTGCATTTTGGACCAGGCAAAAGAGTTGGACACTTTACAAAAAGAAGGCACTAACAACAGAGCCTCTGGAGTCTTCTGTGGGTGTGACCCCCCCCAGCTTGCCACGTGTTGGCCGTGCATCTCCAAGCAAATGCCTTAGCTTCCCCCATCTCCATTTTCTCATCTGTAAAACGGGCAAGCTGATTGTTCCCACTTCAGGACTGCAGAGGCTCTCCCTGAGGTCGTGCGGGGAAAGGGCTTGAATATTTGCGGGATGCAGGAGTGAATTCTTCACACCCCACACCCTCTCCTCTGACAGGCCAAGGGGCAGTTTAAGAAGCAGTCGGTGGCCAATGGCGTGGAGATATCCGTGCCCGTGCCCAGTGATGCCGACTCCCCGAAGTTCAAGACCAGTGTAGGCAGTGCCAAGTACGTGCCGGAAAAGAATGTCGTTATTTGGAGTATTAAGTCTTTCCCGGTGAGTACTGGGATGGGTGTGGGATCTGAGGGACCTGCCCTTGCAGCTTGCAAGCAAGCCAGAGAACAAATAGCGACCCTTGTGTGTATGCACATGGTTATCCTTTAAGGATCGTAAAGCTGGAAACCAGGCCAGCGTGGTGGTTAAACTCCCCGCCTCCCAGGTCTTGAGGAAACCAGTCCTGGGTTCAAGTTCTCCCTTGCCTTCTCAGCTAGACAGTCTTAGGAAACCTACTTCCCTTCACGGAGGCTCTGTTGGCCTATCTGTGAAATAGACAGGATCCTGTTACCCTCATCCTTGGGCTGCTGGAGGGTTTGGTCTGTCCCTGTGAATGGGATGGGGGTGGGAGGATCCATTAGGGCCTGGAAAGTGGGCAGGGGGTCATCAGAAGCCCTCTGACCAGGCTTTATAGTTAGAAGCTTTAGCCGTACCTTGGCCAGAAAGCTTCACGTTCTGGTCTGAAATGGACAAAGAGCAGAGCCTACCCTGGGGGCCGCCGGGAGGATGGTCTGGGCAGAGGGAGGCTTCTTGGTGTGTCTGATGCCCCCATGTGCCCTCAGGGGGGCAAGGAGTACCTGATGCGTGCCCACTTTGGCCTCCCCAGCGTGGAGAAGGAGGAGGTAGAGGGTCGGCCCCCTATTGGGGTCAAGTTTGAGATCCCCTATTTCACCGTCTCTGGGATCCAGGTGAGTGTGAGCAGGTATCGCCTCAGTGGGTTCCCCATTCTCCTATGCCTTGGCTCAGGTCACATCTGTTCCCTGACCTGCACCATCTCGTCCCCCCAAAACCACCCTGCATCTATTCCTTTACACTGTGCCATCTCTTTCCCAGTGTCCTGGACTGCCTCCCTGCTCCCCTCCCGCCGCTGCCTGTGCCACACCTTTGCTCTAGCCCATGTCACCACTCATAGACCATGTCACCACATTCTCCCCTAGCTGTGTTACATTTAATTCCCTCACCACAGCCAGGCTCCCTGCACAGCCTGGGCCTTGTTTCATCCCCTTTCAGGTTCGGTACATGAAGATCATTGAGAAAAGCGGTTACCAGGCCCTGCCATGGGTTCGCTACATCACCCAAAGTGGCGGTAAGGCAGCTCGGCTCCCTAGGATGCTGGGACAAGGAGATCCAATGGGTGGTCTCAGGGCTTTGGCCATACTTGGGTCAGAGGGTCACCACAATTTAACAGACCTGGCCTCATCTTGCCCATCTTTAAAATGGGGGCAGTTGCCAGTTCTAGAGTACTGATAGGGTTTGGACACACAGCACCCCCATCTGTACCTGGAGACAAGCTTGTTGCTATGGTTACCTTCCCTGGGTTGAACCCTCTTCTTAGCCTTGTTGCGTACCCATGGGTTGATCATGAGCACTGGGGTGGGGAATAAAGGCAGGAGGGGTGCTTTCCCTCTGTTCCCTTTCCCCAGTTTGGAGATGGTCCCTGTTTATTGTTTCCCTGCAGATTATCAACTTCGGACCAGCTAGGAGAGAGAAGAGGTGCGGACTTGGACATGGGGCCCTCCCTCTCCCCAGGCTGGGACTGTAGACTTGAGAGGGAGGAAGATGGGGGGTGTGTACAAGGGAAGGCCCCAGACTTAGCAGTTTCTTGCTCCCAGCACCCAGCACCTGGCTTCCTCCCTGCCTTTCCCTCCACCCATAGGCTGGGAGGAACAGTCTCCCTACCTCCTTTTGCCTCCTGGCTCCTCCCTCCTCCAATTTTATATGAAGAAATAGAGGAGGGTCTTGAATACCCCCTCATGAGTGCCTTCTTGGAGTGACCTGCCTTAGGGGTGTCGGGACCCCTCCTTCACAGCTGCTGAGCCCGGAGGCCATGCTGGCCCACCCAGAGTTTTAGGATGGTATTAAAAAACAAAATGAATCTAGCTGCTGCGTATATTCTTGGCTGGGGACTGGGAATGCCAGGAACACCCGCTGAAGGGCTGGGATGGGAGTGGGCAACGCAGATCCCTTCCTCAGGCCCAGGGGCGGCGCGTCTGGGGACAGTGCAGTTTCCCCCCAGCTCCTTGGGCCCGGGCTCCAGCCTTGTTCCGCCAGCATCAATTTCCCTTGTAGCAGCCAGAGGGCGCCTCTTCTAAGCCAGATTGTGGCGTTCATAACCCTCCCAGGGTTCCCTCGTGAAAAATAAAACGTAAGTGCTCAGTGCGGTCCACAATCCTTATCTGCGCTCCCCGTCCTTCTGGTTAACCTGTCTTCACCCCCTCCCACTCTCCGCCTCTAGGCCTCAAGCTTCCCGTGCATGGCAGGTGTGCTCCCACCTCTGCCATTGCAACAGTAATGCCCTTCTCCTGCCATGTACCTCCCCCGCCCCCAGATATTCACAGGGCTCCTTCCCTCACCTTCAGATCGCAAACGTCACCTCCTCGGGGAGGCCCTCCCTGACCTGTTTCAACGGCCTTCCTTTCCCAAGAGACTATCACTTATCTGTTTTATCACCTCCATTGCGTTTACCACCCTGCAAAGATCACATTACTGTCTCCTCCCGACCTAAATGGGGGGGGGGGGGGGTCCTGCAGCGGGGACCAACTGGCCGGCTCGCTCTCCAGTTGGTGCGCCTAGTGCACAGAGAGTGCTCAGTAAAAGTCTGAATGCAGACGTCTGTAAGCGCCGCCTGCGACCTCGACTCTCGCCTTCCAGGCTCGTCCACGTGACGGCTGCAGCTGGCAGCGTGAAATTTTGTCTCTGCCATGGCATTCATTTGCTGTGCCAGGTTTGGTCCAATCTGAGCCCGACCGTGATTCCTTCTCACCCACTCCATTTCTCCGTTTTATTTTCTTGACGGTGCCTAACGCTACCTAAAATTATGTAGTTGCCCGAACGTGCGCTCCCCAGCGCGGGACCGGTTCCAGCACACAGTAGGCGAATGAGTGAAATAAAGCTCTCTGCACAGACTAAGGGCTAATAAGTGCTTATCGCGTGACTGAATGGTGAAACTCCAGACTGGACTGCCCGCGCTACCCTGCCCCTGACCTTTCCCCCGCGGGTCAGTTAAACCGGCTCCCTTTCCCGCCCGCCTGGCGAGTTTGAAAAACCGAAAACCCCGCCTTTGCCGGCGGCCCACCGGTCGCCGCGGCTCGGCCAATCAGGAGCGGTACCGCCCATGCCGGAGCGTAAAACTCCCCCGGCGACGAGCGACCATTGGCTGCGCTGGCTGCGTGGGCGGGGCGCCGGCGGGTCGCGCGCCGGGCAAAGCGGCTGGGCTACAGTGTAGCGAGTTCGTAAGAAAACAAATCCGCAGCGTTCGGGGCGGGGCCTCCGGCGTGCCGGCACCGCCCCCTGACGGCCAGCTTGGCAGCGGCTTCGACACCGCCTCAGAACAGACGTCGCGGAGGAGGGAGGGTGAGTTGGGGGGAGACCCGGCCCCCAAGGGGCGGGCGCCCGGCCGGGCGGTGCGGACGGCGGAGGGTTGGGCCGGGCTCTCAGCCCCCGGCGACCCGCTGGCCGAGCGGGGAGGAGCCCGCCGGGAGGGCGGGGGTCGCGCCGGAGAGCCGACGGGCGAGCTGAGCTGGGAGCCTCGCGCGGGCCAGGTGCGCCTCGGAGCGGATCTTCGGGCGGGTTTCCGTGGCTTTCCCCGCATTGACGGCGCCGGGGTGGGGCGGGGGCTTTGCAGGCTGCCAGTGTCGACATGCTGCTGGAGGAGGTCCGCGCCGGCGACCGGCTAACCGGGGCGGCGGCCCGGGGCGACGTGCAGGAGGTGCGCCGCCTTCTGCACCGCGAGCTCGTGCATCCCGACGCCCTGAACCGCTTCGGCAAGACGGCGCTGCAGGTGAGGCCCGGCCAGCTCGGAGTGAGGGCGGGGCTGGGACCCCAGACCCTTTCCCTTACGTTTCCTGGTCGCGGTGGTGGTGGACTGGGGGGTCCCGTCCTTTTTTCCTGGGCCGATGTTGCTCCCTTTTCCGTGGGTGGGTGGTGGATGGATGGGGTTAGGTTGGGGGAGGGGAGGACTTTCCATCTTCTCTGGAGGATTTCTTATTCTCTGGATGCGGGGGATTCAGTTTCCCTGGGGAGATTATTATTCCGTGATATGAGTTCAGCTTCTTTGGATCCTGGTTTCATAGGGGTGGCTCTAGTTTCTTGGACCTTCCAATTACAGGAAAGGAGGATTCGTGTTTCCAGGGGGTCCCCATTTAATGGAAGGTTCTCTGAGAGGAATCCAGTTATTGGGGAGATCTCCATTCCTGGGTTTGTTGGTTTCCCGGATTTCTGGTATATTAAGGAAAGTCCTAATGGGGGCACAGTTACACATTGCTTGAGCGTCCTTATTCTCGGGGGGGGGCATTTTACAGGGGAACCCCATTTCTTAAGGGGCCCAAGTACCCTCTGAAGCATCCTCACTATATGGGAGGAGCTGTTAATTAGAGAAGGGGTTTCAAATTCCCTGGGCACTTCCTTTCCCTTCAGTCCTCTGTCAAGTACTTAGGGGGCAGTTTTCATTTTATGAGGCTGATATCCTGGGGTGGGGGCCATATTTCTTAACGATCTCCTTTATGGGATGGGGCCTGTCTCTGCTTTTTTGGGGAGGGTTTTAAGTTCCTTGAAAGTTTCCACCGAGGCTACTCCCTAGAGGATTATCTTGTCCTTAGGGGATGACCAGTTTCTTGGGGAGGGGTCCCTCTTCCCAGGAGATGTATTTCTCTGGGGGTATCCAACAGCTGTCTGAGAGCTTGTGTTATCTGGGGTTTCCTGATTTTTTGGAAGATCTCTAGTGTTCCCTATGTTTGAGTGACCCCTCTCTTCAGTGACCCCCTTTTCCTGGAACCTCTCCCTTGAGACCCCTTATCCTTGGCTCCCACACAGGTCATGATGTTCGGCAGCCCCACCATTGCTTTGGAGCTCCTCAAGCAAGGTGCCAGCCCCAATGTTCAGGACGCCACCGGCACTACTCCAGCCCATGACGCTGCGCGCACTGGATTCCTGGACACCCTGAAGGTCTTGGTAGAGCATGGTGCTGATGTCAACGCGCCTGATGGCACTGGGGCGCTCCCCATACACCTGGCGGTGCGAGAGGGCCACACGGCTGTGGTCAGCTTCCTGGCTATGGAGTCTGATCTCCATCACAGGGACGCCAGGGGCCTCACACCCCTGGAGCTGGCGCAGGGGCTAGGGGCCCAGGATCTCATGGACATCCTGCAGGGGCACACGGTGGTGCTGCTGTGACCCAGGGCCACCCACTCCTGCAACAGGACCCAGCGGGGTTCTGCATCAAGAGAGGAGGAAAGAAACACTTTCTCCCCTCATTTCTGCCCACTGTCAAAAGGGGAGGGGCACCCGTTTGTGGCTTGTTGGTGTTGATTTGCGGGGTGTGTGTGTTTGAGGGACATTTCTCATTTGTTTTTCTCACCCCTTTTGACGTGCTGGGCAGAGAAGGGCTCTTGCCGACAACAGCCATCTAAACGGTTCCGTTTTCTCTGTGCCTCAGATTGCTGGGGCTGCAGACGCCCAAGAACAGAGCGTTTAAAGCCCCAGCCCCAGAGTGAGGTCATCGCTTCCAGGGTTCCTGGAACCTGGCGACCTTGGCTGGCTTGTACCCAGAGAGAGACCTCAAAGTGTGCACACTGCTTTCAGGCATGGGTGGGAGGGGGGAGAGTTTCGAATCAAAGGGTAGTATGAGTTCGTTCATATTTTGTTGGAAGCTTGTTTTCCAGTCTCTTGTACAGCGTTTAAAAAAAGAGATTCTATTTATTAAGCTTTGTGGAAAAAAATTGTGTGATAACTTAATGTTTTTACCCATTAAATTAAGACTTGTGCATGATCAGAGCTGGTGGCTTCTGATTTTTGAAGCGATGGAGAGCCGCGCGTCCAGCATGTTTGTAGGGGGTCGAAAGAGGGGTCGCAGGTCGTGGATGCTTTGGGGGAGGGGTGAGAGTGGTAATTCCCAGGGTGCGAGAGGTGAGTGAGCTGGGTGGGGCAGCGGTTTACGCTGTCGGAACGGAAGGGAGGCAGGAAACCGCGAGTGGAGAAAGGGCCCCCAGATGTCAGCTGGGTGCCGGGAGCCCCGGGCGGGCGGGGGTGGGGGGGGGGTGGGCGGTGGCTGGAGTCTGACTCGAAGAGGCGTGACCCACGGGCGGGGATTGTGGTCGCACCGCGTAAGGGATCCCGGAAAGCTTGCGGACAGGATTAGGCGTGGCCCGCGAGGCTCCGCCTCCTCTCAGGCTCGCGGGGGCCGGGAGTAGCCCCGCCTTCCGGGGGGTTGGTGGGGGGGACCCACTCGCTGCACGCATGCGCAGTGGGCCGCAGAGCCGCCATGCCGGAACCGCGAGGGTCGTCGCCTCTGCGGGTCAACGCGGCGTTTGCCGCGCGGTACGGCCGCTACCGGGAGCGCGAGGAGCTGCAGCGGCGTGAGTGCGGGGCGCATGCGCGGGGGGCGGCGGCGCGTGCCGGGTCGTCGGGAAGTGGGGGCTCATCTGGTCCTCCACGCTGATCTGGGGGGGGTTCCCGTCTGTGCCCCGCAGTTAAAGATCGCTACGGGGACCGGGACAGTGGCGGCGACTCCAGCTCCGAGTCTGACTCTAGCGACGAGCGCGTGGTGAGCATTCTCACCCCGGTGCCGTACATTCGGGAAGCATCCAAGTTCCCCCCCCCCCCCACCGCTTCCCAACCCTGATACACAGAGGGCGGCTAACCCACAACCCTATTTCACCCTACGGGAGTTTCCATCTTCCTTTTCCTAATCCCTTGAAGGACACACAGCGGGCTCTCCATCCCCGGGGGTGGCATGCCCTCCTACCTCCCCTCTCCGCCCACCATCCACCTCCCCATCCCGATGTGTGAGGTGCGACCGCTGTGTCTCCTCTTTCATTCCCAAGAGTTTAACCATTTGTCAGGGTCCGACTCAGCCCCTGAAGTGAGGCATCCTTCTGCCACATGGGGTACTCAGCTTCTCACATCAGGCCTGGTCTTTTGGGGGCCTCCCTGTGCCGCCCAGCCCCTGCTTGCTGTCCCACCTATGTCCTCTCTGCTCACCGGCCCCCACCTCAATCCTTTGTTCCCAGGAAGTATCCTGCCCTTACCCCTTACTCTAGCTCAGATCCTGTACCTCTGTGTGGCCCGTCCCAGACCACCCCCATTGAGGGCCCCTCTTCCTCCGCCACCTGTTTCACATCTTCCCACTGCCCCCCTTGCCCACCCTCCAGCCCCCAGCCTGCCTCTATCCAGCTGGATCACTTCTTACTCCTGGCTCCACCCTAATTTCCACCCCCTCTCAGCCCACCTGCCCTTGTCACTTAGTGCCCCCAGCCTCCACAAGGGCCCTCATCCGTCTCCCTTCTGAAGTCTAGCCCTGATCCTTCTCATGCCTTAGGAATTTGACCCCCAGCAAGAGCGTGACTTTTACACAACTCTCTCCTTGTTGAAGAAGAAGGACCCCCGCATTTATCAGAAGGATGCCACCTTCTATCAGAAAACAGGTCTGGGGCTGCTCCTCCCTAGGGCCCAGGTTCCTCGTTGCCTTACTGGTTTGTGTGACTATTTAATGAACCATCATTCTGTGTATGTTCTCCATTCTATGCCATAAGTGCTTAGCGGAGTGTTTTACATTATTACTCGTTAATAATGACTGTGTGCTCAGCCCTGGTCAAAGCACGAGTTACTGAGTGAGCACAGCCAGCTACTACCGAGTGGTTTTAAGTGTGACATTTGAAATCGAGATTGGACCCCAGCCCCGCCCTGTGGGAATTCTCCGCCTGGGGAAGGAAGGGGCTTGTAGGTGATGGCAGGTGTCTTCTGGCGACCCAGCAGTATCGTCCTCGGAGAGCGAGGAGGCTGAGGAAGCTGAAAAGAAGCAAAAGAAGATGCGTCCTATGTACCTGAAGGACTATGAAAGGAAGGTTATCTTGGAGAAAGAAGGGTGAGGAGAGATCCTGACTTCCCTACCCATCCCTCCCCCGAGCCTTCCCAAGGCAGGCTGACGCATGGGGGTCTTGGAAGAGGTGGGAAGGAGCTGGTGGTGACTCACCAGGATTGAGGGGCTCTCAGAGAACGGGAGGGTCCGTGATCCACCTGTACCGCCCTGCCCTCCACTGGCTGCTCATAAGAGCTCCCCACCCCGGGGGACCGACGGGCCGTGGGGAGTCTGCGCTGAAGCCCTTGTTTGTCCTTGCCCAGCAAATATGTCGACGAGGAAAATTCAGACGCAGAGAGCTCCGACCGGAGATTCCCGGTAGGTGGGGTGGAGAGCCTGGCCGGGGGCTGAGGGGCCTGGCGCTGGGCCTGAGGCCCACTGTCGCTCTCTCTGCAGCAGCTCACGTCGCAGAGTTACGTAGAGGAACAGAAACAGCTCAAGGAAAGGTGAGCCTGGGCCTGCTCAATGGCCAGATGGATCGGACTCGAGGCTCTGGGATTGGACAGGCCCAGCCTGGGTTCAAATCCAGCCCTGTTACTTCATGGCTGTGTGCCCTTGGGCACGTCACTTAGTCTTTCTGTGCCTCAGTTTCCCCATCTGTTAAATGGGGTTGACAATACCCTCTGTGTCACAGTGCTGCTCTGAGCTTGTTGAGGGGAGCCCAGGACTTAGTAAACAGGGTTCATCCTGGGCCTGTGGGCAAGGCTGTGTCTCCTGAGGCGTTTTCTCTCACATGGGCAGCTTCCGGGCATTCGTGGAGGACAGCGACGATGAGGACAGTGCCGGGGAAGGTGGCTCCGGGTTGCTACAGAAACGTGCTCAAACCAAAGAGGAGAAGGTGGGAGCTGGGCCTGGCTGGCTGGGGCTTGGCGGCGGGCAGGGGTCCCCAGGCCCTCAGAGCTGGCGTCCCCTCAGGCCCAGGAGGATGCAGACTATGTGGAGTGGCTGAAGGGGCAGAAGGAGATTGACAACCCCGACACCCTGAAGGAACTGGTGAGTTCTCCTGTCTGGTCCGTCCCCAGGCTTTTTCTGGAAACCAGTCCTTGAGGGAGTAGCCAAGAGCCCATCACGTGAAGACTGCGGTGTGCCCCGCTCTGGGCGCCAGTTTCTACTTCTGTAAGATGGCGATTGTCCCCCCTTCTTCACAGACGGGCTGTGACGTTTTAGTTACTTAAGTCCACATGGAGCCGAGCCCACCCTCCTTCCCTGCCCACAAGTCCCTGACCTGGGTCCTGTCCACTGCCCCCTCCCCCCCAGACCCACCTCAAGGAATATTGGAGCAACCCAGAGCTGGATGAAGGAGAGCGGTTCCTGCGGGATTATATCCTCAATAAACGCTACGAGGAGGAGGAAGACGAGGAAGAGGAAGAGGAGGCAGAAGAGGAGGAAGGGTGAGCAGCCGTGTTCCCCAGGAGCCTGGAGCCCTGCCAGCCCAAAGGCAAAGGGCACCAGGTGTTTACTTCTTCACACAGATGGTGGCAGAGTTACTGTCCTGTGAGGACGAGCTGCGGCATGTGGGCTCTGGGGCTACGTGGCCCTGTCCCTGGACTCTGTGCCTCAGTTTCCCTATCTGTCAAATGGGGGTGCCCCAAAAGTAGGGCTCTTGTGCGGGTTCCATGCATTAATATGGGAGTACACAGGGGTATGGGGGCTCGGCTGACCCCCCAGCCCTGCCTCATTTTTGTCCCTCAGGGGCCCAGGCCTCCCCGTCCAGCTAGCCGTGGACGATTCCTCAGACGAGGGGGAGCTGTTTCTGAAGAAGCAGGAGGACTTTGAGCACAAGTACAACTTCCGCTTCGAGGAGCCGGACTCGGCCTTGGTGCGGGGCTGGGGCTGGGGCTAGGGAGGACCCGGGCTTTGGGGACCCGGGCCGGGAGAGCCCAGAATCATCCCTGTAGCCCTTCTGGGCTCCCGTGCTGCCCACAGGTCAAGACCTACCCTCGAAGCATTGCGTCCTCTGTGCGCCGCAAGGATGAGCGCAGGAAGGAGAAGAGAGAGGAGACGCGGGAGCGGAAGAGGGGGGTGAGTGGGGGGGTGCCAGGCGGGGGAGGGCGGCGCACTGTGCAGGGGGAGCCCTCGCTCCCACTCTCCCCTGGCCTGCCACCCGCAGGAGAAAGCGAAGAAGCAGGAAGAGCTCAAGCAGCTGAAGAACCTGAAAAGGAAAGAGATTCTGGCCAAGCTGGAGAGGCTGCGGCAGGTCACAGGCAACGAAACCCTGGGGTTTGAGGAGCGGGACCTCGAGGACGACTTTGACCCCGCCCGCCATGACCAGCTCATGCAGGTGCGACCCCTGGACCCCACCCAGCCGTGCATGCAGTGCTGCCTGGGACAAGGCCTTGCAGTCCGTGCGTGTGTCCTGGCTGTGTGGCCTCAGAGAAGTGGCTTGATGTCTCTGTGCGTGTGTCCTTGTCTGTAAAGTGTATCCTGTCTACCTCAGGATAGCTTGGGAGAAACATGCATAAAAATTGGTAACGCTCAAGGGACAGGGAGTAGTTGTATTTCCTTGAAACTTGTAGGGTTTGAAGGGACATAGCATCAGGCCACAGAAACAGGCGATATGCTGTATGGGGAGAGCAGGGGGGACCCTGGGAGCCCCAAAGAGACCCCTGACCAAGCCCGGAGGTGAGGGGAGGAGACCAAGGCTGTACAGGCTTTAGTTTCTCAGTGAAATGGAGATCGTTTCTGTCTCTTGGGGTGCTTGTGAGAATGCAGTGAGTTGCAGCCCAGAAATGGGCATACAGTAGGTGCTTAATAAATGACATAGCCTTGTGGTCACAGAGCACCAGGTCACGGAGCGGCCCCTGCCCTCCCAGAGCTCCGGGTCTGAGGGCTGACCCTTAACTGTACAGTTAAAACCCCCAGCGATCAGAGTGGTGACGAGGACTTTCGGGGGAGGTAGGGTCTGAGAGGAGTCCCCAGTCGACTGTCGGGCGTGGTGGTGAGCAGGTCAAGGCGGGCAGCTGAAGCCTGAGCCACAGCTTGGCAGCCAAGGAGGGAGGGGTGCCCCAGGCAGGGGGTACTGTGGGGGCAAAGGCCTGTTGAAGGGGAAGAACCACGGCTCTTTGGAGCAGCAGGGGCGGGTACTGGGGCACAGAGGGGCCTGGACACACCAGCCTCCTCTCATGTCAGCAGTGAGGTCTGGGGGATGCCGGGAGCCATGTAAGGTGTGAGAGTGAGGTGGTCTGGGGGAGTGGGCCTTGCTGAGCCTCCTGGCCCTGACCCTGCAGAGATGTTTTGGGGACGAGTACTATGGCACCGTGGAGCAGGAGAAGCCGCAATTTGAGGAAGAGGAAGGGCTTGAAGGTGAGGTCACCGGGGGCACCAGCCTGGGGGAGCTGCTGTATCTGAAGTCCAGAGTTCCATCCTGACCCCCTACCTCTGTGTCCTCAGATGACTGGAACTGGGACACATGGGCTGGGACTGAGCAGGCTGGAGCTTGGGACCAGGAGCTGCACTGTGAGGACCCCGACTTCAATGTAGGTGCCATGGGCAGAGCGGGGGGACCCCAAGGGGTGAGCCCACCCCCCCCCAAGTGAGGGCTGGCCTGACCTTTGCATCTCTGCAGATGGATGCGGACTACGACCCCAGCCAGCCGCGGAAGAAGCCACGTGAGGCCCCCCAGACGGGCAAGAAGAAGCGGAAGTCCCCCTTCGCTGCAGCCGTGGGGCAGGAGAAGCCAGTGTTTGAGCCTGGTGAGGCCCGGGCTGGGGGTGGGGGCGGGCAGGGGCTCTGCGGGGCCCGGCATACCCCAGCAGCCTGGGTCCCTCCCTGCACAGGCGACAAGACGTTCGAGGAGTACCTGGACGAGTATTACCGGCTGGATTACGAGGACATTATTGATGACCTGCCCTGTCGCTTTAAGTACCGCACCGTGGTTCCCTGTGACTTTGGGCTGAGCACCGAGGAGGTGGGACCCCACAGTGGTGCTGCTGGGGGGGTGGGGGTGCGCCTTGCGGGCAAGGGGCCTTGTGCAGCCAGCAGATGCTGCGACCCCCGTTCCTTCTGCGGAAGACACCCATACAGATAACATGACCTGCCTTGGCTGTCTCTGAGGCCCACAGGACACGCTATAAATATTACTTTTAAATTTCTTACCAAATATCGGTGGTTGGGTGGCCGTTAGGACTGGGTGGGCTCTGGAAACAGATGCCTGGGTTCAAATCTGGCTGTGGCCACTCACCAACTATGACCTAGAATGCTGTGCCTCTGTTTCCCTGACTGTAAAATGGGCTAATAACAGCCCCCCCCAACCCTGGCTATGGAGCCGAGGTGTGTGTGTGTGGCTCTTGCAGCACCGCTGGCCCCTTAGCCGTGGGGGTTGTGGGGGCCTCACCCATCAAGGCCAGCCAAGCCCACGTTTATGCAGCTCAGGACTGCTGCGCTTGCTCAGTCTTCCCGGCAGCGTCGGTAGTTTCTGTGGTGAGGCCTCACCTGTCATTTGCACACGTGGTCATCGGCGAGGAGCCCCTGCCTGTCCTGAGGTTACTGGGACCACGGTGCCTGAGTGAGGCGCAGGCACCCCGGGCCCAAACTGGAATCTGAAATCAGTCACTTCCCGATCACGTGACTCAGGCAATGATCTCCTGGCCGAGCCTCAGTTTCCCCATTTGATCCCTGCTGCCAAAACCTTCCAGTGGCCCCCACAGCAATCAGTCCTCTCCTGCTATGGTCCCTGCCGAGTGAGAGTAGCATGACCCGCCTTTGACTAGTGAGGTGGCCAAAGCTGTGAGTGACCTGGGCCCCCCCCCCCCAACCTGGGGCTCACATGCGGGCCCCTTTGCTCCCTTCCTGTGCAGATCCTCGCTGCCGATGACAAGGAGCTGAATCGGTGGTGCTCCCTGAAGAAAACCTGCATGTACAGGTGACAGGGCCGGGCCAGGTGGGCCAGGGGAGGGCCAAGCAGGTGGGGGCACCTCCCAGAGCTCCCCACGACAGGCATGTCTGCTGACGGCACAGGTCAGAGCAAGAGGAACTGCAGGACAAGCGGGCGTACATCCAGAAGGCTCAGAACTTATGGAAAAAGAGGCAGATCTTCAAGTCACTTTGCCCAGAGGAGTGAGTATCCCTTGCCTGCTGGGCCTGGGCTTGCCGCGCGCTCTGTCAGCCATTTGTTGTGTGGCCCCGGGAATGGGGCTTCCTTTCTCGATCCCTGGGTTCAGATCCTGGCCAGCCACAGCTGTGTGGCCTTGGGCAAGGCCTTTGCCCTTTCTGGGCCTGTTTTCTGGGCCTTCGGCTCAGGTCATGATCAGGTCATGATCCCAGCGTCCTGGGATCAAGTCCCACATCGGGCTCCTTGCTCGGCAGGGAGCCTGCTTCTCCCTCTGCCTCTGCCTGCCATTTTGTCTGCCTGTGCTCGCTCGCTCTCCCTCTCTCTGACCAAAAAAAAAAAAAATCTAAAAAAAAAAAAAAATGCAGGTAGGGAGTAAAGATGGCTCGTTTCTTGTTGGGTTTTTGAGGATTAAGTGAATTCATTCATGTAAAGTGCCTAGAACATAGGAAATACCGTAAGGGTATTAGTAGTTAATATTATTGTGCCCCATTATTTCCTGATCTATAAAGCAGGGCTGATAGAACCTCCCAGAGCTGATTTAAAGCTGCTTTCCATGAATAGCTTAGTATAGGCCCAGGCTCAAAATGCCACAGTGATCAGCAGTACCATCGAGCCTTAGAGTTCAAGAGGAAAGGCCCAGTTTTGGTGTCAGACTTGGGTTTGAACCCCAGAGAGGCCCCTGATTTGGCGCCTTGCCTCTGTGAGCCTCTCCTTTCCTCATCTGTAAAATGGGGGATGTGTACTCAGGAATTGGCCTAATCGTGACCAGCTTGGGCTGAGCCCCCACTTTTCTTCTCAGGATGGAGACACTTTCAGAAGCCACAGGAAAGCCACAGAGAGACAAAGACGGCCCGCAGGGACAGCTGCTGGCACCTGATGGGGCTAGCGGGAAGCAGGCCCAGCCCGGGAGCCCCCCAGCACCGGAAGAAGCAGGCCCCATGTCACATACGCAGAAGCCAGTCCCCCAGAGGCGGAGGAGGAGCAAGAAGGCGCGTCTCCTGGGCCCCACTGTGACACTCGGGGGGCGGGAATTTAGCCGCCAGAGACTGCAGGCCTTTGGGCTCAACCCCAAACGGCTGCACTTCCGTCAGCTGGGCCGGCAACGGAGGAAGCCCCAGGGTCCCAAGAGCGGCCCTTGAGCTCCAGGAAGCAGCCAGAGGCTCTGGGGTCCCTCCCTTCCAGTCAGCTCCTGGATGCATCTTCCTCACAGACTGTGTGGACCATGTGTTGGCCCGTGGGCAGAGAAGTCTTGCTATCTCACAGATCTGGAAGCCGAGGCCTAGCTAACAAGCTTCCCGCGCCATCTCCCCTTGACATACACCTTGGACCCCGTCCCTCAAATGCTGGGCGAGCCACAGCCACAGTCAAGTTAAACGGCTTTATTAGCCCCCAGTGGCCACAGTTCCCCCCACCACCCCTAGACCTCAGCAGGGTAGGGGCTTTGGGACCAGCGAGGGGCACGGGTGGTCCAGTGCAAACTACAGTACTAGAGTCAGGCCCTGAGTGGGTGTCTGGGAGCCCTCCTTCCCTGCCCTGGGCGGAGGGCCCAGCTGGCCAGAGGCAGGGGGACTGCCCCTGCCTGGAGGGCCCCCAGTTCCGAGGTTTCCTGGACTGGTCTCAGCTGCACTTGTCAAGGGGGTGAGAAGGGGAAGACCCATCACCTCCAGGTTTCAAGCTCCCACACCCAGCATGACATAAATAAAAAAATAAATAGTGCTCATCTCCCCCAACCCCACCCGTTATAAAAACACGAAGTCCTCCGAGCTTGGGCGTTTGGCCTTGAGGAGCCGCCCTGTGCGTGGGAGCCGCAGTGTTGGCTGGGAGAGCTGGGAGCAGAGGTCATCCAAGCTGTGGTCCTGAGCATGGCCCTCAGCCAGCGTGAACATGGGGTAGCGCTCAGTGGCTGAGGAGGAGCTGAGGACCTGGCGGGAGGAGGGAGAGCGTGGTTTAGCCCTAAACTATATCGTTCTATAGGTGTAATTACCCTAACGGGTGCATTTACCAGGTGCTTCCTGAGCTCGACTCATTCCTCCAGGGTTGTGGTGTTTCCGTAGTGTAGTGGTTATCATGTTCGCCTCACATTCCTCCAGGGCAGTGACCCAGGCCAGCCAATCAGTGCCTCCCGTTCCCGGACCACCACGATAGGCACGTGATCCAGACTGACCAATGAGCAGCAGCAGCCCTAGGATTTTTGCTGCAACTCTGGGAAAGCAGGGCTCCCTTTCCGCTGAACAGGGGGGTGGGTGCCCCTTGCCACTCTTAAGGGTAAAGCCCTGATGGGACAGTTTCTACTGGTTGAGCTCATGGATGCAGCTGTCCTTCAAGCAATAATGTCCCCAACTTTTCATCTCCTGCCCTTGTTTTGGTCCAATCAGTCCTAACTGGTCTTTTGTAGCTTGTGGGCAGGATAACAATCTTGATTTCCCAGGTCTGCGGGACTCGAGGTGTCTCTGTTCCTCTTCTCCCCCCTCACTGCCCCTTGCCCTCCGCCCTCCACCACTTCTGGCTCACCCTGGTCAGCTCTGAGCAGAGCGTCTCAAACTCCTTCTGGTCTCCAGCATAGAACCCCACCGTACAGCTCGGGTCCATCTTGGCGAAGGCCATTTTTCGGGGTGAGGTGCAGTGGAAGGACTGGGCGTACAAAGGAGGGAAGCTCAGGGCTGCAGCCCCCTCCACCTTCCCCAGCCCCACCCTGGGGATCCCACCCGGCTCACCTCCAGGGGGAAGTCAGCCTGAGTGACATCCACGGTGGGCTGGCAGTAGTGGGGGTCCAGGTAGAGCAGGAAGTCATCTGCAAGGGTGGAGGCATGAGGGGGGCTGAGGAAGGGGGAGGTGCGGGGGGTGCAATGGGGTGGGCTTACCCTGGTAGCCGATGAAGTACAGTGAATGCCGTGGCTTGCCCCCCATGATGCCCAGGCACAGCTCGGAACGCAGGAGCTCCTGCAGGGAGAAAAGTGGGCAGAGGAGTACGCTCTGGGCAGGTGCTGTCAGGCCCTAGAGAAGCACTTGGCAAACCCCCAATGTGTGCAAACCCAGCCCCCTCTTGAGGAGCTGATACTCCAGTGTAGGAGATGAACGCGGAATAAAGACAAGTTTTGCCACGTGTCCGTAGGCAATAACACTGGGAGAAGAATAAAGAAGGGAAAAGGGCTTTGCAGTTTTAAGTAAGGGAGTCAGAAAGGCCTCACTGAGGTGACATTGCAGCAAAGATCCAAAGGAGGTAAGAGGGAGTTAGGAGTGCATCTCTGGGGAAAGAGCACTTCAAACAGCTGGAACAGTGAGTGCAAAGGCCCTGAGGCCAGTGTATTCTGAGAAAGGTGAGGAGGTTTGTGTGGTGGGGGCAGAGAGAAGTGGGAAGGAGAGTGGGGGCAGAAGAGGTCAAGGCATGGGCAGGGGCATGGTACAAAGCCTTGCAGGCTGTAGGGAGTACTTTGGCCTTTATTCTGAGTGAAAACAACCCAGGGTTTTTCCAGCTTTGCCATCCCTTTCGCCTGGAGCGCCCTGGCTCCTCATCTGCCTTGGCTGGAGAGGGGCTTTCCTAGGCTGCAGCCACCCCCCTCTGCCCTTCCCAGTGTTAGTTTTCATTCCTCTAGCACCTAAGGCATAACGCCACAGCTGTCAGTTTGGTTTCAGGCCCCCACTGTCTGTCCGTCCTCCAGTAGAATGTCTAATCCCAGAGGGCACGAACGTTTGCCTCTTCCCCTCTGAAACGCAGCCGCTGGGATGGTGTTTGGCCCATACTGGGTGCTCCCTGACTACTGAGCAAACGGACAGATGAAGGCAGCAGAAACACCTCACCCAAGCTACAGAAGCTGGCGCGGTTCCCAGGGGAGGCTTAGTCGAACTTGACGGCACCCACCTTCACACAGGGCACGTACACGGGGTTGAGAGTCTCGCCGCCCAGCCGCACCGGCACCAAGATGACCACGGACTTCCATTCAGCCGTGGGGTCCGGCCTGGCCACCAGGCGTGCCACATCTGCCTTGTACACTGGGGAGATGATGCAGCAGGTCATGTTCCTACCCACCCTTCAGGCCTTGGAGAGTGGCCCTCCCCATGCCTGTGCCATCTTGCAGGGTGCCACTCCTGTCATCAGCGGAGAAGGAAGTGTTTCGGGTGCCCCACCCCCACCCCCCCATGAATCCAGGGCCTCATGGCAGGTGTGGACATCTCCATTTTACAGAGGACAACTGAGGCCCTAAGAACATAAAACCAGGGGGAGGCAGAGAGCCTTCCCCGCAACCCAGAGCACCTCCCCAGTTCCAGGGCCTGGTTAGTATTTACTTACTCAGCACGTGACTTTGCCAATATGGAAATGGGAGCTCTGGGTACCTCTTCCCTCACTGCTAAGTAAGCCCCCTCCAGGCCTCCAGAAAAGGGGATTCAACCCCTTCTGGAAACAGAGCTGCTATGGCCTGAATGCTTATGTCCCCCCAACACTCAGATGCTGAAATCTTAATCCCCAAAGTGATGGTATTAAGAGGTGGGGCCTTTGGGAGGGGACTGGGTCATGAAGATAGAATCCTCATGAGTGGAATTAGTGCCTGTATAAAAAGGACCCCAGAGAGCTACCTGCCCCTTCCATCATGTGAGAAGGCGGCAAAATGGACTCGAGAGAGGGAAGCCCTTATATCTTCTCTTCTCCACTTGCCAAGAAGCCCCTAATGTTTCCTATCCTGGTACCAGAGACCGTGGGGGATCCTAAGCACCTCCCACCTCCCCTGTGTGGGTCTCAAATCCTTTCCCAGGCTTCCTCTGCCCCAGGAAGGTAAGTAGTGATCAGCTCTGGGTGACAACTCTGGGACTTTGGTTTCCAGTCTCTTACCTGTGCAGTCCTGAGAAACATACACCACCAGACGGGTGACCTCCGAGCAGCTCTCCACAGCCTTCCTGGCGGGTGACAGGGAAGGCCTGAGTGCCTGTCGGAACCCAGTGGTTCCCCTGTTCCCTGCAACGGCCCTCACCTGAGTATGTGTGCCACCAGAGACGGCCCATACCAGTCCCCCGCCTTCTTGCCTGAGCTCTGCCCAAGCTCCACCAGCCGGTGCAGGCCAAAGGGGGCCCGGGGGTGGTCGGCGAACCAGGACACAATCTGCCGGTGCCGCCGCTCCTGCTCCAGCTCGGGGGTGCCATGGGCCCAGCGCGGGGGCACCCAGCGTGCAGGCCCACGGTAACGGTTGGGAGAGGCCAGCCCTGATGGCTCAGAGGGTCCCGGGCCTGAGCCCTCAGCCCAGGTCCAGTCTGGTGGGGATGGAGTACAGAATCAAAGGGTGCTGGTGGGGTGGGCGTCGGGGGGCGGGCACCGTTCCCATTTACTCATGCTCTGTGCAATTCTAATGCTCCTGCCGCCACAGCTTTACCAGCAATTTTCCCAATCCAGAACCTTACTGTATCAACTCTCGCTCCCCCAAGAAACCTACTCGGCACACCATCTCACAAACCTTTAAGCTAAGTCTACAAACAGTTCTGACCCTGCTGCCCTGTGTGCCTGGCACGAGACTGCTGGGCGCCCTCCCTTCCGGTGCTCACCTCTGGGCAGGAAATGCAGCAGCAGGCCCTGGGCCAGCATCATCTGCCCACTGCGCAGCATGCAGCCCCAGCCGCAGTCCGAGGTCAGGCAGCCTCCAGCGAGGGGGGGGGAAGTCCCGGCGGTACGTGAGCCACAGGCGGGACACGAAGTCCCGCTGGAAACGCTGGATGTCACCTACAAGACGCAGGCTTGTCAGCGGCCACCTGGAGCACCAGGTCTCCCTCGAGTCTGGCCTGGGGTCCCCAGCTCACCCTCGCCCTCGAAGCGGTAGCGGCGGCCGCAGAGGTGGACGCTGGAGATCTTGCTAAAGCTGGTCCGGCTTTTGACTGCCCAACCTGGGGATACGTGGGGCAGCACCAGCCAGATGAAGCACTGGCTTGATAGACATGTAACGTGACAGGTTGACGGCAGTCATGCTTCCATCCACCCGCCTCCCTCACCCCACCTCTCGGTCTCCCAGGTCCCAGCTCAGGGCTGGCACGGGGCAAGCCGTGCCATATTCCCCTCCGAGGGAGGCAGGGACCCTGGTAACCACCACATAAGTGTTTGCCATCAATTCAGGCTGAATAAAGCAGTTAGCTTCTTGTATTCGTTTTACAGAGGGGGAAAATTAAGGCGCAGTAGAGGAAAAAACCTTGCCCAAGGTCACACGGGAATGGCATAGACTTGAAAACACATTCCCTTTTGGACCTGCGGCAGGTCTGCCCGGGGCAGGGCGGGGGACCTACAGGTGACTCACAGGAGGAGAGTAAATGGTAGAATACTCGGCAGGCCAGGGTCGGCCACCCCTCGACGCCCACCGGCCTCTAAGCCCCCGGCCTGCCGGAACTCTCGGCCAGCTCCTATCTCCGAAACCAAGCCCCGGGCCCGCCCCCTCCTCACCGTACTTCACGTTGTTCCAGGCCGTCAGGAACTTCGCCTTAAACTTGTCCACTTCGTCCGGCTCCCCAGGGGCGGCCGCGGGCGAGCCAAGAGCGGGGCCGCTGGCTCCAGAGGGCCTCAGGCCGTTGGGGTCCGGAACCCGGGGGCCCCGCGGCCTGCGGCCCTCGGGGCGGCGCGCGTCCTCCGGGCTCCCGCTCCGGTACTGCGCGGCGGCCGGCGACACGGAGTTCATGGGCGCACGGGGAGGGCGGACCGAGGGCCCGGGTGGGGGCCGCGAGCGAGCGCCCAGGGGGCCGGGCCGCGGCGCCCGGGAAGGCGCTAGTCGGCCCCCGACGCGGCGACCGGGCCCCCGCGCCCGGCGCGGGACGCTGTCACCGCCGCCGCCGCCATTTTAGCGGCCCTGGCCCCGGGAGCCAGGCGGGCGCGACACGGCCGGACGCCCCGCCCCGCCCGGCCCGGCCCCAGCCTGGGTCGCCGGCCCCGGTTCCGGGTGGCCGCGCCGGGACCTTCGGCCGCGGCGCCTCCCCGCGGCGCCCCGCGAGCACGCCCCGCCGCCCTATCGCAGCGCCCAGGCGCGCCCGAGCCCCCCTGCAGGCCCTTATCGGAGGCCCCAGAGCCGCGAGGCCCCGCCCCGGCCCCGCCCCGGCCCCGCCCCCGACGGCGAGCTGGGAAAGGCCCGCCCCGGGGCGGCTCCGTGCCTGTGTGCACCTGCCCGCGGCCCACCCTTCGGGGCGCCCCTCGGTGGCCTGCGCCCCCGGGACCCGCGTCGCTCTAGGGCCAAACCTGAGCGACACCTCCCCCTCCTCACACCCCCAAGCCACACCTCTCTGAGCCTCAGTTCCCTCAGTAGCAAAAAGGGCTCAAATACAACCACACAGGAATCTTCGTGATAATTCTGCGGAGGAAGAGAAGCCAGATAAAAAGAACGAGTGTAGACTCTCTGGTCCCCTGTACCTAAAACTCCAGAAAATGCAGCCTCATCTCTAGGAACACGAAGCAGATCAGTTTCGGGGTGTCTGGGGGTGGGGTGGGGAGAAGCTAGAGGGAGGGACAAAAGGGGCTTAGAATATAACTTTGGGTTACAAGATGTGGAAACTCATCAGATCCTACACGTGAAATGTGTGGGATTTATTGTGTGTCAGTTATAACTCAATAGAGCTGTAAAATTTTTCAATGCATGTGACTCAGGAATGTTAGTAGGAGGAGCTGAGCTCATCTGTGTAAAGCATGGCATTTGAGGCAGTCAGAGGAAACCAAGCAAAACCTCAGAGGTGGATGATAGTGTTTTGATCCTCTGAATGGCAGAGAGGGTGGCCTCTAGTGGCCACTCTGAGGGCACTGTCCTCAGGCAGCTGAAGGATGAGGCTGTGGGTTGTACAGAGGCTGCAAAAAGACAGTCACTTCCCTGACTTTCCCTCCGCTCTCACCTCACTGCACCTCCCTTCAGCCACACCTGCCTCCTTTCTCAAACCCAACATGTGCAATCTCACCCCAGGACCTTTGCTCGGACAGTTCCCCCTGCCCGCCTAGCCCTCCCATCTTTGAGATCGCTGCATGGCTGCCTCCTCCTGGACCTCCATCAGCAAATTATTCAAACGTCATCCCCGCAGGCTGACAGTGCTCAAAATCCACCCCACTCCCACCTTTGGACTCCTTTCCTCTTCCCTGACTTCCTCTCCGCCCCCCCCCCCCCCCCCCCCCCGCCCCAGAACAGTTACCAAAACCTGACTGAGTCAGCTCAGGCTGCTCTGTAAATACTGTGCACTGGGTGGCTGAAACAATGAACATTTCTTTCTCATGATCCTGGAGGGCGGAAGCATAAGATCAGGGTGCCAGGATGGCCGAGATCTTCGTGAGGGCCCTGCTCCTGGTTATGTCCTCACATGCCCTTTCTCTGCTGTATGCTGACTGAGGGAGGCAGAGAGAGAGAGAGAGAGAGAGAAAGAGAGAGAGAGAAAGAGAGCTCCTGTCTTCTTCCTCTTGGCATTAACCCCATCATGGATTCTCTACCCTCATGAGCCCATGTAATACCTGATCATCTCCCAGAAGCCCCATCTCCTCATACCCTCACATTGGGGGTTAGGGTTATAATATATGCATTTTAGAGGGGGATTCAAACATTGACCAGAGCACCAAATTTGTATATATATATACATATATATATGTATATATATATATGTATACATATATATACATATGTATACATATATATACATATATGTATATATGTATATGTATATATATATATATATATAAATTTATTACCTCTGTCCCTACACCACTACCACGAGGCCCAGGGACTCTGTCCATCTTGGTAACTGCTGGCTTCTCAACGCTCAGCCCGTGGCCTGCATGTACACAGTAGGTGCTCAACAATGCAGTTAGTGCAGCAAATAACATATGGAATGGAAAGAAGAACTTTTTGCAAGGAGCAGCTGGTTTGTGGGGTCCATAGGTGACCCCCTTCTGTTTGGTCTGGTGGCTGACCACCCCCTCTGTGGTCAAGCTGGTTCCCCAGGAGATACGGTGGGAACCTGGATTCCTTGCCCTTTATTCCCCCTTCCCAATGAGTACCACTGGGGTCTCTGGCCCCAGCCCAGGGTCCAGACTCCACCTGTGTCCCCCTTGGAATGTCCCCCAGGCTCCCCAGGTTTGATGTGCCCCTATCTGATCCTCTGTCCCTCAGGATCCCTCTGATCCTGCATTTCATCCCCACTGGCTTTTCCTCCCATACCCTCGCCCCTCCCCCCACCCCTCAGCCTCCCTTGCTTCCTTTACCAGAGTCTGTCTGTCTGTTCCCAGCTGTCCTCACACTCCTGAAGCAGCACAATAGTCTTCGTCACTGAGGCAGACGCGGCAGTCAGACCTCTTGGACAGGTGACCCTGCCTCCCTAGACCTCACTTTCCTCATCTGCCAAATGGGCTTAATAACAGTGCCTAATTCCTAGGGTTTGGGAGAAGGAGGAAAGGAATATGCAGAACGCAAAGAACAGGGCCAGGCTCACACCAGCCACAACTTCAGTGTGAATTGTTGCTGCTCATGACATGACTTTTTGCTTTTGTTTTTTTTCGATTTTATTTTATGTATTTATTAGAGAGACCAAGAGAGGGTGTGCATGTTTGTGGGGAGAGGGGCAGAGGGAGAGGGAGACAAGCAGACCTACCATCGCCGGGAGCCACACGTGGGGCTTGATCCCAGGACCCTACGATCGTGACCAGAGCCGAAGGCAGAGGCTTAATGGGTTCCCAATGTTTGGCATTCTTATCTCCACTCCCCTGCCAGTCTGGCCCCCATCACTAGCAGCCGTCCGCCTCCTCTGACGCCTCTAATCCATCCAACAGCTGAAATAACCTATTTATCAAGTTATTTATTTTTTATGCTTTCAGAGAGGAACAGGGAGGGGAAGAGGGCGAGGGAGAGACAATCCCAAGCAGGCTCCAAGTCCGGTCTGGAGCCTGCGGCGGTCCTTGATCTCATAACCCTGAGATCATGACTTGAGCAGAAATCAAGAGTCGGGTGCTTAACCGACTGAGCCACCCATGTGCCCCTCTCAAGTTATGCTTATGAACAGTTTCTACACACTGAACAACAACAACAAGAACAAAAACAAAAACAAAAACCTAGAGCGGTGGTGTTCAGTAGATACATAACGTTACTATAATATTTGAAATTCTAGTAGCCCTGTTAGAAAAATACAATCTGGGGGGCGCCTGGGTGGCTCAGTGGGTTAAGCTGCTGCCTTCGGCTCAGGTCATGATCTCAGGATCCTGGGATCGAGTCCCACATCGGGCTCTCTGCTCAGCGGGGAGCCTGCTTCTCTCTCTCTCTCTCTCTCTCTCTGCCTGCCTCTCTACCTACCTGTGATCTCTGTCAAATAAATAAATAAAATCTTTAAAAAAAAAAAAAGAAAAGAAAAATACAATCTAATTACAAAACGGGCAGAGGATCTCAATAGACAGTTTTCCAAAGAAGACAGACAACTAGCCAAGAGCTGCATGAAAGGGTGCGTAACATCATCAGTCACAAGGAAAAGGCAAATCAAAAGCACTAGGAGATGTCAACTCATACCCGTCAGGATGGCTACTATGAAAAAGATGGTAAGTGTAGTAACATAGGAAAGGCATCCCCAGGGCACCACTAATGGGAGTGTATGCTGGCGCGGCCACTGTGGGAAACAGTACTGAGGATCCTCCAAAAATTAAAAAGAGAGCTACCATAGGATTCAGCAATCCCACGTCTGCGTATTTACCCGAAGGAAATGGAGACAGGATTTCCTAGAGATGCCTGCTGTCCCGTGTTCGTGCAGCATCGTCTACAACAGTCAGCCCCCGGAAACCCTCAAACTGTCCGTTAGTAGCTAGAGGAGGAACACGTGGTGTCTATCCACATAGTGGACTATTACTCAGCCTTAAAAAAGGGAGGAAATCCGGGATGCCTGGGTGGCTCTGTCGTTAAGCGTCTGACTTCAGCTCAGGTCATGTTCCTGGGGTCCGGTCCTGGGATCGAGCCCTGCGTCGGGCTCCCTGCTCAGTGGGGAGGCTGCTTCTCCCTCTGCCTCTCCCACTACCTGCTACTCACTCTGCCTATGCTCTTGCTCGCTCACTCTCTCTCTCTGTCCAATAAATAAATAAAATTAAAAAAAAAAAAAAGGAAGGAAATCCTACCATTCACAACAATGTGGGTAGACCTTGAGGGCATTATGCTGAGTGAATTAAGTCAGACAGAGAAACGCAAATACTGTGCAGGCTTTCACAGGTGGAATCCGAACAAGGCCAGACGTGGGGCACCTGACTGGCTCAGCAGGTGGAGCTTGGGATTCCTGATCTCGTGGTCATGAGTTCAGGCCCCACACTGGGTGTAGCTGTAACTTAAATAAATACAACTTTAAAATAAATAAAATAAAATAAAAAGATCTTAGGGGTGCCTGGCTCACTCAGTGGAAAGTGCAGCTCTTGATCTTACGGTTGTGAGTTTGAGACCCCGGTTGGGTGTAGAGTTTATTTAAAAAAAAAAAAAATGGGGGCCCTGGGTGGCTCAGATGGTTAAGCATCTGCTTTCTGCTCAGGTCGTGATCCCAGGTTCTAGGATCAAGTCCCACATCTGGCTCCCTGCTCATCGGGGAGCCTGCTTTTCCCTCTCCCTCTGCCTCTGCCTCTGCCCCTGCTCATGCTCTCTGGCTCTTGTTCTCTCAAATAAATAAATAAAATCTTATATATTAAAAAAAAGTTCTCATAAGAAAAACAGTTTGTGGGCGCCTGGGTGGCTCAGTGGGTTAAGCCGCTGCCTTCGGCTCGGGTCATGATCTCAGGGTCCTGGGATCGAGTCCCACATGGGGCTCTCTGCTCAGCAGGGAGCCTGCTTCCTCCTCTCTCTCTCTCTGCCTGCCTCTCTGACTACTTGTGATTTCTCTCTGTCAAATAAATAAATTAAAAAAAAATCTTTAAAAAAAAAAAAAAGAAAAACAGTTTGTAACTATGTGAGGTAAAGGATATTAAGTAAACTTAATGTGCCAATCATTTAGCAATATATATAAATATCAAATCATGTTGCACACTTGAAACTAATACAAAGTTACATGTTGATTATATCTCAATAAAAAATAAATTTAGGGGCACCTGGGTGGCTCAGTCAGTTAAGTGTCTGCTTTCACCTTGGGTCATGATCCCAGGGTCCTGGGATTGAGCCCCACATTGGGCTCCCTGCTCAGCAGGGAGTCTGCTTCTCCTTCTCCCTCTCCCCCTGCTCATGTGCTCTCTCTCTCAAATAAATGAATAAAATCTTTTTTAAAAAAAGTTTAAAAAGCAGATAAAATTAATTTTGATTTTATTAATTTTTTTAAATTTTATTTATTTATTTGACAGACAGAGATCACAAGTAGGCAGAGAGGAGGGGTGAGGGGGGAGCAGAGACGCGATATGGGTTTCAATCCCAGCACCCTGAGATCAGGACCAGAGCCAAAGGCAGAGGCTTTAACCCACTGAGCCAACCAGGCACCCCCTTTATTTTAACTAACCTATACAATCAATGTGGGGCTTCAACTCACAACCCGAGGTTGAGAGTTGCGCGCTTCACCCACTAAACCAGATTTGTTTAGGTAAAATTAAGTGTTTGTTTATTTGTTTTTTAAAAGATTTTGTTTATTTATTTGATAGAGCGAGTGAGCACATGCAGGGGGAGCAGCAGGCAGAGGGAGAAGCAGGCTTCCCGCTGAGCAAGGGCGTGACACAGGGCTTGATCCCAGAACCCCAGGATCACGACCGGAGCTGAAGGCAAATACTTAACCAACTGAGCCACCAAGGCGCCCCGAAAATTATATTTAACAGTACTTTTTATTTAACTCCATATACGCAAAATATTATCATTTCAGCATGTACTAAGTATAAAAAATGATTATCGAGCTATTTTACCTTTTTTGGCACCGTCTGCAAAAGCTGCTTTGTGTGTATTTCACACCCATAGCACGTCTCAATTTGGACTGGCCACATTTCAGGTGCTCCCCAGCCCGGTGTGGCCAGCAGCTCCTGGATTGGACAGTGCAGGAAATACAACCACAGCACACGTCCAGACACATGACATCCCAGATGCGCTTGGTCCCCTGGGTCCCTCCTTCCCTGGACAACCTCTGCCTGAATCCCAGTTGGCCCCTGGGAGCTGTTCAGGGCCCGCTCTGTATCTCCATCTGGGCTAACCCTCCTCTTTCTACTCCTTCTTCCCTTCCTCCATCCCCCCCCCCCCTCCTGCAATGGCCCATCCTCTTAAGCAAACCAGTGGCCAGCCACCCCCACCCCAAGGACGCCCCCCACCTGGGTTGCCCCAAACTTGTCTGCTGCCAACTTCAGATCCCAAATCCTAGTATTGTCCCAGGACAGCCTGCCTTGGGGCTATATTGTGTCTCCCAGAAAGATATGTTGAAGTCCTAACCCCAGAAACCTGAGGTCATATTGGATTAGGGTGGGCCCTGGATCCAAGAAGGCTAGGGACCCGTGTTCCTGTAAGCAGAGAAGACAGACAGACAGACACAGAAACCAGGAAGTAGGCCAAGGAACCATGCAGGTAGAGTCTGGGGTTAGTCACCCATGAAACAAAGATGCCAGTTACGGCCAGATGCTAGGAAAGAGGCAGGGAAGCAGTCTCTCTTCTCCCCTGGCGTCTTCAGAGAGAGCGTGACCCTGCTGACATCTTGATTGTAGACTTCTAGCTCCCAGGACTGTGAGAGAATCCATTTCTGTTTCAAGCCACCGCTTTGTTGTAGTTTATTACGGAAGCGTGGGAAACTAGTATCACCTGTTGATGCCTCCGCCCCTTCAGGCCTCAGCTTGCCCATCATCCGCCCTGAGGCCTGTCCTGACCTCCATGGGGCTAGGGCCCTTTATTTATTTTATTTTTTTCAAAGATTTTATTTACTTATTTGAGAAGGAGAGAGAGGGAGAGAGAGAGAGTGAGCACAAGAGCTGGGAGGGGGGAGGTGGGTGGGGAGGGACAGAGGGAAAGGAACAAGCCGACTTCCCGCTGAGCAGGGAGCCCGCTGAGCAGGGAGCCTGATGTGGGGCTCAATCCCAGGACCCTGAGACCATGACCAGAACAGAAGGCTGACACTTAACTGACTGAGCCACCCAGGTGCCCCGGGCTAGGGCCCTTTATCTGTTCTCGGTCTCCCCCTGACCACAGCTGTAATAACTCCTGATGCACTGTGTCATCGCTCATGAATCCTGGGGCCCCTGTAAGAGTGAAAGCCCCATAGACAAGAGCTATGACTCTCCTGATTCCACTATTCTCTCAAGAACATCCATCGTCCCTTACAACAAGCTGGCACCTAAAGCTAGCGATGACAGGAGAAACCAGACATCTCCATTCCCTTATGCCTCTTGTGCTGGAACACAGCTAACACACAATGGCTGTTTGTTGAATGACTAAATGATTGTAGCACTTAACCATCCTCAATGCCCCCTCCCAGCTGTCTCTGAGTCTCCACAGCTGATTTCTCTAGGGCTCCAGATCAGTTCCCTACTGACTTTATCTTTTTTTCTTTTTCCTTTTTTAAAAGATTTTATTTATTTGACAGACAGAGATCACTAGTAGACAGAGAGAAAGGAGGAAGCAGGCACCCCGCTGAGCAAAGAGCCCGATGCAGGGCTCAATCCCAGGACCCTGAGATCATGACCTGAGCCGAAGGCAGAGGCTTTAACCCACTGAACCACCCAGGCGCCCCATACCTGTCCTTTTTCTTATTTATTTATAAGAGGGGGAGGGGCAGAGGGAGAGAGAGAGAATCTCAAGCCAACTTCCAGCTGAGCGTGGAGCCTACCTTGGGGCTCAATTTCATGACCCTGCAATCGTGACCTGAGTGGAAATCAAGAGTCGGTCATTTAACCAACTGAGCCACCCAGGTGCCCCTGACTTGACCTGTCTAAAGTACTTAACACTCAACACTACCCTCCAAGGTAGGCACACTCATTTATCCCCCTTCAGATATAGAGGTCATACAGCAGGGGATCAACTATTATCTATTATCCCCAGGGTTAATCATCAGAGTCACCAGACTCTTTTTAAAAATTTTATTTGTTATTTTTAAATATTTTATTTATTTGACAGAGAGCAAGAGAGCACAAGCAGGGAGAGCAGCAGGCAGAGGAAGGGAGAGGCAGACTCCCCGCCGAGCAGGGTAACGGACTGAGCCACCCAGGCGCCCCACCACGCACTGAAAACGTGGAAAGCCACCCAATAAAAACACCGGCAAGAGCTTTGAACAGATTCTTCATAAAAGATACACAGAGGCCAAAGAAGCAACAGGAAAGATTGTCAACAAGCAGCAGCCCCCAGGGAAATGCAAAATGACAGGACAACCAGCTCCCACTACAAACCCACCCGAACGGCTGTATGAGGGAGGCTGCCCATCCCGAAGGCTGGAGAGGACACTGGAAGTACCAGCGGTTTGTTGTATGTCGGTGATGGTCCAGCAAAGCCAAAGGAGTGAATCCGTATGCTAACGTCAGGGCCCAGACGCCAACCTGCACTTGGCGCGGAGTCCCGTAAGGCAGGACTCTCTTCTGGTGACTGCATCTCGGTCTTGGTGAGGCTGCATGAATTTCCCCCTGGGTCTCTGAGCAATTCCAAGCATGCCGCTGGGCCTCTCTCTCCCCTGTTCCCAGGCCCCTCAGTGAACTACATCATGCCCTGGACATCCCTCCCGGCTGAGCAGTTGCTAGAGTGCATTAGGTGCTCTTGAAGAAAATGAAACATGCAGATGCTTTTTCACCTTTAATCACGCTCCTTGTCAAACTTCCTTGCTTCCTTGAGGCCATCTTGGGCTGCCCCTCACGCTGCTATGACATCAGGAGTTGTGTGAGTGAGAGGGACGCCTGGGTGGCTCAAAGGTTAAGTGTGTGCCTGCAGCTCAGGTCATGACCCCAGGGTCCTGGGATCGAGTCCCGCATCAGGCTCCTTGCTTGGCGGGAGTCTGCTTCTCCCTCTCCCTCTCCCTGCTGCTCCCCCTGCTTGTGCTCTCTGTCTGTGTCAGATAAATAAATAAAATCTTCAAAAATTGACTACAAATAAATTCGACAAATAGATCCTGAACATCTACTATGGGCCAGGCTCTTTCTGGGTTCAAAGCTCCAGCACTGGGTAAGTAAACCAAATACCACTCTCTCCTCTCAGGGTCTTGGTGGAGGGATGCAGGAGATGGATGCTGAACTTGTTACACAAATAACAATATTATGTTATGATAGCAGTAAGGGTCACATCAGGAAATACATGCTGGTGATAGGGGAAGTGATCTTAGTTTAGCCACTGAGACCCAGGAGGACCTCTCTGAGGAAGCCACGTTCATGCTGCACTCTGTATTAGCATAAGTCAAGTATTTTTAAAAAATATTTTATTTATTTGACAGAGAGAGGGAGATCACAAGTAGGCAGAGAGGCAGGCAGAGGGAGAGGAAGGGAAGCAGGCTCTCTGCTCAGCAGAGAGCCCGATGTGGGGCTTGATCCCAGGACCCTGGGATCATGACCTGAGCGGAAGGCAGAGGCTTTAACCCACTGAGCCACCCAGGCGCCCCAGCATAAGTCAAGTTTTGCTGCAGGAACAAACACGTCCAGGGAGACCGGAGAAGCATGTGTGGGCTTTTCGATGCCTCGGCTCAGAAGTGACTGATGTACAGAAGTGACTCCGCTTCCACCTGCATTTGATGGCCAGAATCGGTCAAAGCAGTCATGGACTTGGCTGGGTTTTTCCGTCCAGAGCTATTGGTTTACCCTTGAAATGGCCATTGTGGTATCAAAAGGATGAGGAGGAAAGGAGTGCATTCCTGGTGGCACAAGCAGCAAATTCAAAGACACTGGAAATAAAGAGACAATGGATCTGTAGCCTCAAAATTCTGACAGAATAGGATTTCGAACCCAGACCCCTATTTCCAGCCAAAATAGTGACCAAGTGCAAGGAGCAGGCAGAGACATTTCAAAACGCAGAGGGACTAAAAAATGTCATCTCCCGTGCTCTTATGTTCTTAGAAAGTTATTGCAGGATGCACTCAACCAAAACAAGGGAGTAAATTAAAAAAAAAAAAAAAGAAGAAAGATAAAAAGAAAAAAGGAAGACTCAAGATTGAGGAAACAGGTGTCCCAATATGGGAATTGAAGATGATTCCCGCGGGACAGTGGCAGGAGAAACTGCCCAGCAGAAAAAACCCAGGAAGAAAAGAGCACACTTCCTCTCCATTCTCTGGACGGTGTGGTCATTTGGAAAGCTGAATTGAGATGTGCTGCCAGAACTTCTAAGAAGGAGAAAAAAAAAGGCAATTATCTCCAGGTGGAGAAATTATACATCATAATAATTACACTTTCCAATTGTATCCTTCATAGGGAGATGAAATTACCTTCCCATAAAAGCAATAAAAAGAATGCGAGCCACCAAGACATCCGGTGACTGCTGTCTCCTACCCAGCTGATGACTCAGGGGCACCGTGTGATGGCCTAGAGGCACCTCAAACTCAGCTATCCCCAACGGAACTCCATAAATGTAACCCCTGACCTTTCCAACGCCTCATGCCTTCCCATCTCAGAAGCCTGAAACACAACCTACCAGGGCTCCAGGACTCATATTGGCTCAGATGGAGGTGTGCTGACAAATTTGGAATGACCTCTCTCTGACCCAGCCAATCAGAGCAGTCCATCCCCTAGGCCATGCCATTGGTTTGGTTGTGTCATGTGATTCCAGCTGGACCAATGATGATGCAGTACAAGGACTGCTGTTGAAACCTTGGGGCAGTTGGGTATCTCTTTCCAAGTAGCTGCTGAGTGGGAGTCACGGATCTATGGTGCCAGACACGATCTCTACTGTCCCACGGAAGCCTGATGAGATGAAAGCCCAGTAGAGCCAGGAGGCAGCAAGTTAGTTTCCCATAGACACTATATAGCTTCTTGATCCAACTGTACCTGAAATCAACACAACTCCTAGGTGCCTAGATTTTCAGTTACAGGAGCCAATTCATTTCTTCCTTTTCCTCACATGAGTTTCAGTCGTTTTTCAGTTGAACATAATTTTTTTTTTTTCTGGAACTGCCAACTAAGCAAATCTTGATCGATATAACCCCTACTCAATGCTAGACATTGGACTAAAGATTTGACATGAGGGACGTCTGTTGGCTTAAGCAGTAGAGTGTGGGCCTTTTTTTTTTTTTTAAAGATTTTATTTATTTATTTGAGAGAGGGAATGAGAGAGAGTGTGCATGAGAGGGGAGAGGGTCAGAGGGAGAAGCAGACTCCCCACTGAGCAGGGAGCCCTACAAGGGACTTGATCCTGGGAATCCAGGATAATGACCTGAGCTGAAGGCAGTTGCTTAACCAACTGAGCCACTCAGGCATCCAAGTGTTGGACTATTGATCTCAGGGCTGTGAGTTCGAGCTTGATGGGTATAGAGATTACTTAAAAAATTAAAACCTTAAAAAGGAGTTGACATCAACTAAGTCATTGAACCCAATGAGAGAGGGAATAATCTGATTCCCATTTAACTGATGAGCAAACTGAGGCTCACAGAGGTGAATTCATCCACCCAGGATCATCAGAGCCAGGATTCCAGCCCCTAACTGCCTGACCCCACAGCCTGCCTCTCTCTGACCTTGAGAAGCAGTTGCCAGATTTGGACATTCAGAGGCAGGAACTAAGTTATGGGGTGAAGCAGGGGGAAGGCGAGGTGGCAGTGGGGAGAGCCAACGCCAATGGCCAGGACTCTCTGAACTTTCTTCAAAGGGCACCAAGGAGTAATGGAGAGCTGTGAGCAGAAGGACAGGAGGAAGGATGGACTACGGTGTGAAGAGTGGATCATTAAAAACAGTAGCAAAGGGACGCCTGGGTGGCTCAGGTGGTTAAGCAGCTGCCTGCGGCTCAGGTCATGATCCCAGCATCTGGGGATCGAGTCTCACATCAGGCTCCTTGCTCAGCGGGGAGCCTGCTTCTCCCTCTGCCTCTGCCTCTGCCTGTGCTCGCTCTCTCTGACAGATAAATAAATAAAATCTTTAAAAAAAAAAAAACAGTAGCAAAAAACAAGGGGCGCCTGGGTGGCTCAGTGGGTTAAAGCTTCTGCCTTCAGCTCGGTTCATGATCCTGGGGTCCTGGGATTGAGTCCCGCATTGGGCTCCTTGCTCGGCGGGAAGCCTGCCTCTCTCTCTGCCTCTGCCTGCCTCTCTGCCTGCTTGTGTGCTCTCTCTTTCTGACAAATAAATAAAATCTTAAAATAATAATAATAATAGGATGGACAACAAGCATTAGCAAGGATGTGGGGAAGTCTGAACCCGTGTATGTTGCAGCTGGGAATGCAAAATGGCACAGTCGATCTGGAAAAGTCTGGCAGTTCCTCAAAACGTTAAAGAGTTACCCTCTGACCCAGCAATTCCACTCTTAGGAATATACCCCATGGAGACAAAAATAGATATCCGCACAAAAAGCCTCCACGTGAAGGTTCATAGCAGCATTTTCCTAGCTAGCCAAAAAAGGAGAAGCAACCCAAATGCCCACGAGCTGATGAGTGGAAAAACGAAACGTGGCAAATCCATACCCTGACATCTTATCCAGCCATAAAAAGGAATGACGTTCAGATTCATGCTGCGACATGGCTGAGTCTTCAAAACACTCAGCTGAGTGAAAGAAGCCAGCCAGATACAAAGTATCACATGATTCCATTGGAAGGAAATGTCAAGAACAGACAAATCCACAGTAACAGGAAAGTACATTCGTGGTTTGCAAGGGGACGCAAGGAGGGGAGAACTGAAGGTGATGGCCAGGGGGTACGGAGTTCCCTTTGGGAGTGATGCAGGGTTCCACAATTAGATGTGGGGACTGGGAACACGCTCTGCGAATCCACCAAGAACCATTGAAATCCAAAATCACACTTTAAGTGGGTGAATTGTATGGTAGGCGAATCGTGTCTCAGTAAAGCCGTTAAAACATGCTGACATTTATAGCATGGTTTGCTGTCGGGAGAGGTGTCAACACGGCCCCGATGACTGCATCCGTGTTCACAAGACCTCTGTGTGAAAGACCCCAGCTTACCAAGGGGGGTGACTGAGATCAGAGAGGTTTGGCCCGTCATCTAGGGAGGTGGTGGTCAGATGGCAGAGGCTTGGCATTTCGGGCCCCGCTGGACCTGACCCTTACCCCCCCCCCCCAACCACCCCCACCCCTCTCTTCTTTCCTCTCCCCTAAGCCAAGCTCCCACTAACTGACCTCATTTCCTTTTCTTTTGCACACCCATTCTTTGTGGTCTCCAGGCCTTTGCCTGTGCTGATCGACTGCTTCGGCCCAGCTGTTCTTTCTCCTTCCCTTCCACCTAGTCTGTGAAATGAATGTCTAAGTGTGAGGGGGCAAGAGAGGGGAGGTGCTGACTCCCAGTTTCCAAGCCTAGGGCTTGGGAAGTGAGAGAGTGTGGGTTGGAGGGTACCTCGAGGGGCGGCCCGGGGGAAAGAACAGGGCCTGATTCCTCCTGTCTCCCCGAGGACTTGACCCCCACCCACGTCAACAGATTTTGAAGTCTTGGCCGGAGTTTAACCTGAGCTGTACCTGGGGACGCAGGCGAGGGAGGATGAGGTCAGCTTCTCCCCCTGGCCAGCAGGCCAGGCCTGAGGTGAGCAGGTGAGGAGAGAGAGTCATCTGACTGCCCAAGACCTGCCCAGCATCTCGAGACAAGGTGATGCCCCAGCACAAGGCTGCCTCCTCCGCCCCTTCCCGGCCAACTGGAAGTCTCTTCTAGGAGCCTTTTAGAACCTTTAAGAAGAAGTCCACAAATGCAATAAAATACTATTTTTTTAAAAGATTTTATTTATTTATTTGACAGAGAGAGATCACAAGTAGGCAGAGAGGCAGAGGAGGAAGCAGGCTCCCTGCCGAGCAAAGAACCCGATGTGGGACTCGATCCCAGGACCCTGAGATCATGACCTGAGCTGAAGGCAGCGGCTTAACCCACTGAGCCACCCAGGTGCCCTGCAATAAAATACTATTGAGCCATAAAAAGAAATGGACTCCTGGTACCTTTAACAGCTGGAAGGACCCCAAAAAACAGGATGCCAAGTGAAAGAAGTCTGATAAAAAAAGGCCACAGATTGCATGATTCCATTTACATGAAGTATCCCGGGAGGAGGCAATGAGGAATGGCTTCTTAATGGGTGTGGTTTCCTTCTGCGGTGATGACATTTTTTTTTGATTGTTTAAACTAGACAGAGGTGGTGCTTGCATACCCTTGTGAATGTGCTCAAAGGCAGTGGACTGTTCCTTTAAAAAGGTTCATTTTATGTTATGTGAATGTCACCTCATTTTTAAAAAATAAAAGGAGTAGGGCGCCTGGGAGGCTCAGTGGGTTAAGCCTCTGCCTTCAGCTCGGGTCATGGTCTCAGGGTCCTGGGATCGAGCCCCATATTTATGGGCTCTCTGCTCAGCAGGGAGCCTGCTTCCTCCTCTCTCTCTCTCTCTCTGCCTACTTGTGATCTGTCAAATAAATAAACAAGTAATCTTTTTAAGAGATAAAAAGTAGAAGGAGTATGCTAGGGCTTTGCTCATGATGATTCCTCTGCTAGGAACCCCCTTTCTGCTGACCTCAGCTCCCTTTACCGCCTCAAGGAGGGATGCCCGGCTCTCTGGATCTGAAATGGTCCCCAGTCACTCTCCTATGCCACCGTGATATCTAATTGATTAATAGCACACATCACTATGTGGAATCCACTTACTACCTTGTCTATGGGTTTTTTGATCCCACCACCAGAAGGTGAGGCCCTAACGGGGCAGGGAGAAGGCAGTGTGTGTCCCTATGCTCAGGGGAGGAGACTGAAGTGCAGAGGTTCTGGAACCTGAAAATGGCTCTGCCATCGGTCTGCCCCCAAGTCCTTGTCCCTGGCATCTCAGTCAGGCGTCCCAAACTCAAAACATCTTCGGTCAGGCTGGCAATCCGTATTTCCAAAGCCACCAGAGGGCGTGGCCCTGGAGCATCTGTCCACTTGAAATGGCAGAGGTGTTTTAAAAACTTAATAAACTTATTTTTCAGAGCTCTGAAATTCAGTGCAAAGTCCTGAGTCCCCCCATATACACCCTGATGCCCCCACAACTTCCCCCACAGTGAACATGCCACGTCACAGTCCCACGGCATGTAGAACTAGTGAACCTACCATGACATGTCATTGTCACCCAGAGTCCACAGCTGACATTAGGCTTCACTCTTGGGCTGTTCCATTCTCTGGGTCTGGATCAGCGTAAAATGACATGTACCCACCCCCACTGCCATAAAAATCCAATGTACCCCACCTAGGCAACCTTCTCCACCCCGTAACCCCTGCCAACCCCTGCGCCTTCTACTGTCTCCACCCTTTTGGCTCTTCCAGAATATTCGAGAGCTGCAGTCAAACAGCGTGCAGCCTTTTCTTTTTCTTTTTTAAAAGATTTTATTTATTTATGTGTGTGTGTGTGAGAGAGAGAGAGAGAGAGAGGAGGAGGAGGAGCAGAGGGAGGGGGAGAGAGAGAATCTCCAGCAGACTCCTCGCTGAGCGCAGAGCCGGACTCGGGGCTTGATCCCATGACCCTGAGAGCATGACCTGAGCGGAAACCAAGAGCTCTCAACCAACTGAGCTCCCCAGGCGCCTCACAGGTAGCTTTTCTGACTGGCTTCTTTCACTCAGTGATATGCATTTAAGTTTCCTCCTGCCTTTTCATGGTTTGATAGCTCGTTTTTTTTTTTTTTTTTTTAGCGCTGAATAATGTTCAGCGTGTGTGGATGTCCCACAGTTTATCCACTCCCCTACTGAAGGACGCCTTGCTTGCTGCCAACTTTTAGCTGTTAGGACTAAAGCTGGAGTCCATTCCCTCTCAAGGAGGGGGCAACTTAACTCCACTGCTTATGGGAAGGACAATCAGGAATTTGTGGGAGAAAAAAAAGAAGAATTTGTGGATGGGGCACCTGGGTGGCTCAGTCACTAAGCATCTGCCTTCCGCTCAGGCCATGATCCCAGGGTCCAGGGATTGAGCCCCGCACCGGGCTCCCTGCTTAGTGGGAAGCCTGCTTCTCCCTCTCTCACTCCCCGTGCTTGTGTTTCCTCTCTCAGTGGGTCTTTCTCTGTCAAATTAAATTAAATTAAATAATTTGTGGACAAAGATTAAGGCCATCAAGGTAATTAAAAAAAAAAAACATTCTTTTTACGTAAGCATTATACCCACTGTGGGGCTGGAGACCAAGAGTCGCACGCTCTACTGACTGAGCCAGCCAGGCACCTCACAAGACATCAAGGTGGTGGGGTGCCTGGGTGGCTCAGTGGCTTAAAGCCTCTGTCTTAGGCTCAGGTCATGATCCCAGAGTCCTGGGATCGAGCCCCGCATCGGGCTCTCTGCTCAGTGGGGAGCCTGCTTCCTCCTCTCTCTCTCTGCCTGCCTTTCTGCCTACTTGTGATCTCTGTCAAATAAATAAATACAATCTTAAAAAAAAAAAAAGACATCAAGGTGGTTAAGAGATGTTTAGGGGTAGAAACTCTGAGGCTATGCAAATGTCCTGTTTCTCCTTAAAATTTTGTCCATTAAATTTCTCATCCATCAGTGGCTTCTGCCTCCTGCAGTCATTTACTGTGGCATTCTAATGGCGATTTTCTACTTTCGTCGTTCATTCTACATTTATTTTTTTAAAAGATTTTATTTATTTATTTCAGAGAGAGAGAGAGTGGGGGGTGGAGCAAAAGGGGAGGGAGAGGGAGAGAGACTCACCAGCAGACTCTGAGCTAAGCATGAAGCCCCAAGCGGGGTTTGATCATGACGCTGAGATCACGACCTGAGCCAGAACCGAGAGTCGGACACTTCATCGACTGGGCCACCCAGGCACCTCTCATTCTGCATTTATTAATTGAAAGTCTCCTGTCAGGGACATTTGTCCCTTCTCCTCCATTTTTTAAAAAAATATTTTATTTTTTTATTCGACAGATCACAAGTAGGCAGAGAGGCAGGCAGAGAGAGAGGGGGAAGCAGGCTCCCCGCGGAGCAGAGAGCCTGATGCGGGGCTCGATCCCAGGACCCTGAGATCATGACCTGAGCCGAAGGCAGAGGGTTAACCGACGGATCCACCCAGGAGCCCTTCTCCTCCATTTTTAAATGGATTTACTCACGTATTTTTAATCAGTACGGACTCGTGTGGACTTGATTTCATCGCTGGGGTCATAATCCAATGCTATGGTTATTCACTTTGTTCTCGAATTGTTCCAGCTGTGGCCAAGGAGAGTTCTTTGAGGTTGGCTTCCGAGTCCTTCCAGCTTGTTTTAAGTACTTTCTGCCGCTGGAAGTGTCTCCAGACTGGTGTGGTGTTTTCTCGGCTCTAGCCCTAGAATCAGCCATTTCTCCAGCCCTGGGTCCCTGTATTGGAAAATGGTATTTATTTTTATTAATTTTTTTAAACTTTTTTTTACAAATTTATTTATTTATTAATTATTTATTTGATTGACAGAGATCACAAGCAGGCAGAGAGGCAGGTGGGTGGGTGGGGGAGTAGGCTCCCCGAGCAGAGAGCCCGATGTGGGGCTTGATCCCAGGACTCTGGGATCATGACCTGAGCCAAAGGCAGAGGCTTTAACCCACCGAGCCACCCAGGCGCCCCGGAAAATGGTATTTAGAGAGCAAGACCTGGAGGCTGAGGCGTCTGGGTGGCTCAGTCATTATGTGTCTCCCTTGTACTCGGACCCTGATCCCAGAGTGCTAGGATGGAGCCCTGTATCCGGCTCCCAGCTCAGCGGGGAGTCTGCTTCTCCCTCTCCATCTGCTGCTCTCCCTGCTTGTTCTCTCTCTCTCTGTAAAATAAATAAAATCTTAAAAAAAAAAAAAAAAAGACCTGGGGGCTGAGTATATTCATTTTTTCCTGGGGTATCAATGCTTCCAAACCTTCAGCAGACAGTGCCAGGAAATATGTGTGTGTTTACTAACCCATGTATACACACACTTATATTTATTTTCATATCTATCTTTTTAAAAGATTTTATTTATTTATTTGTCAGAGAGAGAGACAGAGAGTATGAGGAGGGGAAGCATCAGAGCCAGAGAGAGAGAAGCAGGCTCCCCGCTGAGCAAGGAGCATGCTCTGTTGCTCCATCCCAGGAACCCGGGATCATGACCTGAGCCAAAGACAGACACTTAACTAACTAACTGAGCCACCCAGGCACCCCTTGTGCCTATTAAAATAAATACATCAGGGCCCCTGGGTGGCACAGTTGTTAAGCGTCTGCCTTTGGATCAGGTCATGATAGGGGCTTCTGGATGAGTCCCACATCGGGCTTCCTGCATGGCAGGAAGCCTGCTTCTCCCTCTCCCACTCCGGTGGCTTGTGTTCCCTCTCTCGCTGTTCGCTGCGTCTCTCATCAAATAAGTAAACAAAAGCTTTTTAAAAAATAAAATAAAATGAATACACCATACTGCTAACCACAGTTCAGCACCATTTTTCTTCCTTCCTTCCTTTATTCTTTTTCTAGATTTTATTTTTAAGTAATGTCTACACCCAAGGTGGGGCTCAAACCGACAACCCTGAGATCAAGAGCAGGTACGCTCCACCGCCTGAGCCAGCCAGGCGCGCCCACCTTGCTCATTCGCAGCTTCCTTCTGCACCAGCCCGAATCTGGCCGTCGGTATGGACCCTATGTACTTGCTGGTTCAACACTGGCATATAAATAGTCCCCGAGTTGTTAGCCTGCACCCCTGCAAACAACAGATTTACCAGCTAAAGCACAGTGTTTCCTGGCAGGTCTGCCGGTTGTTTGAATGCGAGGCCTCTGAGCTAAGCGAACAGACCTGGGGTCCTTGGGCCTCCAGTTTAAGAGCCCCCCCCCCCCAACCATGATTGCTCTGGTCTCTGGCCAGGGCAGGGGGGCTTGGGGGAGAATTGTCAGTTTGCTCCTCCCTGCCTACGGCATTCAGGGCTCAAGATCGATCCGTGCAAATGGGGTGGAGAGGGCGAAATGGAACCTCCCCCCACCCCAGCTGCGGTCCTGCAACCCTTGAGGCGGGTGGGGGTTTGAGACCACAGCACTGGGCATTTTCTCCTCTCGCTGGTGCCGACTCTCCTTTGAGAGTGGGTGCTGACCCGGGCGGGGCAGCCCCCGTGGGAGGGCGCTGGGAGCAGAACCTGCTCGGTGGGTGCCTGCCCGGGCACGCATCAGCTGCGCGGGCTGTGGCTTGAGCTGCCCTTCCCTGGGGAAGAGACCGGGCTTGACTGGGGCTGGGGCTGGGGGGTGGGTGGGAAAGATGGGTGGGGGGCGCTTAAGGCCCATGAGGCCTGAGCTGAGGCCCCTCCTAATTCCTCCTCAGGGACACAGTACTGACCCAGAGTACCCACCATTTATGGAGCTCTCACTGCATGTCCTGGCTCTGTTTTTTGTTTTTGTTTTTTTTAAATTCTGGTTCTGTTTTTTTGTTTTTTTTTTAAGATTTTATTTATTTATTTGACACAGAGAAAGATCACAAGTAGGCAGAGAGGCAGGCAGAGAGAGAGAGGGGAGGAAGCAGGATCCCAGCCAAGCAGAGAGCCCGATGCAGGGCTGGATCCCAGGACCCTGGGATCATGACCTGAGCTGAAGGCAGAGGCTTAACCCACTGAGCCGTCCAGGCGCCGCATCTGGTTCTGTTCTAATCATATCTTTCCTCTTTAATATCCCTCAGAGAGGACACTGTTATTCAGTCCATTCTACAGATGAGGCCACTGAGGCTCATTTGCCCACGGTCCTAGACTACGGAGTAGCTGAGCTTGGCGCCAGACTCTGAACCCTTTCTATTTAGATGACACCGGGCCAGAGGGACAGACAGGGTTTCTGCCTTCCCGGACCTGTGGGTTAGGGCACAGACACACCATGGGCCCTGTCAAAAAATAAATAAGGTAGTTTCACACGGTGCCAAATACCATGTGAGACTGGGGAGGACGGGGAGAGACCAAGGAAGGCCTCTCTGAGGAGGTGACCAGCTGGGAAGTGTTGGGGGAAAGGGTGACTTATCCCCAAGAGCAAGGGTCCTGAATTGTGTGAGGAATCGGTCGGAGGCCATTGGGACAGGAACACAGAGGGTGGCTGGAGGCAGGGACAGCAGTGGAGTAAGTAAGGAGACACAGAGCGGGGCCATGTGGACGGTGGTGAGCACAGTGGCAGTTACTTCGAGTCACCTTGGGAGCCATGGGAGAATTTAGAGCAGGAGAGGGACCTGATCTAGGTTTTTTTTTTTTTTTTTTAAGATTTTATTTATTTATTTGACAGAGAGATAACAAGTAGGCAGAGAGGCAGGCAGAGAGGCAGGCAGAGAGAGAGGGGAGCAGGCTCCCCGCTGAGCAGAGAGCCTGATGCGGGACTCGATCCCAGGACTGTGAGCTCATGACCCGAGCCGAAGGCAGCGGCCCAACCCACGGAGCCACCCAGGCGCCCGACCTGATCTGGGTATTAAGAACTGTGGCCACAGGTGTGGAATGGTGGAGAGGGGTGGAGGCACAGAGCTGGAGAAGGCAGGGTCCTAGTCTACAGAAAAGGGGCCCTGCGGGTGGGCGGTGGCGGTGGGAGGGCCCAGGACAGCGTAGAGCCCAGGGAGGTGTGAGGAGGCCACCTTCCCAGGAAGGGTGCGGCTTCCCTTTCACAGAAGGGGGTCATTTATCCAGCATCTGGCTGGTCCCACTGCATCTGGGGAATCTTCAGGGCTCATCTCTGCTGGATTGGAAGGCCAGGCTGTGGGGCACCCCCACCCAGGTGTTCCCCATCCCCCCACCTCGGCCCCACTGGCTGCACTTGCCCTGGGTGTGTCTTTGGTTGGAGCAAGTGGGAACCTTTCTGTCTCCCCAAGGAACAGTGTGGGGTAGAAGCCTCAGGGATCCCCAAGGGGTACATGGGGCTATGACCAGGCCTGGGTGCCCCTCTCTATCCCTCACGGGGGGGGGCACCCCCCAATCCTCTCCTCATGGCTGAGTCAAAGGGCAGCCACCAATCCCAGTCCCCCCTTCCTGGCTAGAGCCTCTGGTCTGAGGGTGGGGGAGCTCCTGGGAACTGGGAGTGGGGGTGTGGGGCCAGCTGGGACTGGCCCGTTGGAGAAGCGGAAGCCTGGGAGAGGCGTGGGAGAGCGACATAGACAAAGACAGAGAGACAGGAGAGAGACCAGGAGAAAGAGAGACAGACCCCAGATCTGATGAATGAGATCCACACATAGAAGCACACTCATTCATTCATTCACTGGCTCAGCAGATAACTTACTGGGCCTGGGCTGTGCCCCTGCAGGGGAGGCCCTGCCTCTGTGGGGGCTGACCTTCTGGTGGGGACACAGCCCAGAAACATGTTAAATGAGTAAATCACATCGTTGGGAGCAGTAAGGGTAGCAGAGACCAGGTGTGGGGGAGCCAGAACTTCCTCATTTGGGGAGAAGGAGGTTCCCACCAAAATCCTGCCTTCTCCTGCTCCTCCCCAACTCCCTCTAAGCCAGGCGTGGGAGGCGGGGGAGGAGGGATGGAGAAGGCCCAGCGCCCGGAGCCACCCGAAGGTGACTGCTGGGGTCCAGGGACTGAGGCTATTGTCGCCTTGCTGAAGACCCCTCCTAACCTTCGAGCCTGGGGTCCGTCGCCGACGGGGCGTGACGGGGGCGTTCTCGGGGTGCATCCCGGAGTCTCAGCTGCAAGGTAGGCGGGAAGTAGGCAGGGACCAGTGTCCAGGCCCCATAGCACAGACGGGACCCCTCTGCTGGGGGGCAGGAAGAGGCTCAGGCTACGACCGCCCCTGCTGAGAACCTCCCCTTCCCGCTTCCCCGGGTCCTCCTACCGCGACGGAGCGGTCCCTGGGAGCAGTTCAGGCCCGGAGGGGGGAGCCAAGGGCTCGCTGGTGCCAGTCGCCGACGGGGCGCGCTCCGGTGCCGCGGCGGGTGGCACAGGCTGGCAGCCATGGGCTGGGTGCCCGGGCCCCAAGGGGAGGGGGCCACTGCTGGCGACCGCCAGAGGTCCGCGTCGTGGGCCCTCCCCCTCGCCTGCCAGCTCCGGTCCCGCCCCCGGAGCCGCGTCCGCTCACTCTGCTCGGGGCAGAGCAACTGCCGCCGGCGCACGACCAGGGCGCGGGGTGAGTGTACTGCGCTCGGTCTCCAGGGGCGCGGGGCTCAGTCCGGCCCGCAGGGGATTGCCCTGACCGCTCCCCCGGTTCCCCTGTTTGTATCTCCCCGGAAGCCTCAGGGGAAGCGGGTGGCGGGGGTGGGAGGGAAGGCGGAGACTCCCGGGCTGGATGCCGGGGCCAGGGATAGGAAAAGGGTCGCCTGGACTCCTCTGGCCTCGCCCTCTTCTTCTCCCGGACACACTGCAAGTTTCGCTACTTCAGTCCTGTTTCCAAGGACTCCGAGGCGAGGGGGGAGATACCGAGGCTGTGAGCCTCTGGCTCTGTGTCCGCATCAGAGCGTCACCCGTGTCCGCACGGATCTGATGCCTCCCTCCCCGCGGCTGAGTCCGTGACTCCCTGGGTCTGTATTCGCGCCAGGTTCCCCGAGGGCAACCGATGCCAGCCAGGGTGCATTTTTTCCTGCCCTGTGCAAATAAGTCCGTTCCCCTTCCCAGCCTCGATTTTCTCATCCATTAAGTGGGACTTGCTTGACTGTCTGAGCATTTCTGAGGAGCTGTATTTGTGTTGAAACATGAAAACCTTCGTGTCCCCTTCTTATTCGAGGAACTTTTGAGTTAACGGTTTCCAGTCTGTAAACTGGGACTGAGACCTGTGAGGGGACTAGAGGGTGAAGTCTTGGGCAGGAAGTATTATTACACGGTAAAGACACGTGCACCCCTCTGCAAAAGCCATCTGGATCCTGTCTGCTGCCCTCAGGCTCTACCTCTAAAATGGGAGGACAGACAACTTTCTCACATAGACTGTGAGGTTCCGGGTTCCCGCGCTAGCTGAGGGTGGAGGCTGTGAAATTGTGGCCTGAACGAGTGGGTGAGACCCTCTCTGTGGCTGAATTTGGGTCCCTGTGTGACTCTGGCTATGTTGCTCCGCTCCTGTGTGAATATATTTTCTTGTTTCCCCCATGGGGTGTGACTGTGAGTACAAGTCCTTGTCAAGGACTTGCCGTGTCACTGCATTCGTGTGTGCGTCCCTGTCTGCTTATGATTGAATCTGCCCCTGGATATCCCCGATTATGTGTGACTTACTAGTGTCCCTTTCCTGTGGGACTCTGTCGCTGTGTCCCCTCCTGATATTATTGGCGTGTCTTTGTGTCTGCACCTTCCCCAACACTGCGAGCCCCCTACCGTGCCCACCTACCTCCCCAGGCCTCACGCTGTCCCTTACCTCTCCGCAGCCTTCGGGGCAAGCGGCCCATGGAGTCGGGGCTGCTGCGGCCGGCGCCGGTGAGCGAGGTCATCGTCTTGCATTACAACTACACGGGCAAGCTTCGCGGCGCGCGCTACCAGCCGGGCGCGGGGCTGCGTGCAGACGCCGTCGTGTGCCTGGCGGTGTGCGCCCTCATCGTGCTCGAGAACTTGGCGGTGCTGTTCGTGCTGGGGCGCCACCCGCGCTTCCACGCGCCCATGTTCCTGCTCCTGGGCAGCCTGACGCTGTCCGACCTGCTGGCGGGCGCGGCTTATGCCGCCAACATCCTGCTGTCGGGGCCCCTCACGCTGCGCCTGTCGCCCGCGCTCTGGTTCGCCCGTGAAGGTGGCGTCTTCGTGGCGCTCGCCGCGTCCGTGCTGAGCCTCCTGGCCATCGCGCTCGAGCGCCGCCTCACCATGGCCCGCCGAGGACCCGCGCCCGCCGCGCGTCGGGGCCGCTCGCTGGCCATGGCGGCCGCCGCCTGGGGCGTGTCGCTGCTGCTCGGACTGCTGCCGGCGCTCGGCTGGAATTGTCTGGGCCGCCTGGACACCTGCTCCACTGTCCTGCCGCTCTACGCCAAGGCCTACGTGCTCTTCTGCGTGCTCGCCTTCCTCGGCATCCTGGCCACCATCTGCGCGCTCTACGCGCACATCTACTGCCAGGTGCGCGCCAACGCGCGGCGCCTGCGGGGACGCCCCGGGGGCGCCCCGGGCCGCGCACGCCGCACGCCGCGCTCGCTGGCGCTCTTGCGAACGCTCACCGTGGTGCTCCTGGCCTTCGTGGCGTGCTGGGGCCCCCTCTTCCTGCTGCTCTTGCTCGATGTGGCGTGCCCCGCGCGCGCCTGCCCGGTGCTCTTGCAAGCCGACCCCTTCCTGGGCCTGGCCATGGCCAACTCGCTCCTGAACCCCATCATTTACACGCTCACCAACCGCGACCTGCGCTTCGCTCTCCTGCGCCTGGTCTGCTGCGGCCGTCGCCCCTGCCACAGAAGGCAGGACGCCTCCCAGGGCTCCGGGAGCCCCGCTGGGGCTTCGGAAGGCCTGAACCGCTGGCTGCCCCCTGGCTTGGATGGCAGCTCCAGCCGCTCCGAGCGCTCATCCCCGCAGCGGGACGGGCTGGACACGAGCGTCTCCGCTGGCGGCCCTGGGGCGCCCTTAGCCGCCCGGACCCTGGTACCTGCACCGGCCGCCGACTGATGTCTTTTGGCCTGCCGTTACCCTCTCTAAGGGCCATTTGGCAGACTTTTTCTTTTTAAATAAGGAATTGCTAGGAAAAGCAGCTGAAGATGGTGGCGGCAGAAGAGACAAAGGGAAACGTGTTTTATTTACGCTAAACCTCCGAGCAGTAAGTGAAACAGACAAAAATCACGGCCCTCGTGGCATTGACATCCTGATGGGGAACACAGGCACTAACAGTGAAGAAATCATGGAGGTAATTGCAGCTGATGCCTTCCATGGTGGTCAGGGGATGCTCCACTGCAGAAGTGTGACATATACTGTAAGCTGAGCCGTCATTGCCCTGGGAACACTTGAAAGGAGAGCGTTGCAGGGTGAGGGAACGGCAGTGCAAAGGTCCTGAGGCCAGAACATGCCTGTGCCTTCTCAAAAAAGCGAAGATCTCCTCGTGGCTGGAGCAACAACGGGGGAGGGTAGTGGGAGGAAACAACGGCAGGAATATGATGGGGCAGAGCCTTGTGGGCTCCGTGGAGGACTTTGCTTTTACTCTGAGTGACGTGGGAGGCAGACATTGGACTTGATTTGCTTGAGATGCTCACAGATTTCTGTAAAGGGGGAAGGTCGAAGCTAGAAAAAGGTGAAAGTGCCTGCACTGGCCCAGAGGAGCAACGATAGGGGCTCAGGCTATGTGGACAGAATTACTGAGGAATTGAGTGTAGGCATGAGAGAAAGAAAAGAATCCTGTTTAGAGGAGGGAATGTTAAAGACACGGCACCCTACACTAAAATTTGACTGTGGAAGACAGCCAGTTCCTATCTGAAACAAGATTTCTTTGAGTGTGGTGTCATATCATAAAAAATTAAAAACCTAATAAAATAATAAGAACAATTACAGCTTACTGTGCAGGGCCAGTCGTCCCCACAGTGGTAGGCCCAGGACACACCTTTTCTTCACCCTTACTGCAACTTTGAAAGGCAGCTTTCCTCTTGACAGTTGAGCAGTGAGTACCTGGCCCAGTGGTGGGAGCCAGGCTACTAGCCCAGACTGCCAGGCTCCCAGGCCCTAAGGGGCGCAGGCCTAGACTAGTGTCTGGCTCCTTCAGAGGGGCATGGCAAGGGCAGACGCTCCCTCCCTGAGTGGTCTGCATTCTTGTCTGGGGGCGATACCAGGGGCCTGTTTGTGCCCATAAAAGGCTCCAGGCATGCTGGCTCTGGGTACCAGCTGTCCCTAGACGCATTCCTGACCCCAGTGCTGCATTGCGGCCCGGGGGAGGGGCAGGGGGCTTTGGGCTCAAACTACCGCGCGCCACTTGTCGGGAGACCCGTGTAACTGCAGGCAGCTGCAAAGACCCCAGTGTGTTCTGGGGGCCACGGACTCACCCTGGGGGCCCGAGTGTCCACTGGCCACGCTCAGGTAGTCCCTGCAGGCCATATGCACCGGAAACCAACCTATTTCCTGGAACACAAACATACTGAAACTGGGACGCTCCCAGGACTAGACCTAATTTCCCACTGGGCCTGGTGCCCCTGACCCCAGGCTCCTTTATTCTCTAAGGGAACCTGAAGCTCACTCCATTGTTTGGTTGTTTGATAGGATGATGGTAAAGGGAGTTAGTCTCTTGTTCACATTTTACACAATTCGAAAAGCACCAGTTCCCCTTGTAGGACGCGGTTGCTGTGGGGAATCCTTGGAAATTTCCAGAGCTATTCTGTGGATAAACGAGCTGACAGGTAAACACTTCTCTCTTTTTTTTTATATACAATTTTAGCACTGCTTTGCATCTTGCTTTTTCACTTACTAGTATATCTTGGAAACTGTTGCACACCCACAGATTTGTACTGTCTTACCCTCTTAGTTGGCTCAGGCTGTCATAACAGACACCATTACCTGAGCAGTTGAAACAGCAGAGACTTACTTCTCACGGTTCTGGGGTTTGGAAGTCCAAGATGAGCACACCAACCTTATCTAGTGCGAGTGAGGACTGTCTTCCTGGCTTGCACATGGCGACCTTCCTGCTGTGTCCTCTCTTGGCATAGAGAAATCAAGAAGCTCTCTGGTGTCTCTTCTTATAAGGGCTCAAATCCCATCATGGGGCCCCACCATGAATGGCCTCATCCTCCCCAAAGACCCATCTCCAAATACCATCGTGTTGGGGGTTAGGGATTCAACATATATTTCTTGTGGGGGAGCATAGGGGTTTACAATTTGATCCATAGCACTAAAAAAAATTTTTTTTTTTACTTTTTACATTTTTTTAAAATTTAAAAAAAGATTTTATTTATTTATTTGCAGACAGAGAGAGAGAGATCACAAGTAGGAAGAGAGGCAGGCAGAGACAGAGAGGGAAGCAGGCTCCCTGCTGAGCAGAGAGCCTGACAAGGGGCTCAATCCCAGGACCGTGAGATCATGACCTGAGCTGAAGGAAGAGGCTTAACCTACTGAGGCACCCAAGCGCCCCCAAATTAAAAAAAAAAAAATCGACTTAACATCCAGAAGGCAAATGTCTTAATCCCTTTCACTGGCTGCATAATATTTTACAGCGGGGTTGGGTCCGCAACATACCACATCAGGATCCTATGGAGGGTCGTGGGGTTTGAGTCCAAGCCTTTGCCTTTATACACAGTACTGCGGTACATCCTCTTGCACGTGTGCAAGTGTATCTTGGATAAACCTCTGCAAGTGGCATCGCTGGGTCACAGGGTCTGTAGGTTTGATTTTAAGGTATGAAAGTGCTTCAAACACATTCTGGGAAGGTGCTGGTTGCCTTAGAGCTGGGGGCCGCTCTGCGTGTTCGCTGACTGTGCTATGGCGCCCCTGCTGGAGAAGCCTGGAACTGCAGCTTCGCTCAACAGCACTCGCTTCCACCCTCTGGCTTGGATTTAATCCTAGACTGAGTAGAGATGTTGAATCTTTAAAATGCACTCCTAAGGCTGGCAGAATCTTTTCTTAGACCAACAGCTTTTTAGCCTGGCATTTCCTTCGATTATTCGCCTAGTTTTCATTTAGATGGACTCTTTTTTTTCTTTTAAAGAAGATTTAATATAGAGCATCTTTAGGAAACAGATTTCCCAAGTGCAGTTGAAATTTGGGTCAGTTTATCATCTAGCTTTTCAGGAATGAATGTATATCACATATGGCAAGAATTATTCCTATGAGATGCTTGTTTTTTAAGATTTTTGTGAAGCCATTTCATTAGAGAACTTTAAGTGTTGTATCCTCGATTATGTCTCTTCAAAGATATATAGTTTTTCTTTAAAAAAAAAATTAGGGGGTGCCTGGCTTGCTCAGTGGGTTGGGCCTCTGCATGGTCTCCGGGGCCTGGGATGGAGGCCCACCAGGGCTCTCTGCTCCACCAGGAGCCTGCTTCCCCGTCTCTCTCTGCCTGCCTCTCTGCCCACTTGTGATTCTGCTGTCAAATAAATAAATAAATAAATCTTAAAAAAAAAAAAAAAATTAGGGGCTCCTGGGTGGCTCAATTGGTAAAGCCTCGGACTCTTGATTTCAACTCAGGTCATGATCTTAGGGCCGTGAGATGGAGCTTCACATTGGCCTTCTCCGTGAGCATGGAGCCTGCTTAAGATCCTCTGGGGGGGGGGGGGGCTGGGTGGCTCAGTGGGTTGAAACCTCTGCCTTCCGCTCAGGTCAGGATCCCAGTGTCCTCGGAATGAGCCTGGCATCGGGCTCCCTGCTCAATGGGGAGCCTGCTTCTCCCTCTCTTGCTCCCCCTGCTTGTGTTCCCTCTCTTGATGTTTCTCTGTCAAGTAAATAAATAAAATCTAAAAAAAAATTCTTTCTCTCCCTTGACCCTTCCCCTTTCCCCACTCATGCTCTAAAAAAATTTTTTTAAATTATTTTCATTCCAGTGTAGTTACCATACAGTGTTGTATTAGTTTCAGGTGTTCAATATAGTGATTCAATAATTCTATACATTACTCAGTGCTCATCATGGTAAATGTACTCTTAATTAACCCCTTTCACCTATTCCACCCATCCCCCACCCACTTCCTCTCTGGTAACCAGCACTTTGTTCTCTATAGTTAAGAGTCTGTTTGCGGGTTGTTGCTCTCTCTCTTTTTTTTCTTATTTTTTTTAAGATAGGGAGGAGGGAGGAGCAGAGAATGAGGGAGAAAGAATCTCCCCCCCCCCTTTTTAAAAGATTTTATTTATTTATTTGTCAGAGACAGAGGGAGAGAGAGCGAGCGAGCACAGGCAGACAGAGAGGCAGGCAGAGGCAGAGGGAGAAGCAGGTTCCCTGCCAAGCAAGGAGCCCAATGCGGGACTCGATCCCATGACCTTGGGATCATGACCTGAGCCGAAGGCAGCTGCTTAACCAACTGAGCCACCCAGGCGTCCCATCCCCCTTTCTCTCAAATATTTTATTTATTTATTTGACAGAGAGAGATCACAAGTAGGCAGAGAGGCAGGCAGAGAGAGAGAGGAGGAAGCAGGATCCCCGCTGAGCAGAGAGCCCGATGCTGGACTCGATCCCAGAACCCTGAGATCTTGACCTGAGCCAAAGGCAGAGGCTTAACCCACTGAGCCACCCAGGCATCCCAAGGGAGAAAGAATCTTAAGCAGGCTCCTCCTCCAGCATGGAGCCTATTCTGGGGCTTATCTGACAACCCTGAAATCTTGACCTAAACTGAAATCAAGAGTCAGGTGCTTCACCAACTGAGGCGCCCAGGAGCCCCAGCCTTTGTTTCTTGAGTTCCACACTTGAGTGAAATCATATGGTATTCATCTTTCTCTGACTGGTTTATTTTGCTTAGCATTATACCCCCAGCTCCATCCATGTTGTTGCAAATGGCAAGATTTTATTCGTTTTTATAGCTGAATAATATTATAAGTATATGCCAAATCTTTACCCATTCATCTATAGATGGACACTTAGGCTGCTTCCATAGTTTGGCTTAGATGGGCTCTTTTATTTATTTATTTAAAGATTTTATTTATTTGACAGAGAGAGATCACAAATAGGCAGAGAGGCAAGCAGAGAGAGAGAAAAGGAAGCAGGCTCCCTGCTGAGCAGAGAGAGTGGGATGCGATGTGGGGCTCTATCCCAGGACTCTGGGATCAGGACCTGAGCGGAAGGAAGAGGCTTTAACGCACTGAGCCACCCAGGCGCCCCTAGATGAGCTTTTAAAAAAATAAGTACATTTAAAAATTAACTTTATGAAATCAGTATAAATGGCAAATCAGTTATCTCTTGCACTGAAAAATAACTATTGTTCCTATGTCCTCCGGATCCCCAAGCTGGTAGGTGCTAGGATTATTACCACTTCACAGGGAAAAAACTGAAGCACAGACAGGTCGAATTAGAGACCTGTCCCTACAAAGCTAGAGAATGAGAGAGCCGGGCTTCAGACCCCGGTAGGCGAGTTTCATGCGCCTCTAGATTGGAGAGAACTAAAAATTTAAGACAAGGAAAAGCCAAGCAGGAATCCTGCGACCATTGGACCGTGAGGCCTGAACTGTGTGGGGTTAAAGGGAGAAGAGCGGGAACGCCTGGGTAGCTGAGTCCGTTAAGCATCTGCGCTGGGCTCAGGTCACGATCTCAGGGTCCTGGGATGGAGTCTGGCATTGGGATCCTTGCTCAGCGCGGAACCTGCTTCTCCCTCTGCCTGCCGCTCCCCCTGCTTCTGCTCTCTCTGACAGAGATAAATAAAATATTTTTTAAAAGGCGGGGGAGGGGGGAGGAAAGCGGGTCGGAGAGTGGAGTCATGAGCTGAGATGACGAAATCGAGCCGGTGGAAGGGACAGTGCGAAGTGGGGACAGACCGGACCGCCCCCCCCCACTCCAACCCAACCCGCGGCCTTGCGCCCTCGCCCACTCTTTGCCCAGGGGTGCCGGGCACCTGCGGGAAGGGCGGGGAATCGCGGCTCCTTCCCCACCGCGCCTCCCCGCCCCCCCCCCGCCCCCCTCCCCGCCGATCGGCGGCCCCCCCCCCCCCCGCCCCCGACGTCCAAGACCCCGCAGGCCTCGCCGCCCCAGGGCCAAGGTCCCCCGACGGCTGACGCGCCATAGCGAAAGTTAAGCGGGAGCCGCTCCCGGCCGGGACGCGGACCCTCGGGTTTCCCGGAAGCTCTGCGCGCGGGTGGCACCACTGTGCCCGGAGCCGCCTTGGTGCCCCGGGCATCCCCACCCCGCGGCAAGAGCTAGAAGGCTACGCGGCGGCCGAGGTGAGCTCGCCGGCCGCTAGGGCTGTCCACCGATCTCCAGTGCAGGCAGGGGCGCACCGGGCCTCGAACCCGAGGGTCTGATTCCCGGCGGCTCGGACCACGCGACTGGGTGCGCCGCGCCGCAATGACAGCCGGAGTGGTCGCCGCGCGGGGGCAGCGCAGCTTGGTGACTGGCGGCGGGGGCGGGGGGAGCGGCCCCTCTGCCCTCCCAGCCGCGGGAGGCCGGGGGCCGCGGGGACTTTTATTCTGACACGGCCGGCGCCCGGCTCTGCTTAGTCATGGTGACCTGCGCGCGCTCCACGCCTCCCCCCCGGCGCAGCGATGGAGGCGCCGGGGCCTGGGCGACGGAGGCGGAGCTCGCGCGCGGCCATGGCGGGGTGAGTGAGGCGGCCTGCGCCCGGGCTGTGCGAACGGCGGGCCGGGAGTGCCCCGGGGGTCGGGGAACGGGGCGCCGCGGGTCCGGTGGCCATGGGGTTCCCGCGGCCTCGCGGAGGGCCAGGAGGGCGCGGCTCTGAGTCCTCGGCTTTTGTTGGACGGCGCGACCTGAGGGGTGGCCCGGGAGCTACGCACGCGGGGCGAGAGGCCCAGGGAGTGCCCCTCGGACCGAGGGCCCGGGAGTCCGGCGCGCTGGGGAGTTGGTCTGCGCCTTGGGGTTGGCAGTGAAAAGGCCGCACGGCAGGGGTCACTTCCTCCCTTCTCCAGGCCTTGGTGGCGGCTCCGGCAGGACATGCGCAGTCTCCCACTGATCGCTTCGTGGGGGAGAAGTGCCCGGTGTCCTAGGGGCACCGTTGACCGACTGGCCAGAGATCAAGAGGCAGGACAGGGGCCTCGGCCGGGGAGAGGCGGCCAAGCGGCGCCCTGGGCCCGGCGGAGGAGGGTGCTGTGGCAGGCACAGTGAAGTGGGCAGCCAGCCAGCCGCTCGCTTACTGACCCCTGAGCAGTGCCAGGCCCCAGGCAGGACGTGGGGGAGGCACATGGGAGGGTGGGCACAGCCTTGACCTACACAGGGCTCCCTGCCTTCAGAAGCCCTGCCGCTGAGGGCCAGAGACATGGGCCATCCCTCAACAAGCAAGCAGTGGAGGTCATTATGGTTTCTGACAAGTGCTGTGGTGGAAATGAAATAGAGAGGAGATGACTCTGCTGTGAGTCCGGGAAAGATCAGTGGAGAACCTGGAGGGCCTCTTGCAAATCCCCATCTTCTCAAAGCGGATCTTTCAAAACACAGCTCCTGCCCTGGCCCTCCAGACTCCACAGGTTTCATGGAAACCTATGTATCGCTCCTTAAACTTCTCTCTGACTCTCCAGATGGTCTCTCTCATTCTGCCTCTGAGCCTTTGAACTTGCCATTCCCTCTGCCTGGAAAACCCCTTTCACATGTACATCCTTCTTGTCTCAGCTCTAACACAGCCCTGGACTACCCGATCTAAACTAACTGCCCCAAGGCACCCTGTCACAATGCTGTTGTACTTTTTTTTTCACAACCCCAACTTCTCCTCAAGTCTTGCTTATTTTACTTATGGCCCATCCCTCCCCAGGTGACATCTCCAGGGCAGCACAGTTTATGTCTGCCTTTCTCCTCTGCTATGTCTCCAGTGCCTAGAACAGTGCCTGGCACACAGTAGATACTGTGAATGAGCTAGATAATGCTCTGTTGGGAAGGGATAGAGCTGGTAGGTGGAACAGAGTGAGCAAAGGAAAGAGGCAGACAGAGGCTGACTGTATATAGGGTAGGACACTGCAAGAGTTTCGTTTTACTCTTCATGCCATAGGGAGTTGGGGGGGGGGGGGTGGGGGGGGGGGGGGGGGGGGGGGGGGAGACATCGTCTGACCTGTGTTTTAGGATGGACTCTTGGGCTCTGAGGCCATGTGGTAGTTAATGAGCACAAATGGACATTGCTTCATCTGGGCTTGGGAAGGAAAACTGGTCTAGGAGTCGCTTTATCTTAAAAAAAGGAGGCCTGACCCCCAGGCCCTGCCCCCAGCCCTGTGCTCTCCCTCCTCCAGGCCTCTGAGTGCCAGTGGTGGTGTTGTCCCTTGTCACCTGGAACCCCATGCAGCCGGAACCCAGGCCTAGCGGGGCTGGGACCCGCACCCGATTCCTTCCCCTGAGGTCACAGCGCCCTGAGGGGGCAGGGGACACGGTGATGTACGCCTCCACCGAGTGCAAAGCCGAGGTGACGCCCTCCCAGCACGGCAACCGCACCTTCAGCTACACGCTGGAGGACCACACCAAGCAGGCCTTCGGCATTATGAACGAGCTGCGGCTCAGCCAGCAGCTGTGTGATGTCACACTGCAGGTCAAATACGAGGACGCGCCAGCCGCCCAGTTCATGGCTCACAAGGTGGTGCTGGCTTCATCTAGCCCCGTCTTCAAGGCCATGTTCACCAATGGGCTACGGGAGCAGGGCATGGAGGTGGTGTCCATTGAGGGCATCCACCCCAAGGTCATGGAGCGCCTCATTGAGTTTGCCTACACGGCCTCCATCTCCATGGGTGAGAAGTGCGTGCTCCACGTGATGAACGGTGCCGTCATGTACCAGATCGACAGCGTCGTCCGCGCCTGCAGCGACTTCCTCGTGCAGCAGCTGGACCCCAGCAACGCCATTGGCATTGCCAACTTCGCTGAACAGATCGGCTGTGCCGAGCTGCACCAGCGCGCCCGCGAATACATCTATATGCACTTCGGAGAGGTGAGTGGCTGGAGGAGACTTGGGGCCTGGGCTTGGGGGTGGCATCAGAAGGACCAGGGACAGATGGACAGACATCCCTGTCTTCCCTTGACATGTGAAGAGTTAGGTCAGGTTGCTGGAGAAAAATTGGGTTCTGAGGTCCTAGTCTGTATATCGGGGTGACTCTGGGAAACAGCTGAGGAAAGTGAGAACTTTCTGGGTCTATCTCTGGGCTCCCCGACTTCTCTGGAAACAAGAGTAGGGACAGGGTGCAGCGAATGCTGACAACTGCTTAACCCTGGGGTGTGCTAAAGGAGGGCCCAGTGCTTCACACAGTTTGCAGATACTTACTAAACACCCATGACATGCTGCCTACCTCACATGTGACCCTTAGGCATGTTTCCTCTGGTCCACGCAGTGTTGTCCTTACACTGTTGTTGGTTTCATTTTCGTTTTTAAGTGGAGGAAGTTGTGAGCAGAAAATCAGCGATTCCTTGTAAAATCGCAATGATGAGCCCAGATTCGTGGGTGGCGGGCACTAGAGGTTGTGCCCTTGGGGATGACAATAATAATAAGGGTTTTTGAGCACTTGCTGTGGGCCTACCCTTGTTCTGAGTGATTTCCATTCTTTAAATCATGGGATTTTCCCCACTATCCTATGAGGAAGCACCACCCTTAGCTGTGGCCCAACAGGGCTGTACCCCAGGCCCGGTGCCTTAGGGAGTCCCATGCTTTAGAGGGCCCTCCTGGAAGTTTTCAAAGTCCTCCCCCAGTGGCTGGGATCAGCTGAGGTAGATACTGTCCTGGTTTCTGTTTCTCTCCTTAAGGGCTGATGTTCTCCTTCCCCCTACCCCACGTGTGGGGTTGACCAGATGCCCTGAGGAGGCTGGCAGTAGTCCTAGGGCCTCTGGCTTCCAGAAAGGTGGTCTGTGAGCTGGGCTTTCCCACAGGCCTGTGCGGTGTTTCTTTAAAGGGATTGCGTGGGCTTGGGGTACCAGAGTGTTGGTGACCTGCTGATGAGGGGCGACTGAAATTATTTATATAGACTGGTGCCTGACAGGAAATATTTGCCTGGGGCCCTGTATGCCCTAGGAGTAGCCCAGCTGTGAGGTAGCTGCTAATAGAGGAGGAAAACCAAGGCACGGAGCATTGCCCAAGATCACCTAGTTAGAAACAGGGGGCCAAGTTGCAGCTCAGCCTTCTTTCTTTAGAGCCTACACTTTTTCTAGGATATTCTGTGGCTATTATTTTTTCCTTTTTAGTCAATCTGCCCTTTTGAAAAAGTAATTTTGTTTAAAAAGTAACAATTGGGGCACCTGGGTGGCTCAGTGTGTTAAGCCTCTGCCTTCGGCTGGGGTCATGATCTCAGGGTCCTGGGATCCAGTGGGCTTTCTCCTCAGCAGGGGACCTGCTTCTCCCCCACTCCTGCTTGCCTCTCTGCCTACTTGTGATCTCTGTCTGTCAAATAAATAAATAAAATCTTCTAAAAATTAAAAAAAAAAAGGTAACAATCTTGTAGTTCAAGCACAAAATGATACAAAAAGGTACAAAGTACATTGTGTCTTTGCCCATTTGCCTGAGTACTTAGGTAGTATATGCCTCCCGTGGAGTATTAACTCTAATCGTCCCAAGCTATGAGGTTCACACTGTTTGAATCCCCGTTTTACAAAATAGGAGACTGAGGTTGTGAGAGGCAGGTGGAGTGACCTGTCCGCAGTCATACTGCTGTCATGGGGAGTCAGCCTGTCACAGTAATGCCCTCCGCAGGTGGCCAAGCAAGAGGAGTTCTTCAACCTGTCCCATTGCCAGCTGGTGACGCTCATCAGCCGAGACGATCTGAACGTGCGCTGCGAGTCCGAGGTCTTCCACGCCTGCATCAACTGGGTCAAGTATGACTGCGAGCAGCGGCGCTTCTACGTGCAGGCGCTGCTCCGTGCTGTGCGCTGCCACTCACTCACACCCCACTTCCTGCAGATGCAGCTGCAGAAGTGTGAGATCTTGCAGTCGGACTCCCGCTGCAAGGACTACCTAGTCAAGATCTTCCAGGAGCTCACCTTGCATAAGCCCACGCAGGTGATGCCCTGTCGGGCGCCCAAAGTCGGCCGGCTCATCTACACCGCCGGCGGCTACTTCCGCCAGTCGCTCAGCTACCTGGAGGCCTACAACCCCAGTGACGGCACCTGGCTCCGACTGGCAGACCTGCAGGTGCCTCGTAGCGGCCTGGCCGGCTGCGTCGTGGGTGGCCTGCTGTATGCTGTGGGCGGCCGGAACAACTCGCCCGATGGCAACACCGACTCCAATGCCCTGGACTGCTATAACCCCATGACCAACCAGTGGTCACCCTGTGCCCCCATGAGTGTACCGCGCAATCGGATTGGGGTTGGGGTCATCGATGGCCACATCTATGCCGTTGGTGGCTCCCATGGCTGCATCCACCACAACAGCGTGGAGAGGTGAGTGGCAGGGCCCAGAGAAGTGAGCTCTGAGGTTCCCATTGCTAACAGGTACTAACCCACTGGGATTTGGGGATTCCCCCTATTGTTAGGTACCTGTCTCTGCACTCTGCCTTCAGGGAGTGGAAGCCTCAGGTGAGGCTAAATCCATGGGAGATTTGTGGTCAGTGACGTTGGATGATGTGTCTGGGCCTGGGAATTGCTTACAGGGCTGTCACAAACCCATACAACTCCTGCAGATTTGGAAGGAGTTCTGTCAGTTTGAAGATGTTGTAAATTGCCAATTTTATTACAGCATGACACCTTACTGCCATCTGCCCCCAAACTGCCGTAATAAACGGATATATGAGGTCTTCTATGTGGAAGGTGACTCCTTGTGCAGTGCACAACCTGCACAACTGCATGGTGACCCTGTGTTAAGAGGCTGAGCAGTTTTGACTTTCAACTTTTGCACAGTCAGTCCTTCGCCTTCTCCTCTTCTAGAAGCATGATCCAGGATACAGTACTCAGCTGGAGAACTTGTTAAAACAAACTTCCTAGTCCACTGCTAGAGATCGGGCATCAGTGGGTTTGGAGCGGGGCTAGGGAATGGGAATTTTAAACAAACAGCACACTTTGACAGAAACCATCCTGGGTGGTAGCCTAGTTGTTAGAATTAGGATTCTAGTGTCCTAGAAGCCTGGGTCAGACCCCCAGCCCCACCTCCACGGTGACCCCGGGACATGCCATTTCATCCCTCTGTGCTTCTGTCTTGTCATCTGAAGGTGATGGGGAAGTGGGAGATGATAATGAGGACCACCTGTCCAACAGGCTAAGAGGGTTTTGGGGGCGCTAACAACACGCAGCATAGGGCCTGGCAGTGGTGTATGGTGGATCCACCCTCAGCGTCCAGCAGACTTGCAGGTAACCTTGAGCAGATGATGGCTGTGAACCTGTTTCCTCAGAGACACGCTACGAGGAGTAAAGAGTTCAAGTGCATAAAGAACAGGCGGCATGTCGGGGCATCGTGTTCCATACAGGGCAGCTATGATCGCCATTGTCATTGTTACTATGCCCTTGCAGGTATGAGCCAGAGCGGGACGAGTGGCACTTGGTGGCCCCAATGCTGACTCGAAGGATCGGGGTAGGGGTGGCTGTCCTCAACCGTTTGCTCTATGCCGTCGGGGGCTTCGATGGAACAAACCGCCTCAACTCAGCCGAGTGTTACTACCCAGAGAGAGATGAGTGGCGAATGATCACACCCATGAACACCATCCGAAGTGGGGCAGGTGGGTGGGGGCTGCCAGGAAGGGAGCGTGGAGGAACACCCCCCCAACCCTGGGGAATGAAACTCGGCAAGGCCTGTGGGAGGCTTCCTGTTTCAGTTTTAAACCCTGTGGCACACCCAGGAGAGCTAGATCCTAACCGTCTGAGCTCTTCTCTGAAGGGCGCCCCAGAAGAGGGGAGAGGGGAGGGTGCCCCCAAGAAGGCAGTGCCTGGGGCCCCCAGCGCCAGGCCCTGGAGTCACTCTCTTTGCATGGTACGGTTTAGGAGTCTGTGTCTTGCACAACTGCATCTATGCTGCGGGAGGCTACGATGGTCAGGACCAGCTGAACAGCGTGGAGCGCTATGACGTCGAGACAGAAACGTGGACTTTTGTAGCTCCCATGAAGCATCGGCGAAGTGCCCTGGGGATTACTGTGCACCAGGGCAGGATCTACGTTCTCGGTGAGGCCCTGGGGGCGGGGACCTGGGTGGAGAAGCCTGATTAACCCCATCTTTGGGGTCAGGCTCAGATCCCCGTAGGAGGGCTTCTTGCAGTTCCTTCTCCCTCTTTCTTTCCTCTCCCCTCAGAGGGGGTGACTGTCTCCTCTGCTCCCCCTGCAGGAGGCTACGATGGTCACACGTTCCTGGACAGTGTGGAGTGTTACGACCCAGACACAGACACCTGGAGTGAGGTGACCCACATGACATCTGGCCGGAGCGGGGTGGGTGTTGCTGTCACCATGGAGCCCTGCCGGAAGCAGATCGACCAGCAGAACTGTACCTGTTGAGCCACTTGTGTTTCTTGGGCAAAAAAATGGTCTGATCGAGAGTATTGTTGTTTTTGTACAAAAACAGGGACAAAAGAAAAGGCAGCAGTGCAAATGCTTATCCTTCAAGATGGGAGGCTGAGGTGCCTCAGTGTTCAGATGACAACTAGAAAGAAAAGAAGGCCACAGCAGAAACCTATGAGCCTGTCAGAGTTGTCCCAGGAATGTCCAAGAGAGCCTTCCTGGGAAGGGGGTGCATGAAAGGCAGGCTCCCAGGAGAGAGGCCTCTGCACCCACTACTCTGAGAGTAGGCCTGGGTCCCCAACCAGCAGCTGCCACCTCCCTTTGGGGTGAAAACAGGTGCTGAGGTCAGGTGGGGTTTTTGTTCCTTGTGTCTTTGTGGTTGGTTCCTGGAGGCCTGGGAAGGAGCCAGCTGAGGCCTCTGGGGTGAGGCTCCTGTGGAGGTGTGGACCCCAGGGATGGGCCTGTACATAGAAACCACTGGATATCTCTGCCCTGGACAGTCATTTTGTTGATAAGTAACCCTATAACTTTCCAATGAAAATAAAGAACAAACTAACTAGTGTCTTCCACCCGGGCTGTCAGCTGGAGATCTCAAACCTGGGGACAGAAGGGACTCTTTGGAAACGTACTCAAGTCCTTGATTTTGAGTTTGAATTTGAAACCAGTTCGTTATCTCTGCCCATGGCATCTTGACATGTAGGGCATCTGTCTCCCCGTGGGCAAGCCACACAGGGCTCACTTTGTCACGTAGGGCTGCTTTGAAGACAATGACCTAACTCCTTGACACCTCTCTTTTAGGTCTCCCTGGAGTTCTATTTTCAGGCAAACCATCCCCAACATGCCTTTCAAATCGGTGAAAATCTAGCCGGTCATTTTTATGCGCTTCAGTTGCACAGACTGAGCCTTTTATTTAGGTGCCGGGGTATCAAAAGGACAAAAGGGGCTCTTGGGAATTTTCTTAGGCAGAGGGCTCGCTGGAACCTGGTCTCCTCTTCCGAACAATCCCTGTGAAGGCAATATACGGCCTGGCTCTCTCCTTAAGGCAATGAGCTATTTGTACTGGGAGTGTGGAGCAAAGAGGAACGAAGTGTGGTCTCCGCTGTCAGGAATGTCCCAGGCTCTCCCAAGGGGCTTAGCGAGGAGACGTTTGATTCCTTCCTTTCCAGGGAAAACCTTAACCTCCCGTCTCACAGCTTCATTCACTCAAGTCACCTGAAGGTTGTCTTGGTCGCGCCGCTTCCTTGGTCCTCTTCTAAGGTTTTATTGGAACAAGAAAATAAATCTGCATTGGGTGCATTGAATGAGTGGGGAAGGACTAAGAACTGAAAACAGTATCTGGACACCCTTTTAGCATTTGTGGTTTTTTGCACATTACTTGATCCTCAAGAGTGCTGTGAGCTAGGAAGGCAAAGCCTGCGTTCTTTACAGATCAGAGGTTCAGGGAAGTGACTTGCCCAAGGTCATGTGGCCACAAAGTGGTAGGGTTTAGATTCAACTCTAGTGGACACTAAGCAGCCACAGCGTGTGCTAACCCTGTGTGTGAGAAGGGACAGGAGGTCCCGTGGGATCAGTGTGTCTATCAGTGAAAGTTCCGGAAACAGCGATCTAATCTAGAGTCAAAAGGAATTTGCATGTAATCCGGTTGCCAGAAGCCACACAGCCTATCCCAGAGTGGTGTTTCCTTCTACAAGGGTTAGAACCCTGGTCTTGAGGTCAGGTTTCAACTGATTCAGCAAAGCAAGGTGAACAGTTTCTTACCTGCAAAAATGGTACTTGGACACCGACTGGGCATGTAAACTTGCTGGACCAACAAAGGTGAGTATCGACACTCCCTTTCTAACTCTGCAAAGACAGCTGTTGCGCTAGGTATCAAAGGGGCTAGGGTCATGAACAGGCCCCAGATGATCCCCGCCCTCGTGGAAATTACAGCCTGGGAGTAGGGTGACCAACTCGTCCTGGTTTTCCCCAGGACAGTCCCAGTTTGAACACTGAAAGGCTGGCATCCCAGAACCCCTCAGCCTCCCACCCCCACACCCCGGGGTAAACTGGGGCACCTCCGCGGGGAAGCCAGATGCTGAAGCAGTATTACAACCATGCTGAGTGACAGGCTGCTGCGGGTCATGGTTAAGTTCCCATTTGAAAGTCAATGGCTCTGGAAGCTACATGGGCATAGGTGGCTGCCGACTGGAGTGCGTTGGAAAGGTGAGGCAGCTATTGCATTAGGCAGGCGAGAAGACACCAGTTTGGATGAGGCTGTGGGAATGGAGAGGTCGGATCCACAGTGAGAAGACTGATGAGATAAGGAGGGCAGAGATTTCGGAATGTTCCTGTGTGGCTTCAACCTTAATCAGCAGCCAGGGGTAGAGAAGCTTTGAGGAGGCTGCAGGTATAGAAGAGAAGTAACCATGTTTGGGGATGTGTCAGGTTTGAGGCCTCAAGGTAAAATTGTTTTAGGAGGGTGTAAAGTCATTTTTCTAGCCTCCAGGCTTTAATGCTTCCAACAAGTAATTCTCAAATGGCTGTTTTATCAGACCTGAAGTGAGGTGTTCAGACACAGTGAGGAACAGGCATGACACTCAGAGAGCTGGAATTCATGATCACAAAATACACATGTAATTAGGTTCAAAGGCAAGCCCTCTGAAGGCCAGGAACTTGACCTAGGTCAGAGGCTCTGAGAAACCATTGTTGAGGTGGGGGTTTTCTCATAGAAATCCAAAGGAACTGATAGTGTAAACTTGATGAGGAAAGGAGGGCAAGATTCTGGATGGAAGAAGCATCACATGCAAAGGTCCTGTGGCACTGGGAAGCAATCTAGGTGAACTCTGAGAGGGAGGAGGAACATGGTGTCAGAAGAGGCCCTGTGGGCCATGCTCATTTCTCTTTAATTGTTAAATACCTAAGTATTACCTCTAAAAAATTGAACATTATAGATAAAGCTGAACATTATAGATAAAAGCTTACTATTTCTCCATTCCAGCCCCCTCTCAACTTAAAACAAACTGCAGAAATGTTCTATGTATTTCCTTAAAAAAATGGTATAATGTTGCCTGTATAATTCTGCAATTTGCTTTTCCCCCTCAGACTTCTAGATCTTTTTGTCTGTGACGTCACAATCCTTTTGCCGGGTACTATGTTCTGTTTTATCTTTTCCAGTACCTACAATGTTAGGTCTTTTCATTTCTCAGAATTACGGATAAGGCTGAAATGCCCACTCTTAACCATGTCTCCTTGGGCACAAATGTGTGTATTTCTCCAGGGGGATACTAAGAGGTGGAACTTACTAGATCTTAGGGTAAGCACAGCTTTCCTTATATCCTGCCAGATTCCTCTCCAAAGTGGTTGTAACAAACCACATTCTTACTGCTTCTAGGAGCTCTTTATAGATTTCACACAGTTGAATTTATCACTCTTCCTTGATGTTTTGTCTCTTCTGTGTCATATTTGAGGACTTTTGCATTTCCCGTGGCTTCCTACCCATTTGTTAAGTTGTTGTCTCCTGCCCATACATTGTTTCTGCTTAAGGTAGCCAGACTCGGTTTTTGTTGGTTCTGTTAAAACCAAGAATCCTGACTAATAGAGACACTAGAAAATTTTTGTGCTGTTTTTCCTTCAGATATGATTGTTTTGTTTTTGTACCATTTTTAAATCTAACAGGAATTTGTTGGTATATATAGTATCGAGTAGGAATTTAATTTTTTGCATGGATAGCTATCGCTGCTTAACCATTTATTTTTCAAACCATTTCTTGACTAATTAATTCTTTATCCATAGTTCTTAAATGCTATCCCAATCATACACAGACTTCTCATGTATGTGTGGGACCTCTATTCTGTTATATCAGATTACTACTGTTTTACCTAACTATCCATTTTTGCATCAATTTTATCATTTAAATTACTGAAGTTTTATAACATGTCTTAATATCAGAGTAAATCCCTCTCCCTTTTCTATTTTTTTAAACAAACAAACAAACAAAAAAACCCTGAGCTATTCTGTTATTGCATATTTATTCTTTGCTTCATGAATGAAATCCCATGAAAAATTTAATTGGGTTGCATTAAAATTATCAAGTTGGGATGAAATAATATTTTTGCAATATTAGGTCTCTCTGTTCGTGGACTTAGTGTACCTGTTTAGTGAAGTCTTCTTTGCTGTCCTCAGGAAGGCTTTATAATTTCTCCACAAAGGACTTGTGAAGAAGGGTTTATTCATGGGAGTTTTATGGGTCTGGTTGTTGTCAATGAGATCTTTACTCCTGGATCTTTTACAATTGGTATTTCTGGGAAAATATAATAAAATTGGTATTTCTGGTATATAGGAAAGTTTTGATTTAGATATCTTGATCTTCCACCAGCCTTTTTCTAGTTTTCTGGGTTTTTTTTAAAGCAGAGAGTTAAATCGTCTGCAAATAGTAATAGTAGAATGTCATCCTTTTCAGTAGTCACACCACTCATTTCTTTTTCTTGCCTTACAGCATTAGCTAAGACCTTCTGGGAAATGTTGGTTAGTTGTGGGAATAGTGAGGAATAGTTATCTTATTCCTAATAGTAAGGTGAGTGCTTCTAATGTGCCACCACTCAATCAGATGTTTGCTGAACGATTTTCTGTCACCTATACCTTAAGCTTTGCTGGAACTTCTTCCAAGTTCAGGAAGCTCCCCTCTATACCTAGTTTTTTTTTTTTTTTTTTAAATCATAAATGAGTGTTAAATTTTCCAGAAGTCCCTCACTCTATAGGTGGGTCCCAAGAAATTGCACTCCTAAAATTCCCAGTTGATGCTGGTGCTGCTTGTCCAGGGACCACATTCCAAGACATACTCTTGTAGAACAGAAACAGCAGCGGGTAAAAGCATATTCTGAGGGGCACCTGGGTGACTCAGTGCGTTAAGCCACTGCCTTCAGCTCAGGTCATGATCTCAGGGTCCTGGGATCGAGCCCCGCATCAGGCTCTCTGCTCAGTGGGGAGCCTGCTTCCCTGCCTCTCTCTGCCTGCCTCTCTGCCTACTTGTGGCCTCTCTCTGTCAAATAAATAAATAAATATTTTTTAAAAAGCACATTCTGAGAAACACTTGAGTAAATGGAAGAGAAGCCCCAACAGACAACCACAGCAGAAAAACACGAGAAAACTAAGAAAAGTATAGTGTCACGGAGGCTAAGAAGAGAAAAAGTTGAACACAAAAAATTTTTAGAAGTTTTAAATTTTTTTTATAAACATATAATGTATTATTAGCCCCAAGGGTACAGGTCTGTGAAATGCCAGGTTTATACACTTCACAGCACTCACCATAGCACATACCCTCCCCAACGTCCATAACCCCAACACCCTCTCCCTACCCCCCTTCCCCAGCACCCCCTCAGTTTGTTTTGTGACATTAAGAGTATCTTATGGTTTGTCTCCCTCCCAATCTCATCTTGTTTCATTTATTCTTTTCCTACCCCCCAAAACCCCCATGTTGCATCTCCACTTCCTCATATCAGGGAGATCATATGATAGTTGTCTTTCTCTGATTGACTTATTTCACTAAGCATAATACACTCTAGTTCCATCCACGTTGTCGCAAATGGCAAGATTTCATTTCTTTTGATGGCTGCATAGTATTTCATTGTGTGTATATACCACATCTTCTTTATCTATTCATCTGTTGATGGAGATCTAGGTTCTTTCCATAGTTTGGCTATTGTGGACATTGCTGCTATAAACATTCGGGTGCACGTGCCCCTTCGGATCATTACATTTGTATCTTTAGGGTAAATACCCAGTAGTGCAATTGCTGGGTCGTAAGGTAGTTCTATTTTCAACTTTTTGAGGAACCTCCATGCTGTTTCCCAGAGTGGTTGCACCAGCTTGCTTTCCCACCAACAGTCTAGGAGGGTTCCCCTTTCTCTGCATCCTCGCCAGCATCTGTCATTTCCTGACTTGTTAATTTAAGCCATTCTGACTGGTGTGAGGTGGTATCTCATTGTGGTTTTGATTTGTATTTTCCTGATGCCGAGTGATGTGGAGCACTTTTTCATGAGTCTGTTGGCCATCTGGATGTCTTCTTTGCAGAAATGTCTGTTCACGTCCTCTGCCCGTTTCTTGATTGGATTATTTGTTCTTTGGGGAACACAAAAATTGTAAGGAATAATGCTATGAAGTGCAAAGAGCTTCAGAAAGATAGACCCCTTCAAATGCCTACTGGATTTGGTGACTGGAAAGCAATCTTATAGCGAACCACTTCAGGAGACTGGTGAGGGTAAAGCAACAGATCCCTACAGTAAAAACCTAGGGAGTGCCTCCTTGAAACAGGTACAAGTGCTGAGAAGACAACACTGAATCAGCCAGGAACACTGAGGAAGAGAACATCTCTTCTGAGGCATTTGGATGAGAAGAGGCAGAAAAAGACTGGGTGAAAGCTAGAGAGGAACAAAGAGTTCAGGGAGGGCTTGGGTTTTGTTTTTGAGATTCAGAAAATAGCATGTTTATAAGCTGAGGGGAAGTTTCAGTATAGAGAGATCATCAAAGGGCGCCTGGGTGGCTCACTGGGTTAAGCCTCTGCCTTCAGCTCAGGTCCTGGTCTCAGGGTCCTGGGATTGAGCCCAACATTGGGCTCTCTGCTCAGCAGGGAGACTGCTTCCCCCTCTCCCTCTGCCTGCCTCTGTGCCTACTTGTGATCTCTCTGTCAAATAAATAAGTCTTAAAAAAAAAAAAAAAGATTACCAAAGATGAAGGTGAAAGAGGATGGAGTCCTAGTCATATAGGAAACAAATAACTTTCCACTCTTAGTCAAGTGGACAGTGTCTAGGGTAACCTTGAGCTCTTTGAAGGTCACGGTCATTCTGGATGCTAGAGTCCCCTGGTTTGTGCAGTACAACATGCCTTCAATTCAGTGACTATCTTCTCCCTTGGATGTGCATTCTGTTTTGTTTTTAAGATTTTATTTGTCAGAGAGAGAGAGCAAAGGCAGAGGGAGCCGCAGGCAGAGGGAGAAGCAGGCTCCTCACTGAGCAAGGAGCCTGATATGGGACTCAATCCCAGAACGCTGGGATCATAACCTAAGCCAAAGGCAGACGCTCAACCCACTGAGCCACCCAGATGCCCCTGCATCTGGTTTTAAAATATAAATGTCAGGCGCCCGGGTGGCTCAGTGGGTTAAGCCTCTGCCTTCGGCTCAGGTCATGATCTCAGGGTCCTGTGATTGAGCCCCACGTCTGTCTCTCTGCTCAGCAGGGAGCCTCCCCCCCCCACCTACTTGTGATCTCTGTCTAATAAATAAAATCTTTCAAAATGTATAATATAAATGTCAGTGGAACTAAATTTTGCAAAAGATCGAACTGAAGCAGGGGGTGGGGGACGGGAAAGAATACACTGGAATCAACAGACTAGGCTTGAGACGCATATCTGGCATTCAAACTTGGTGCAAATCCTGTCTGTGCCTGGCTTTCCCCGTCTGTAAAATGGGGATAATAACTACCTAGCACCTAGTGCACAGTAAGATACAATAAATGTAGTGTTACTGATAGGAATGAGGTAAGTACTGGAAACCTGATATGCTAACATTGATCGGGGTTATCGAGGTTAAGGTTAGCAAGGTAATGGTATAACATTTACTCACCTCAGACTACTTTACCTATGCTACTTAGAATTCCTCTCTGGCTCTTGTAACCTGCGAAACATCAGTACTTCCACCAACCCATCGCCTTATTTTGCGAGGGTTTTGTAGCTGCCCCTAACTCTGGGCTGATGCAGGAGGTGTGGTCTAAAAGGAATGCAGCACCCTCTTGTGGGCTTCCAGGCAGAAAGAGGAACTGTTGCCAGACAAGGAGAGCTAGAAAAGGAACAAGATTGGAGGGGCCCACGGTGCAAAATTACCTGACCTTGGATTGTTCCTATTTTTTTTTTAATTAGCATTCTTCAAGACTTCTGGGTAAATTATATTTATAGTAAACGAAACACAACTTCAAATGCATCAGGAAACTCGCCCCTATTTAAAGAGCTCTTCCTTCCATGAGCCCCAGCGCCCCTTCCACACCCACACCCCATCCACATTTTCCTAGGCCGCATGTTAAACAGGGCCCTCAGGAACACTTTTCAGACTACGTATCCCAGGATCTGCCTGGATTCAATCAGCGGCTCCAGACAACTTCGGTGGGAAATTTTAAACGGCTCTGCTGACTTCAGCCGCCTCTGCCTTCACTTGCTCGTAGCCTCAGGGTCAGGAAGGATGAGTTGCGTTAGCCAAGGAGTTGGCATTGAAATCTCAGCTAGACAGGTGCTTCTCTTTCATCTCTACCGCGTGCCTTTCCCTTACTCATCACACCTCATCCGCCCCCGCCATCTCTCAGCCCCACTAAAGAGTCACCAAGTGAAGCGCTGGGGGCATGCACAACAAACTCTTCCGTGCCAGCCAAGTGCCAGGCACTGGGTAGAGACAGCTAGGAGCAGACCGTTTCCGCCCTCCTGCAGCTTGTCGCCAATCAGGCAGGGGACAGACTGTTCCTTAATGAACAGCCAGAAACCATGAGGGAGAAGCAGCGTCACTTGCAGAAGTCATAAGCCCCGTGTGTGGGAGCCTTGTCATGGGAATTAGTCTTCTGTCTTGCTCACCGTTTGACGCACTGGCGGCAACAGGAAACTCACATGGATTTGAACATGGACGAGACAATTCGCCATCACAGTGGCGGGAGGATGACTCTTTGCAGGATCGAATGCAACTGGCCAGGTCTTCCCGGCTCCGGATTTCCCCCGCTCTGTGCTCAGCCTTTTAGGATTTCTTTTAGGATTTCAGTTCAACAGAGGCAGGGAAGCCCCTGCGACCTCCCTCTAGCCCCTACCATCAGATCTCTTGAGACGTCATGGGCCACAGCAACCCCTCTTCCAGGGGACAGTCCTACACATGCCCAACCACTCCACAAGGACCTGCTGACCATGACAGGGACCGTGGGAAGCACTTGAAAGATATTTTAAGGCAGCTGTAGAGCTTTCGCGCGGCTCCCATTTTAGGAGAAAGAGCCCCAATTCCTTAACCGATTACTCAGGCGACACGGCGAGTTCCTGTGTCAGCTGGTGTCCCCCCTCCACACATGCACATACACTGGGACCCCTCCAGGAAGGGGACTGACACCCGGGTCCCCTCAGGAAGGGCTGATGAAGCCGGGGCCCACCCGAGGGAGCATGAATGGCGTTGGCGTCCCTCTCAGGGAGAAAGGACGAGGCTAGGGTTCAGCTCCAGAGGGGAGAGGACGCCGGGGTTTTCCTCAGGAAGAGGGAACATCTCAGGGGTCCCTCTTGGCGGGGGGGGGGGGATGTCTCGGGGGACAAAAGGGCGAGCAACAACGCCAGGGAACTCTCAGGAAAGGAGGTTGACGCTGGGGCCCCCTTAACGAGTGGAAACGACGCTGGGGCTCACTCTCAAGGAGTGACGCGCGGTCCCCTCACCCGCCTTGAGGTTCGCGCACCTGCGGCAGCCTGAACGCCGCAGCTTGCTCCGCCCTCGGGTTCCCAAGGCGAAGCGGCCGCGCCCCTCATTGGCGGTCTTCTCGGCTAATGACAACCACGACAGCCAATCGTAGTGCAGGAGAAGTCTCCCGCGCGTCTTCGCCACGCCTTCCACTCGACCTGCGCGTGCGTGCATTTCTGAACCTGCTGTAATTCCCCAGCTGCGCTCGGGGAGGCGCTTGGGGGCTGGAGTTCCCAGACTGTGACCCATTTGTAGTAAAATCTTTTATAAGGCTGTTGTGAGAATTCAGCGCAATAATTGACGTAAAACAAACAGTGTCTGGCACATATCAACCTGGGCAGTTATTATTTCCATTTTACAGCAAGGGAAACTGAGGCACAGAACAAATAAGTAACCTGCTCGGAGGAACGCAGTCATTAACTAGAGGCGTGGGAGCTAGAATCCAGGCAAGCTGAATCCGGAGTCCGTGTGCTTATCTACCATGCTTTTGTGCCTCCCAGATAACAAATACCGGGTATTTCTTTACCCTGATTATAAAATAACTTTTCCTGTGATTATAAAATTAATACGCGGTCACTGCTAAAGTTCAGAAAATATCAAAGACTACAGAACAGAAAATACAGATCTCTCTTAATCCTACCACTGGAGATGTTAATATTTTTTTTAAATTTTTAAATTTATTATTAGAAGAGAGAGAGCGCGAGAGCAGCGGGAGGGGGAAGAGGGAGAGGGAGAAGCAGACTCCCCACTGAGCAGGGACCCATGCTTGGGAACTCCAGATTGGAACTCGGGGATCATGACCCCAGCAGAGGACAGCCACTGAACCGCCTAAGCCACCCACGCGTCCTTTTAATGTTGGACATTTTTCATAGTACGTCGCTATTCTGACCAATACTACAACGGGCATTTTGTGCCTTCACCTTTAGGTTTTTATCCAGCTGTTTCTTGAGGATAAATATTGTAAAAAACTTCAGTGGGTAGGTCAAAATGCATGCATTTATATTTTAAAAAAATTTTTTTTAAGATTTTATTTGAGAGAGTGAGAGAACACAAGCAGGGGGAGTGTAGAGGGAGAAGCAGCAGCAGGCTCCCTGCTCTATCCTAGGACTCTGGGATCATGACCGGAGCCAAAGGCAGACACTTAACTGACTGAGCCACCAGCGCACCCCCATGCAGTTATATTTTTGATAAATACCGTCAGACTACTTTTAGAAAGCTGTATGTGCCAATTTCCACCAACACTAATGAGCTATGAAAGTTCTTTGCTTACCCAAGGATGGTCCATCTTTTCATTATTTGCCAGTAGCTTAAAATAAATAAATATACGTTAATTATATATAATATTTATTATTTTTATATCTATATTTATTTATTTATAATCTTTTAGGGACTGGCTGGCTCAGTCATTGGACCCCTGAGATCAGGGCCCTAAGATCAAGATCACACTAGGCAAAGATCTTACTTAAAAATAAACTTAAAAAATAAAAATAAGTGTTTTAATTTACACTCATAATTTTATTTTATAGAAGAGGGAGAAATATTATCCATTTGTACAGGTGGAATAAAGTAGCAATCATAAGAGCACCTGGCTGGCTCAGCTGGTGTAGCATGTGACACTTGACCTCGGGGTCGTGAGTTCAAACCCCATGTTGGATGTAGGGCTAAAAAAATAAAAGGAGCAATAATAATGAAAGTAGTTATCTGGCAGCTATCATTGTGGGACAGACAGCTATCATTGGTAACTAGACGCGAATAGAGCACGGTAGGCAGGTCACCTTTCCTTAGATCCAAGGAAGCTGCCCTCATTTTGTTTCAAAACACACATGGTGTGAATATATGCATGTTGATTCCACTGCGCTGAACCACTTAAGCCCTGAGTGTGTCTGTGTGTATCTCAATTAACTACACCCCAGAGGCAGCCCGTATTCTAAACCAAAAGCTCGAATGTGAAGTGAGGTCTCTGCCTTTCCTGGACAGGGTTAGATCACTTCCAGGCCTCAGTTTCCTGTAATGGTGTATATCTCGAGGACTGCTGGAGAGCCAATAAGATAATCCATCTAATGAGTTTAAAGACTTTTAAAAATTTATTTATTTGACAGACAGAGATCACAGGTAGGCAGAGAGAGGAGGGGAAGCAGGCTCCCTGATGAGCAGAGAGCCTGATGTGAGGCTTGATCCCAGGACCCTGGGATCATGACCGAGCTGAAGACAGAGGCTCTAACCACTGAACCACCCAGGCACCACCCCCCCCCCCTCCCCATCTAATGAGTTTAGCACAGGGCACAGCCCTTGAAAGACTGGAAGAGCCAGAGCCTTTTGTCCCCGACCACGTAGCTTGTTTGCAAGTGGTTGATGTCAACTTAACGTGGACTCCACCCCTTCCCCAGGTCTCCCTGTCCTATCTGGATTACAAGGCCTTGCAGCTGTGCCCCACTACCCTTGGTCACCTTTGACTGAGGAAAGATGAACTCCCCATCACGAGGATTTTAAAGAGCCAGCTGATGGTCACATGCCCACCTCTGGCCTTTGACCCGCATTCTCAGATTGTCACAGTGTCCCAGCAGAGGAGGCATTTGGGACATCATGCTACACTTGGGGAACCTGAGGTCCAGAGCAAGAAGTCTCATCGATCTTCCTGTGCAGCCCGGGATTGGTGCTGTCATCTCCTGACCCTCAGCCTGACACCCTTTCCCCGACTCTGCCTCCCTTTGAAATACCCTTGGGAAAACGTCTGTGTCTCCTCTTTACTGCTTGCACAAAGTTCAGATTCCCTGGAAACTTCTACCTAGTTTTCCCAGCCTCCCCCCCACCCCTCTGGCTCCAAGCTTTCCCCTACTTCTCTGGGCCAGGATATTTACGTACTGTCAATCTTCAAACCGCAGTGAACCAGACAAACCTTAGTAACGCTAAGCCTAAGTTCCAGAACTGTGTAGTCTTAGACGGTAGCCATTAGCCGCATGTGGCTACTTAATGAAGAGGGAAATGAAAACTCCAGTTCCTTCATGGCACTCACATCTCAAGTGTTTAACAGCCACGTGGGGCTAAGTGGCTACTCCCACATTGGAGAAGCATGGACAGAACATTACCATCATTGTAGAAGGTTTCACCGGTCAGCCCTGCCCTAGACTGACTGGGACTTTTGTTATCCTCATTTTAGAGATGAGACAGCAGAGATCACACCCAGGGTCACACAGCTGGAGCTGGGATCTCAGCCTCTCCTTGGTAACTAGACGCGAATAGAGCACGGTAGGCAGGTCACCTTTCCTTAGATCCAAGGAAGCTGCCCTCATTTTGTTTCAAAACACACATGGTGTGAATATATGCATCTGTTGATTCCACTGCGCTGGCTGAACCACTTAAGCCCTGAGTGTGTCTGTGTGTATCTCAATTAACTACACCCCAGAGGCAGCCCGTATTCTAAACCAAAAGCTAGAATCAGTCACTTCTGTTATCCTTATCTTCATCCACTTGGGAAGGTTCGCTCATTAACATAACGAATATCAGAAACACTGGTGAAATCAAGGGTTTGTTAATTGCCCTGATAGAGGTGGGAAAAATGGGATCCCTTGAGTGGAATTTACAGTATTCAAACATGTGGACTGGTTAAAATATCTGAGAGTCTCTCACTCCCCAACCTCCACCGAACACGTTAGCAAAACAGCTTCAATCCCAAACCAGTTGTGTGTGAATTTGGAGGATTTAGATCGCCTGATATAGACCATAAGTCTTACAGGCTCAAAGCAACAGAGCCCTGCCTTTATGATTCAGGTTTGGGGGTATCCGTCTGGCTCAGTCAATAAAGCATGCTACCCTTGCTCAAAGGGCCGTGAGTTCGAGCTCCACATTGGGTGAAGAGATTACTCGAAATCTTTAAAGAAAAAAAAAAAAATTTTCGGGTTTTTTTTTTTTTTTTTTTTTTTTTTAATGCAACATGAAGGTTGCAACACCAAAATGGTCAGGATCCTGGGAATTCACAGAATTTATAGGGGTAAGAAAATGCCCTTGTGCCTGTTTATCAAGTTTAAGGTCTGCACAGCAGCATTTGACTGGAGGCCTTCTATCATGGCCTGGAAGCCAGATGGTAGAGGCTTCATTAGTCAGGCTCCCTTGAGGTTTCTAGGAATTACTCTGAGGTTCCAGAAGTACCCAAGAGTTGTGTCAGATATGCTGTAGAGAAGAAGTGGGGTTTACCTGGGTCTGCTGGCCTCCAAAGACTGGTCTGAACTTCCACTTTACAACCTGGAGTCCTTGAGCAGGCGTCCAAGCCCAGGCCTCGGCGGGGGTGGGGTGGGGGTGGGAGTGGGGACAGAGGCTGCCTCCTGCCACACTTGCTGCCCCCCCTCCCTTGGGTTCTATCTGCCTGGGGAGGGATATGGACAGAGCTTCCATTTCCCCTTACCCCCACCCCGGGCAGACAGTGTAAGGAGAGGCGCACCTGCCAAGAAGAGGGTGGGAAAGGAAGTCACATAAGTCAGGAAGATCAGTGAAAGCCTCGGTTTAATTGGAGACAATGATTGATTTATCGATCAACGGACGGACTGATTGATCGTCAAAGTGGACAACACAAGAGCAGCTCGGGGGGTCCTGCGCCCCCCCTCCTGGGGAGAGGAGCCCTGATTGGGGGTGGGATTCCATCTCACCAGTCACACCTGGGTAAGGGGGAAGGGGCAGGCTCTGCTCAGCCCTCGCCCCCTACAATGACACGACTTCCCATTGAGTGGCAGCGCGGAACCCACGCTTTCGGGGTTTGTGGTACAGTTTGTATAATACAGAGTGGGAATGAGGACCCTCTCTCTGGGAGACCCCACCCCTCCTTCCCCTGACCGGGGTCAGCTGGGGGAAGGGCAAGTTTATTTTCCCTTTTTGCCTCTGTAGAATAATTTACAAACCAACCATACAATATGTACAAAAAAAAAAAAAAAAAGAGAGAGAGAGAGAAAAGAAAAGAAAGAAAACCATAAAGAAGTCCCACTCCAGTCACTGGTAGGGGACAGAAACTAATGTCGCTACAAAAACAAACCCTGTACAGCATCATGGGGGTGGGAGTGGGTGGTACTCCCCACCGGGACGGACAGACAGATGGAAGGCTGCGGGCAGCTGGGGGCTACAGTACCGTGTGCTCAGAATTGGGGGTGCGGGAGTGAGAGAGAGGCCCCGCCTCGCCCGGCTGCAGAACGGGGCGAAGGGCATAGAGGAGGAGAAGGGGGGTGGTCTTTCCTTCCAAACAGTCCCCCATGGCTTGGAGAAAAATGGCCTTGCATCTGTCTGTCATATTGCTCCAGGAATAGCTAAGGGGGGAGGGGGAGGCGTGGCCAGATGGGGGCAAAGCAGAAAGAACTTTGGTTGGTGCCAGGGTGGGAAAGGGCTGCCCCGAAAGGGGATGTGGGTGTACACTGTTATTGCTTCCTCCTAGGGCAAAGGGTCATGAAGGGGGTCAGGAGGATGCGGGGCGTGAGGGGGGACGTGCCCAGGATGGGGGCTCTGGGCCTGGCCCCACCCCACCCGAGGTGCAGGTGCGAGCCACTGCAAACCCCTCTCCCAGGGCCACGGGAATCATTAAGGCAGAAACAAGAGGAGAAGCAGCTGGAAGGAGGGGTGTGGTTCAGAGCCCTCTCCCCCCAAATGGAGAAAATTCAAACAGAACCCAAAATGGAAGGGCAAGGGGATGGCAAGCGGAGGGGGGATCAGGCCCTCCTCGAACCTCAGACCCCGGGTTAGTGGTATGAATGTCTCTCCGACACCTCCTCTCCGCTACATCTGATAGCACACAGCTCCTCTGTCCCCGCCCCTGTCCCCGAAGTTAGTATTGCCAGGTTTGTGCAAAATGAGGTGGAAGACTTCTGGGGGGGGGGGGGGGGCAGTGAGCCAGACAGGGGTCACCCCGGAGACAGCCCCCCCCCCCAGAGCCCCCGCCCAGAATGGCTATTCCCGGTTGGGTTCCAGAGACCCTCCAAAATTCAGAGGAAAAGCCCCGAGGGAGAGAGGGAGGTGTGATGCCTGATGCCTGCTTGGGCCCAGGTGGGGAGCCTTAGGAGGCCGGAAGACTGAGCCTGGGACCTGGGGGGAGGCACAGGAGGGGAGGCGGGCAGGGGGGGACACGAGGGGTTTAGTCCGGAACAGGAGCGTCTACAGTGGCTGTGTTTTATCCTGGTTTTTTTTTTTTTTTCTTTTTCTAAAAATGTAACAATTAAAATTCCAAAAATAAAATCCCTTCCGGGACCTCCGCCCCTTGTTCCCCAGCCCCCACCTCCAAAAAGAGGCCCCGTGGGTGGGGGTGGGGGAAAGAGGAAAAAAAGAAAAGAGAAAAAACCCCACTTTTCTGTTTTCTTTTTTCTCAGGAGGCCCAAGAGTCTTTGAGGCAGTGGAGGAGGTGGTCGGGGGGTGATGGTGGTGGAGGGAGCCGGGGAGAGCAACAGGATGGAGGGGCTGGGGCTCAGGTAGGACCTCCAGCTGACCCCCACCCACCAGGAGCTGGGAGTGGGGTGGGCTCCTCGCCAGATGTTCCCGTGCAGGCACTGCACGCCCTCTTGGCAGCCTGGTGCTCTTTTTGGGCCCCCACCTCGGCCGCCACGGAGGGGAGGCCCTGGAGGCCCGGGGCTTCCTCTGGAGAGGGTGGGGTCCTCAAGGAAGGCAGAGGGGGGCTCTCAGTGGACAGGGCCAGGGGGCTGCTGCGGCCCCCAGCCTCCACGGATGCGTCTGGGGACATGGCCCCGTCCTCGCCCGTAGCCACACTATGTGCTGTGTCGCCTTGCTGTGTGACGCCAGGTTCCTCTACCTTCACCTCTGTGGGCAGGACGTGGCCATCCACCTCCCACGGTTCCTCAGCCGGGGATGGATCCTGAGCCATGGTCAAGTCCCGAACTTCAAATGCACCTGGGGCGGTAGACACCTCCTCTTCCTCTTCCTCCTCCAGAGTCAGCTCAAACTGGAACTTGTCCGGTGGGGGTGGGTGGCCTGGCCCTCTGGGCTCCTCGTCAGGTGGCGGGGAAGGGCTCTGCCGAATGGCGCTGTAGTACCAGTCCCGATTGTCCTCCAACGTGTCCAGGATCTCCTGCGCATCTGGGTGGACCAGGTCAGCCCACGTCTCCCACAGCGGGTGTACAATATAGTCAATGAAACCCACCTGGGAGAGAAGGGAGAAAGGCACAAACTGGGGGCCCGCTGGTGCAGACCGTCCTGCCACGCTGTGGGATCTAGCAAAATTCAAAAGAGGCTGATGGCCGTTAATTTTGCAACCTTGCTTCTCAGGATCCACCCTGGAAAAACTCTTGCATGGGTAAGAAAAAAAAAAAATCTCTACATAGGAGATTTTTGCAAACCCTGAAACATATATCCATAGATTTGTCCATATCCACATATCTGTCAATCGGGAATTAGTTTTAAAAAATTGTGGTTGGGGCACCTGGGTGGCTCAGTGGGTTAAGCCTCTGCCTTTGGCCCAGGTTGTAATCTAAGGGTCCTGAGATCGAGCACGAGTAGGGCTCTCTGCTCAGTGGAGAACCTGCTTCCCCCTCCCCCTCTGTCTGCCTCTCGGCCTGCCTGTGATCTCTCTCTGTCAAATAAATAAATAAAATCTTAAAAAAAAAAATTGTGGTAGGGGCCCCTGGGTGGCTCAGAGGGTTGGAGCCTCTGCCTTCGGCTCGGGTCATGATCTCAGGGTCCTGGGATCAAGCCCTGCATCAGGCTCTTTGCTCAGTGGGGAGCCTGCTTCCCCCTCTTTCTCTGCCTGCCTCTCTGCCTACTTGTGATCTCTCTCTCTGTCAAATAAATAAATAAAATCTTTAAAAAAAATTGTGGTAAACCTCAGATATTAATAACATTTTTTTAAAAAGATTTTATTTATTTGCTAGCGATAAAGAGAGAGAGTACACACAAGCAGGCAGAGAGGCAGGCAGAGGCAGTGAGAGAAGCAGGCTCCCTGCCGAGCAAGGAGCCCAATTCGGGACTCGATCATAGGACCTTGGGCTCATGACCTGAGCCAAAGGCAGCGGCTTAACCAACTGAGCCACCCAGGTGTCCCTAATAACATTTTTTTTTTTTTTTTGCAACAAAGAAAAACTAGAAATAACCCTACAGCAGAAGATTGGCTAACCCACTCTGATAGTATCTTCCCTCCTCCTTATTTTTTTTAAGCTTTTGAAAAAATGTTTTACTTATTTATTTGTCAGAGAGAGTGCGAGCACAAGCAGAGGGAACAGCAGGTAGAGGAAGAAGCAGGCTCCTGCTGAACAAGGAGCCCGAAATGGGATTCGATCTCAGGACTCTGGGATCACAACCTGAGCCAAAGGTAGAGGCTTAACCCACTGAGCCACCCAGGCGCCCCAAACACAATTTTGGGCGTCTGAGCCAAAGGCAGACACCTAACTGACTGAGCGACCTAGCTGTCCCTCTTCCCTCCTTCTTAATAACAGAATCTTAATTTTTCTTGGTGGAGGCAATGCTTCCCTCACACAACTGAAAACTACATTTCCCAGCCTCCTTTGCAAAAGAGAGATGGTGGCAAAGTGACCACAGGTGGATGGAAGATTGGAGCTGGGGGGGGGGGGGGGGGGGGGGGGGTGCTGCCTCAACTGGCAGAAACCTTTCTTCCCTGCTATGTAGCCAAAATCCCTAGAGCTTCAACAGCATCTGTGATCATAAGAGGCATTTCTTGGGACAGAGGACCGAGGCTTTGGATGATAGAAGGGAATTCTCTTAGATGCCTGACCACATCAAAGGAGTGATATTATTTCTCTAGGCTTTTTTACATAAGAGGAAATAAACCTGAAGGTCTACCTTGTTTGAGTCACTATGAATTTGTAACCCGTCAGCACCTAAATGATCAGCCATGGAGAAAAAACAAGTCTCTCCAGAAACCATTAGCTCTCTATACCTTTGAGAATACTATACAACAGTCAAAAAGGACAGGCTAACTATGTGGAAACACTTGGGACTGATCTCCAAGCACTGTTTGGGAGAAAAGGCAAGCTGTATAAAAACAGATATATATTCATAAAATTCTTATTTTTTTTAAAGGTTTTATTTATTTATTTGACAGAGAGAAATCACAAGTAGATAGAGAGGCAGGCAGAGAGAGAGAGAGGGAAGCAGGCTCTCTGCTGAGCAGAGAGCCCGATGCGGGACTCGATCCCAGGACTCTGAGATCATGACCTGAGCCGAAGGCAGCGGCTTAACCCACTGAGCCACCCAGGCGCCCCTAAAATTCTTATTTTTTAAAAAAAGCAAAACCCATGAACTATTAAGTTGTCTGTAACCATAACTACATAATAGAATGTATGAAACTGGCTTTGCCAGGCGTTGGAGGATGGGGTGATCTACACGCTTGGGGGACATTTGGGAGTGTCCAGAAATAGGTTGTTATCACTGAAAGGGGAGAGTGGAGGCCAGAGATGCCGCTCTACATCTTCCAAAGCCCAGGGCGGCCCCTGTGACAGAGAATGATCTGGCCCCAAATGTCAACAGTGCCAATGCTGGGTAACTCTGGTCTGGAAGGGCAGGCACAGTGAAGCGGGAAAAAATAGGTCTCACCGGGGAGGAGATTGAAAGTGGGGAGGGTGAGACTCTTTCTTGTTCACACTTTACAAACAAGATTGTGTTTCTGTACCTCTTGTTAAGTTAAATAAGCACACGATGACGAGTCACTGCATTCCATTTCAAAATCCACCCCAAATCAAGGGAAAGCATCTGCCTTCGGTCCAAGTCATAATCCCAGAGTCCTGGGATCAAGCCTCTGCATCTGGCTTCCTGGCTCCCTGCCCATGGGGAGGCTGCTTCTCCCTCCCCCTCTGCCCTTCCCCCCACCCCTACCACTCCTGCTTTTTCAAACAAATAAGTAAATAATCTTAAAAAAAAAAAAAAAATCCACCAGGGGCGCCTGGGTGGCTCAGTGGGTTAAGCCTCTGCCTTCAGCTCAGGTCATGATCCCAGGGTCCTGGGATCCAGTTCTGCATCAGGCTCTCTGCTCAGCAGGGAGCCTCCTGCCCCAACAACCGTCTGTCTCTCTGCCTACTTGTGATCTCTCTCTGTCAAAAAAAAAAAAAAAAAAAAAAAAAATCTTAAAAAAAAAATCCACCAAAAATCAAGGACAAGATAGTGGTTACAGGGAAAGTGAGAGGCTATATGGACATAAGGTCTGTAACTAAGAGCTGCGTAAGTATTATTATTAGCTATTTGGTGGCTACAAATGAGCTAGAACTTGTTTGACTCAGGTCTACACGCGTTGAGTCCAGAGGCTCAGTTTGGTTGTTCTGGAGGAGAGAAAATGTCGCAAATTTCCCATCAAGATAGAAAAGAGAAAAAAACAAAAACAAAAACAAACCCAAAACAGAAAAACTTGAGTTTGTGGAGGGGCAGGTCAGGAGCGCCTGGACTTCTCCGGGCTCCAGGCCAGCGTGGGATGGGGAGGCCCGCCCTGCTACCTTCCACCGGGGCCGCAGCGCTGTACCTGAGACTTCTCCACCGAGGCTGTGTGCTTGTCACACATAGGGCTGATCTCCATGCCCCGCTCCCGCTCCCGGTCACCCTGCTGGAAGAACTCGGCCATGATGCGGTCCGTCCACTGTCGGTACAGCTCCAGTGGTTTGGTGGGGTTGCTGAGGTCGGCACAGTGCACCATGTTGCGAAGGACCTGCACGAGGTAGGGGACCTTCAGAGGCCGTGCCCCTGTCCCAGGGTGGGACCTCGTGCTTCCTTACCTCCCCCTTTATGGGCAGAATGAGGAGAAGGGGTGGTGGGGAAACGGAGAGGGAAGGGAAAAGGGGAGGAGAGGGGAGAGGAAGAGAGAGGGAGAGAAAAGAAAGAGACGGGTGGGGGAGAGGAGAGAAGGCGGTGTTGGGGGCGGCAGAGGGGACAGGAAAGGGCTGATGGAACAGAAGAAGACATGAGGGATGGGGGGGAGACAGAGGCTGGGATGGAGATGAGAGGGAGAGAGAAAAAAAAGAGACAGGAAGATGGCCAGCATGGGAGCTGGAGGCTGAGGGAGGGGAGCCACCCAGACCCCAAGGGGAGAGGAGAAGTCTAGTCTAGAGAAGTCTAGAGAAGCTCTAGTCTCCTTATACGGCAGGCGAGGGGGCACCTGGATGCGGTCGGAGTAGTTGTCCAGCAGGAGGACACCCGAGCTGGTCACTTTCTTGGTCTCCACCATGGTCTTCAGGTCAGCCAGGAGGGTCATGTGTTTGGACATGTCCGTGGCCAGCACCTGCGGGCGAGGGGGGCATCACAGGGGCCGCTGAAGCCCTGCCCGGGGCTGCCTGGACCCCACCTGCGCTCGGCACAACCTGTTCCCAGCCCCCACAGGGACGCCGCTCCCGCTCCCGGGGCTTCCGGTCCTGGACTCAGACCCTGCCGCTCTCCCCAAGCCTCAGAGGCGATCTTTCCTGTCCGGTCCCCGCCCCGGCCCCGCCCACCATGTCGATGACCATCTTGCGCAGGCTCTGCCGCTGGCGCTTGCTGAGATTCTGGAAGATGTCGCAGTTCTCTTCCTGCAGCAGCTTGAAGCCCACGGCCAGGTGGTGGTTCTCCAGCACCGACTCGTCGTTGTACATGAGCGCCAGCTCCGAATCTGCCGCCCAGGCCCAGGCAGGGGGTCAGAGGAGCGCGGAAGCCAACCCGGGCCCTCCCCTACCCAGCATGTCCCGCCTCTGACAGGGCAGGCCCCGCCCCTGACCCGGCAGGCCCCGCCCCCGTGGGGGAGGCCACTCACTGGTGTTGATGAGGAACTGGTTGGAGACCCCAGGGTGGTCCACGTCATGAATGGCAGCTGCAAAGAGGGCGGCAAGAATCTCCAGGTCCGTAAACACAGCCTAGGGGCAGAGAGTGGGGGTCAGAGAGAGATGGGTGAGAAAGATGGGGGGTTCTGAGAGATAAGAGAGAGATGGGGGTGTCACAAAAGAAGGGGGTCAGGAGAGAGAGATAAGGATCAGAAAGAGGAGCAGAGAGGAACGGAGGTCAGAGACCCAGGGGCACAGAGACCAACGGGAGATGGCAGGTGGGCAATGAGAGAGATGGGGGGTTGGGGGTGCGCGGGGGGGGGGGGGGGGGGTGCGGGGGGGGGGGGGGGCTCACATCGAGCGCGGGCGTGGCCAGCAGCACGTGTGTGGACTGCAGCACATCAGCCGCGTGCAGGCTGTTGTGGTAGGCCACGTCGGGGTGGTAGTGGTCCTCCAGGGTCAGCATGTAGGTCACCATGGTGTCCACTGGGATGCGAAACTTCTTTAGCAAGTCCCGCTCCTGGGGTAGGAACGGGGTTGGGGGGGGGGCAGTGAGTCCCGCGGGCTCTCCGCTCTCCACGCTGCGCCCCTCCCTCGCACCCTGCCCCACTCGGCCCGCCCTACCTGAAATATCGTGTACATGATGCAGCTGAGGGAGCGGCCGCCCGCGTATTCCGACACGCAAAAGATGTTCAGGCCCCACTTGTTCAGGTTCTCCAGTTCCTGACCGAGTGGGGAGGCCAGAGGTCAGGAGCCCTCAAGACCCAGGGCCAAGCCCCTACCCACTTAGGTCAGAAGTTCTTCATGGTTGACCTTCACCCCTCTACGCTCTTCCCTAGCAATCCAGAGCTCTGGTCTGAAGGCAGCACCCTTATCGCTCACTTTGGGTGGGGGGGCGTGCTCAGCAGCTGGGAACTTACCCAAGGGGCCCTAAGATACAACACAACCACAGCCACTGTGCCCTGATTATTATCTGCCCAGCATGACTCGGAGTGCTTGATCTCGTTTGGTTGGTTTGAGAACCAGAGCCCGGAGGAATGATGAGACTTCCCCAAGACCTTGTATCTCACCAGGGGCCAAGTAGAAATGTGATCTCAGCTAGGCTGACCCCAGAGCGCAGTTTCACTTCTGAGCTAAACTGCTGATCAGCGCCAGGGGGAAGGGAACTTGGGCAAGTTTTCCATGTCTCCCCAGAACCCCCCAAACAGTGCCAGCACACAGTAAGTGCTCAATAAATATTGTACAAACCCATGTGGGAGCCAGGGCTCCCACATGGAAGAGCCAGGGGCTGAACCCAGGTCTGGCCAGTAGTGGGTGCTATGGGGGTTCTGGCCAGACCCCCTTCACTGATGGGTGCACCCATCCCCCACCTGCTGGGACTGTGGCCTACCAAGACTCACACCACTCTGTTCTCCAGGAAACTGCTCTTCGTGCTCCTATGGGAGCTACACAGAGGAGGTAACGCTGTCCACTCTGGGGGCAGCCCACAGACAATGACTGACACAGGGGTACAGAGTTCAGTGCTCTTGCCTCAACGTGGGCTCAACTCGGTGGTGATGTTCACACTCCGGAGCTCTTTGAGGGGTCGGGCTGAGAGGCCATGCTCGAGCTCACGCCACCTCCCGACTCAGCTCCGTCCTATCCTGCTTCCTTTATTCCCTCTCTCCTGAGAGTCTCATAACCCCAGTATACCTGAATCCTCATTTCAGACTGGCCCAATGCCCAGTCCTTGGCTGGGCCCCAGCAGACACCTGTCCCTCTCTGGTCTAGCCCCTGCGAAATCTCCACTCACTTGGGCCAGGAGCTCCTCTTGGTCGGTCTTTACCCCAAAGCGGGGGATGCTGGAATCATTCAGGCTGCTGCTGTGTCTCAACTTCTTCACCCCTGTGATCTGAGACATGGGCTGGAACTGTGTCCCGGGGGGCGGGGGCTGCTGGGAGGGTCTCTGCCGTGGGGCTGGCTGTTTTTCTCGATCCTTCATTGTGGGCGATGAGATCTCCACTTCATTCTGCTTGTCTGCGAGAAGCGGAGGCCAGACAAGCATGAGCAACCCACAGAGATGCCCTCATCTGGCCCTCAGTTCCCCTCCCCTGCTCCCCACTGCGCCCTGGGAAGGCTCACTCTGGAGGGCAGACCCCTTCAGGGTGTCATGCTGTTGGTTACTTATAGGCTGGAAACCAGAAGGAAAGTAGGAATTCTTCTGGGACGTACTGGGCTGGAGTGGGGACCCTGAGGCTGGCCCGAAGCTATGGGGTGGCTCCAGTCTGATTGCCAGGTTTGGCAGGGGGGTGGCATGGGAAGTCAGGAAGGAGGGTGGGGGTGCTAGAGAGAGTTGCTGCCTGCCCTGTATAGGCAGGGAAACTTCTTGGACTGGGGGGACACCTCCGTGGTGACTGAGAGTGCTGGTGGGAGTGGAGAGCAGGGTGAGGCGGGAGGGAAGGGTAGCCTCTGGCTCCATGAACCCTCCCACCAGCCCACCCCTTTGACACCAGCCACCTGGGGGCCAGCCCCAGGAGCCTTCTTCCTGAGCTTTCAAGGGCTTCCAGAGCCAAGCCGGGGCCACCCATTGTGACCTGGGGCCCTGCCACTAAATAACGGGGCCTAATAGGGCTTATTTGCATGCCGCGCTCCCATTGGCTGGATGTCAGAACTCGGCACGGCCACACCCCCATTGGCGGGAGCCTTTGAAACTCCGAACACTTCTCTTGAGCTCGGTGCAGGACGGTTCTCCAGAATTTGGAAACCCTTGGCGATAAATTGAGAGGGTGAAATTATCCTGAGATTGTGGGGGACAGCCTCAGCTTGGGCTCTTGGGTTCAGCGATTAGGACGAATTGGAGGTCCCCATGGGCTTTAGGGTTCTAATGAATTTGAGGTATTCTGTATCACCGTATCGGGTATGGAAAGTTCGCAGGAGTCTACTGAATTTGAGGGTCATACTAAGTTGGGCGATTCTCCTGAATTTGGGAGACTTTTCAGCTTGGAGTGTTTTGGGAAAGTTTGGGGGTTCTCTTCTGGACTCTTAAGGACACCAGCTCCCTTAAGTTTGGGAACCCTACTGAATGAAGGTGAGCATCTCTCTTAGGTTTGTGGGATCTCCTGAATTCGTGGGGGGTGGAGAATCCGAATTGGGACATGCTACTGAATTCGGGGAGGCCTTTCAGCCTGGTGGCATTTGAAGTTTAAGAATTCTATTTGAGGGGCACCTGGGTGGCTCATTGGGGTAAGCTGCTGCCTTCGGCTTAGGTCACGATCTCAGGGTCCTGGGATCCAGCCCCGCAGCATCTGCATCTAGCTCTCTGCTCAGCGGGGAGCCTGCTTCCCTCTCTCTCTGCCTGCCTCTCTGCCTACTTGTGTTCTATCTCTGTCAAACAAATAAAATCTAAAATTAAAAAAAAAATTCTATTTGAGTTTGTGGGATTCTTGGGGTCTTGAGTTTGAGAGTTCCATTGCGGTTCCACTGAGTTTGGAGGGTCTTTTCTGCTTGGAGAAATTTTTTAATGTGGAGGTTCTAGAAAGTCGACATCCCTCTGCGTTTGGGGGCATCGAGAGTATGGGAACTCTTGAGAGTGATAACCCTGATCTTTGGGGAGTCAGGAGCCAGGGTCCCTGGGGCAAATGTCACCAATTAGACCTGTGGTCTGGGACAGCCCCCTCCAGTCCAGGCGTGCACAGTCCCCACAAAGTGCTACCCTTCACTCACCCAGGAATGTGGTGGAGATGTACTCAGAGACCTGGTTTCCTGACCTGCTCATCTCTGACAGGTGTGTGAGTTCTCGGTTTAACATCCTCTTGAACTAAGGTGAAGGAGGCAAGAAGGAAGGAATGATGGGGAGACAGGGCATCAGAGGGTGGGGGAGGTCAGCGCCTCCCAAGAAACTTCTGAAGATCCCATGAGCCCCTCCTACTTCTTTGCTCTGCCAAGAGAGCCCTCAGCAAGCTGCTGGAGGGGAGGGGGTCAGCCCTTCCTCTCCTCCCGGTCTGGATGGGGACTCAGGTCGGGAATTCGGGACTCAGCATGCCCCTCCCTTCCTGAGGAAGGGGGGCACCCCTCCCCAGACTTCCTCCTCCTCCAGCCCAAAAGGAGGAGCCAGAGGGGCACCTGTGGAAGGGAGGGGCTCCTGCCTAACAGTGAGCCAATGGGGTGTCAGGAGAATCCCGTCGCCATGGTGATGGGAGTCTCCTTAGCAACTCCCCCTCCAACCAGCTGCAGAGCTGGGGGAAAGGGGGGCAGGCCTCAGGACCCTTAACCCCTGCCTTCCCAGAGCCCCCCTGGCCCAAGTCTTCCCAGATATGGACCCCACCCCCAAGGCGTCCTGGCCCCCAGCTCCAAACCCAGTTTGGAAGGAGAGAATACAATCTCTCCTTCACAGGAGAGAATGCAAGTTCTGGGTGAAGAAAAGGTTTGGCAGGGCAGGGGAGAATACTGAGCTGAGGAAACCTTGTTCGGTCACCCAGGGGAGGGGGGTTCCCATCACAGCCCCTCTCCCCCAACCTCAGAGGGGTGGGCACATGCACAGATGAACGGAGTATACACAGAACCAGGCCTGGCAGTCCCTCCTGGTCCCCCCATGCCACTTCACACAAGCGTCTGCTATGACATTGTGCATGGAGGAGAAAGGGCATTGGTTCCCCGCCCCCAAGCTCCGCCAAAGCACCCCCAAACCAGAAGCAGACTCCATCCAGAGAGGCAGGAGGGACGCTTGGCAGGAAGGGTGAGCTCACGTAGCCCACACCAGGATGGGGCGCTTACTCCTCCCAGTGCTGCCAGAGACCCCAGTTGCACAGAAAGATACATATACACACACAAGATGGACCTACAAAGTCACACAACCACACAGAGAGCCACAGACTACCATCTTACACAGTTCTACACAGCCACAGCCATAAGAATTGAGGGGCATACACAATAAGGCAGTCCCTGATACTTGGGGTCACATGCCCCAGAAAAATCACACATGTCTGGGCTCCCAAACACATCCCAACACACACCACCACAAACAGCCATATGATCTCAGAGACGGCCCCATCATGACCCAGGCAAACAAGCATATGGTCAGACAGCCCCACACCACTGCAGACACACACACAGGTGAGTGTGGACAGTCACACCCAGCAAGAGACGCACATCCCCAGACACCCACTCTCCCAGCCCAGTCCTGGGCCACACACAGAGACAGACAGTCACAAGGTTTCATGTTCAGGCCACACACGTGTACAGCGGCACACACCAGCCCAGACCAGGGGCTGTAGGATCCAAGGTGGGAGGGCCGGGGCCGAGTCTCCTGCCCACCCTCCACTCCGAGTTCCCCTACCTGGTCCCACCAGCCCACCAGCCACGGCTTGGAGCAGGTCTCACAGAAGAAATCCACCAAGGGCATCTTGGAATCTTAGCCCCGCTCGGGGCTGCCGCACAGAGAGGCTGGGCTTGGGGAGTCCTGGGGTTAACAGCCACTGTGGGGGGGGGGGCGCTCTGGGCAGGTGGGCAGTGCAAAGGGGAGCCGCGGAGGGGCCTGGGCCGGCCCAGCAGGGCTGGGGGCTCCCCTCCCCTCCGCGCTCCCGACAGCAGCCCTGGTTACATGGTCTGCCAGCCCCTGGCCCTGAAGGGCCCCCCCGCGGCAGCGGCTGGAGGCGGCCTGGGACCCCTGCCCATGAGGGGGCAGGGCGAGGGTCCCGGGAGGTGGCTTTGGAGGCTCTGGGCTCCGTGTGTGCGCCTGTGTGTGTGCGTGTGCGTTCTCACTGCAGCACTGGCAGGCTGCATGCGACGTCAGGTGGTGCCGGGGGTGGGGGGGGGCGTTAAAGGGGCATCAGAGCCCACGGGCCTAAGCCAGGATCCAGGTGGGGCTGCCAGGGATGGCGGGGAGGCACACACACCCTGGAGAGGACATGTCCCCTCCATGGACACACCCAGAGACAAAGACACACACCCAGATGCTCTACACATTCACAGATATACAAACACTCTGAGACACACCTTCCACACCAACCCGTATGCAGGCACATACCACACAGTCACAACTCTGATGTCCAACACATTTACAGGTAGACCGCTGGACACACAGAAGGTAGACACCTTCAGACACAGCACTTCCAGGAACACAGAGTCACACCCAGATGTGGAGACACACACCAAGGGACAAACACCCAGGTATACTGGCACACTTAACAAACACTCAGCATAGCCACAGACACACTTTCAAACAGACACAAAAACCCATGTGGCCCTGGGTACCAGACAGACCCTGAGAAATCCACGAGGGAATGCTCACACTCACACCCACAAATACACAAACACACCACTGCAGAAACACAACCGAAGACCTACATTTAGAGACAGTCACACTCTCAGATGCTCAGCACACCCTCAGAGACACCATCACCCTCAGACTTGAATGTTCCCAGACATACCTCCACCCACAGGTGTAGGCACCCACCCCCAACACAGACACCTCCACGGGCATACTCGTTTCCTGATAGGCTTCTTCCTCCCACGAGGGCAACCACTATGCTGCACAACAGAAACATCATTCAGATTGCCTGCTTTCTGAATGGTGTCCTCTAGAGTTGTGCAGTCCACAATCTGCACAACTGTGCATGGTAGCCTTGCACCCTCCCTGTAGCCCTGCATGCGCTCGCACAGAGTCACAAACACATGGAGATGCACACTCAGATTCATTCCTAGGCCAACTCACACTTGTAAACATACTCACCCCTCTGGCACAGGCCCCCACACAACTCAGTATAATCGTCTGTGCACACCCATATATCCTTCGTAGGTACACATCTGCATACCGCTCCTGATGTGCCCTCTTAAAATATCCCCTCCCATCCCACCTTGTGGTGAGAATGTGTAGCCTGCAAACTGACAGCCACACAGACCCACGGGCACATACACACTTGTAGACTCTAGCATAAGAGCCCCGCTTAAGAGAGACGGTTGTCTACATGCAGGTGTACAGACACCCATACCCATCCACACACACCAGGCTCCCCCACCCCTGGGAGAAGTCAGCACCCACGGGAACAGGCAGACTAGGGGCCCCGCCTAAGGATGGACTCCCACCCCATATGCCCCACATACTGATTGACCCCGCCCCATTCCCCACCCAGCAGTCAGCCCCAACCCACAGGCCCAGGGAATGGTCCCCCCTCATTGGCCCTATCCAGAAACCAGCCCTGCCCCCAAGGATGCCCCGCCTACAGGTCCCACCCAGCGGGTGGCCCCTATCCCCAGGTCCCGCCCAGGGGCTGCTCCGGCCCTGGGGCTCCAGGTCCGCTCACCTTGTGAGAAGCCATCTCGCTCACGGAGCGGTATGTCTGCATGGTCTCCAGCTGTTCGAGACACCAGTCCAGCTCCTCCAGTGTCTCCCGGGCCAGTTGCTGACATGTCTCTTCTGGAGAAGGGGCAGCACAGGTGGTGACCCAGAGGCCCCAGCCCGTGATGATGGGGGTCTACCAGGTGAGAGGGGTGCTGGGAAAGGACAGTTACGACAGCCACCCCGACTGCGAGGACCCCCACCCCAGCAGCAAGAGGGCCCCTTTCCCACCCCTTGGGCTTTGTTACCTGATAGCGTGGCCTTGCAGACTGGGGTTGGGCCGCCCAATGGGGACCGTCTGCAAAGAAATGGACCTCCAGCATCAGCCTGTGCGTCCGGATTCCTGCTTCCCCCCCCTCCATGAATAATGCCCATTTTCCTTTTTCTGAGCGCTCACCGTGTCCCATTTACTCAGCCTGCAGCCTCTCACAGAGCCCCAAAAGGACCCATTTTACAAATGAGAAAAGAAACGGGCTCCAAGGAGTGACAGGGCTGGTCAGAGGTAGGGACAGGTCCTTTGTCTCCAAAGTTCCTACTTCCTTGAGCATCTTTCCCCTAATTCCTGGAGGGACCAGCAGTTCTCAGCCACACCCCTCTTCCCACATAATAACTACCGCTTTTTAGTGCTGAACAATGTTCTCACACTTTCCTGTGTATCATCTTCCAGACTCCTCACAGCCACATCTAATAGAGGCGCTATTAAATTCCCATTTTATGGAGGGGGAGCAAAGGTACCACAAGATGCTATTGCCCAGGAAGTTGGCATCGGGGCCTGCAGTGGCCCCAAGCTTAGGGTAACTGGCTACCCTTGGCCTCACCACCAAAGTGTCTGGACCCCTTGGTCTTTAGTTTTAAGTTTCTGTCTTAGGCATTCAAATCGCAATGGTTTACTGGCTCAGGGGGAGCTGTTGCCTGAACAGAGGCTCAGAGAGATCAAGTTCCTGCCTGAGGTCACACAGCGGAGCTAAGAGTTGAACCCAGGTGTGCTTAGCCTTACAATCAGGACCGATGGGGACCAGCCCTGACTTACTTGTTGCTGGGAATGGGTACATTGGTCAGGAGTGAGAAGTTGCTGCGAACACTCCGGAGACTGGCCAGCACCTGGGATAGGGAGCAGCAGTGAAAAGAGGGAGCCACGTGGAGAGGCGGCTGGGGCTAGGCACCATCCCCAACTGTGGGGGAGGGTTGGAACCCCTTCCCTCCTTCGGAGAGGGGTCTTACCTGGGCAAAAGGTGTCACAATGAGGTCCTCAGCGTGCCTGCAATCAAGGACAGGGGCAGGTCAGGAGTCCTTGCCTCGGGACACCTATGGGCCTGGGTGGGGAAGGGCTAGGGTGCCAGAGCCGCAACTCTCTAGAGTGGGTTGGGCCTGGGGAGGTTGGTGGGCTGGGAGCAGAAGCTCACACAGGTCAGGGGAGACCTCCCAAGGGTAGGCACCCTGCAGGGGCTGGTCCTGAAGGAAATGGTGGTCAGAGAGAGGAGCTCACGTGGGTGGGCAGGGAGGGGGTGTGCAGAGACAAAGGGGACAGCCATAGCTACCCTGCCGGGGCTGGGCTTGGGGAGAGCAGTGTGGGCAGGAGGGGGGGGGGAGCAGGAAGGAGGGGGGGGGGCTGAGGCGGGTGCCTGGATGGGGAAGGGCCAGGACTGGAGGATCCAGTGAGAGGGGAGGGGGCTGGGCAGGTCTGGGGGTGCTCACACCTCAACAGGTGGTCGTGATAAGGGGGGCTGGCTTAGGGAGGCCTGGGGTCGGGGAGAAGGAAAAGTGGGCTCAGCCAAGGTGGGCAGTCCGTAGGAAGAAATGGCAGCAGGGAGGGGCTCACGTGGAGTTTTCTCCTTGTTGGAGGGACAGGGCCGAGGGGGGGCCAGGCCCCAGCTGCCAGTGGGTAGGCAGACTGAGCCCTTGCTATGGACAAGGGGGCTGTTTACTTTTCACTGGAAGGGAGAGGTGGCCCGGGGCTTGGGCAGTGTCCCCACTCCCTACTGGCAAGGGCAGCTCATGTGGGCGCAGGCCTGGAGGGTGACAAGGGGGTGCTCACGCCTCGCTGGTGACCGACGAGTTCCGGGACATAGTTTTGGGGGACATGTCGTAGTCGCTGTCTGAGCGGTACAGGAAGGACTCCCGGCGCTGGCTGGTGGCGGCCCCAGCATGCAGCACGAGGCCCGGGCTCGCCTGCGAGTCCAGGGGGCTGCGGCCGGGAGACGGCGAGGGCCCATTCTCTGCCTCAAAGCTGTAAGGGGATGGGCAAGAAGATGGGTCAGCGGGGTTGAGATGACATTGAAAAGGAATGTACAAGGAAATTCCTGTCGAGGTCGGGAGGGACAGATAGGAGACATTAAAGAGAGACAGATACCCCAAAAGAGATGGGGAGTTGTGAGCTCAAGCTACTGAGCGCCTCTGAGAGCCAGGCTCTGTAGAGGTGTGGGGACCCAGCAGTGACAGACCATCCTCTGTCCCTCAAGGACATGTCATGGGGAGGCTGGAGAATAAACAGGTTAGCCTGGCCGCAGTGCACACCCCCAAAGTGTGGGGGCCTTCTTGGCTCTATGCCCAAGTCTACTCAGAATCTGTCCACTTCGCACCCCCTCTTGGGTCAGCCCTGCCTCAGGGCTTGCCTGGATCTGGACCAGTACATTTGTCTCTGCCCTGGTCCCTGGCTCCTGTCTTTGCTCCTCAATCTGTTCCCCTCCACTGTGGCCAGAGGGAGCCTTTGAACACTTGTGTCAAGTCCCATCCTTCTTCTGTTCAGATCCTTCTGTGGCTCCCAGCTCACCCTAGAGCAAAAGCCCAAGTCCCCCCTGTGGCCCACAGGGCCCTGCCCAATGACCTCCTAGTCCACCCCTCACTCACTCCACTCCAGCCACAATGGCCTCCTAGCTGTTTCCTAAACATTCCAGATACATTCCAGCCTCAGGGCCTTTGCACAGGCTGCTTCCCCTGCCCAGATCTCTGGTGGCTCCTCCTTTACCTCCTTTAGGCCTCGGCTTAAACATTATCTTCTCAGGAGGCCTCACTTGACCAACACATTTAAGATCTGAATCTCTGTCCCAATATTTTTATATCTCCCTTCCTTAAAAAAAAAAATACTACTTACCTGACATACTCTATATTTGATTTCTTTACTATTTGCCTTCCTTTCTAGAACTAAGAGAAAGGATTTTTGTCTGTGTTGTTCACTGCTATATCTCTTAAGCCAGGAAGATGGCCTGGCACACAGTAGACACCCATACATGTTTACCTAATAAACCATAAAATGTAACGAATGAATGTATGAACGGGATTGTGCCATGCACAGAATTAGAAACCAGGTGGGTGACTGAAAGTTACTGGAGAGGTGATTTTAGCTGCTAGTTGAGCCAGGCCTCTTTGAGGAGGGGACAAGTGAGACACCAAAGGCAGGGTGATGCTGGGGGTCCGGGGCTTGAAAGATAAGAAGGAGCAGGCCACTGGTCAGGAAATAGGAGAAAACACTCCAGAGGTGGGGGTAGGGTGTGGGGAAATAGCAAATGCAAAAGCCCTGGGGCAGGATTTGGCTTTTGTGTGAGGACTAGCAAGGAAGCTGGTGTGGCTAGAGTGGGGATACAGACTGTGACTGTAGAGACACAGCTACAGAGAGACGGGAGGAAGATGGGATCCAGCCTGGGGGCACTGGCAAGACAGAGATCCTCAGGAGGAGGCAGGGAGATGCTGGCTCTGCCAGTTCCCAGAGGTATGGCTGGATTTCAGTTTCCTCATCCACAAAATGGGGACAAACACCACCTCCTTCGGGGCATCCAGGTGACCAGTGTAAACACGGGTCAGAATTCAAACTGGTTGGCTGCTGCCCTCTACCTGCTCAAGCCCCATTCGAGCACATTCCTACCATTAAAGCAAATGTTCCCAGGACTCAGGCATCTGACACCAAAGGCAGGGTGATGCTGGGGGTCCGTGGCAACCGGGTAGTCCAATTTTAGGAAAGAAATCACAAATTTTATTATTTTTTAATTATTATTTTTTAAGTAGGCTCCACACCCAGTGTGGAGCCCCCCCTAGGCTTGAATTCACAACCCCAAGTACAAGCCCTGAGCTGAGATCAAAGAGTCGGAGGCTTAACCGACTGGACCACCTAGTGGCCGCAGAAATCAGAACTTTTAAGCAGCCAAAAATTCAAACTTCTTTTAAAAATCAAACATCTGGGGTGCCTGGGTGGCTCAGGGGGTTAAGCCTCTGCCTTCAGCTCAGGTCATGATCTCAGGGTCCTGGGATCAAGCCCTGCATCAGGCTCTCTGCTCAGTAAGGAGCCTGCTTCCGTCTCTGTCTCTGCCTGCCTCTCTGCCTACTTGTGATCTCTCTCTCTCTCTCTCTCTGTCAAATAAATAAATAAATAAACATAAATAAATAAATAAAAATCAAACATTATTTAAAAACTCTAAAAACTTCTGCTCTGCAAAAGACACAGTCGAAAGCATAAAAAGACAAGTTACATACTAGGAGAAAATATATGACAAAGGACCTGTATCCAGACTATATAATGAAGACTCCAAACTCAATAAAAAGAAGACAAGGAATTCAATTTAAAAATGATCAAAAGTCTGGACAGTTCGCCAAAGATATACAGATGGCAAATAAGCAAAGGAAACACCATTACTCTTTAGGGAAATACAAATTAACACCCGGAACCATCCCTTCATACCTGCTAGCATGGTTCAAATAAACAAACAAGAAACAGACAAGAACTGAAGACAATAATGACAATTGGTGACAAGGATTTGGAGCAACTGGAACCCTCCTCATGCATTGCTGGAAGGAAGACTCCAGCAGGAAGTGGCTTAGCCACTCTAGAAGGCAGCTGGTCAGTTTCTTAAGCAATGAACTGTACACTTACTGGGTGATCCGAAATCCCACTCCTGCGTTTATATCCAAGATAGGTAAAAATACGGTAGACCCTTGAACAACAAGAGGTTGGGGTGCTACCCACCGTGAAGTTGAAAATCCACATATAACTTTTGGTTCCCCAAAAACTTGACTACTAACAGCCTGCTGTTGACCAGAAACCTTACCAATAACAGGAACAATCGATTAACATGTATTTTGCATATGTATTATATACTGTAGTGTTACAATAAAGTAAACTAGAGAAAAGAAAATGTTATTAAGAAAGTTACAAGACTGGGATGCCTGGGTGGCTCAGTTGGTTAAGCAGCTGCCTTCAGCTCAGGTCATGATCCCAGTGTTCTGGGATCAAGTCTCACATCGGGCTCCTTGCTTGGCAGGGAACCTGCTTCTCCCTCTGCCTCTGCCTGCCATTCTGTCTGCCTGTGCTCACTCTCTCTCTGACAAATAAATAAAATCTTTAAAAAAAAAAAGAAAAAGAAAAAAGAAAGTTACAGGACGAGTGCCTGGATGGCTTAGTGGGTTAACCCTCTGCCTTCTGCTCAGGTCATGTGGGATGGAGCCCTGTATCCGGCTCTTGGAGCCTGCTTCCCCTCTCTCTGCTTGTATCTCTGCCTACTTGTGATCTCTCTCTCTCTCTCTGTGTCAAATAAATAAATAAAATATTTTTTAAAAAATAAAATAAAAAATAAGAAAGTCATGGGAGTGAGTGCCTGGGTGGCTCAGTCAGTTAAGCGTCTGCCTTCAGCTCAAGTCATGGGATTGAATCCTGCATCAGCCTCCCTGCTCAGCGGAGAGCTCTCCCTCCTCTGCCGGCAGGTCTCCCTGCTTGTGCTCTCTCTCCCTCTCTCTTTCTCTCCCTGGGTCAAATGAATAAATAAAACCTTAAAAAAAAAGATCATGGGCACCTGGGTGGCTCAGACTGTTAAGTGTCTGCCTTCGGCACAGGTCATGATCTACACAGGTCCTGGGATCAAGCCCCATGTCTGGCTCCCAGCTCAGCCAGGAGTCTGCTTCTCCCTCGCCCTCTCCCCCTGCTTGTACTCTCTTTGTCTCTCTCTCTTTCTCTCAAATACATAAATAAATATTTTGAAAGAAAAAATCATAAGGGGGGGCACCTCGGTGGCTCAGTTGGTTAAGTGTCTGACTTTGGCTCAGGTCATGATCTCCCGGTCCTGGGATGGAGCCCCGTAACCAGCTCCCTGGTCAGCACAGATGCTGTGTCTCCCTCTCCCTCTGCCCCTTCCCCCCAACACTTGTGCTCTTTCTCTCTCTCAAATAAATATTTTTTTAAAAAGAAAATATACATTTCCAGTCCTGTTCATTGTTTTTTCTTAAGATTTTATTTATTTATTTGACAGAAAGAGAGGCAGCAAGAGAGGGAACACAAGCAGGGGGAGTGGGAGAGGGAGAAGAAGGCTTCGAGCTGAGCAGGGAGCCCAACGTGGGGCTCGATCCCTGGACCCTGGGATCATGACCTGAGCTGAAGGCAGACACTTAACTACTAAGCCATCCAGGCACCCCTGTGGAGTCTGCTTAAAAAAAATTTTTTTTGAACTACTGTGAAATAATAAAAAATATATATTTGGTTTCTGCCCTGGTTTCCTGTCACCCAATTCTAAAAACCCTAGGAACGTCTGCAGTGAAAAGTGTCTTTGCCTGCCAAGAGATGACTATCTGCTGGGGACACCTGGAGAGCCTCAGGATGGGGACTACTTGCAGGGGCAGGGGGGGGTGAGATGGGCAACCATGTGATTAAGTGGGTTAGAGCTTTCAGTCCCCCTCCTTGGACTGGAAGGGAAGGGGCCAGGAGGATGAGTGAGTCACCAATGGAGCAGCCAATGATTTAATGAGTTGTGCCAAAAAATGAAGCCTCCATCAACATCCCTGAGAGTTTCCGGGTTGCTGAGCACATGGAGGGGCTGCACCTGGAGAGGGCATGGAGCTCCAAGCCCCTCCCCTAAGACCTTGCTCTCTGCATCTCTTCCGTCTGGCTGTTCCCGAGCTGTATCTTTTCCAATAAACCAGTGGTCTAGTAGTCTAGTAAGTGCACTGTTTACTGAAGTTCTGTGACTAGCTCTAGGAAATTAACCAAACCTGAGGGGGGGGATTTGTCATAACCTTGACTTACAGCTGGTGGGGCCAAAGCCCATGTAGACATACCCTGGACTTGAGACTTAAGCTAAAGTGGGGGCAGCCTTACCAGACTGAGCCCTTCACCTGTAGGATCTGTAGTAGCTCCGGGCAGTTTGTGTCAGAATTGAAACAGAATGTAGTTCACCCAGTCCATGTCACAGACAACTGCAGAATTGGTTGGTGTGTGTGTGGGGTGGGGGGAACCACACATGTTTGGTGTCAGAAGTTAAGAGTCAGCAAGAGTAGAAAGAAGCAGCAGTTTCCTTTTTAACTCCTGATACACAAAACGACTTGAATCAGTCTCAAAAGAATTTTGCAAAGAGAAAGAAGCCAGCAGTGGGGATTACCCGTGTCAAAACTCAGAACTGACTAATAAATGAATTTAGCAAAGTCGCATGATACAAAGTCACCAAAAATCGGTTGCCTTTCTGTACACGAACAATGAATAATCCAAAAAGAATATTATGAAAACAATTCCATGTACAATACCATCACAATGAATAAGATGTTAGGAATGAACTTAACCAATGGGACAAAAGTGCACGGAAAACAAAAGTGTTGCTGGAAGGAATTAAAGAAGGCACAAATAAATCAAAAGGCATCCTGCATTCAAGAATGAGGAGATGGGGGGCGCCTGGGTGGCTCAGTGGGTTAAAGCCTCTGCCTTTGGCTCAGGTCATGACCTCAGGGTCCTGGGATTGAGCCCCCATTGGGCTCTCTGCTCAGCAAGAAGCCTGCTTCTCTTCTCTCTCTGCCTGCCTCTCTGCCTCCTTATGATCTCTCTCTCTCTTAAAAAAAAAAAAAAAAAAAAAGAATGTGAAGACAGGGCGCCTGGGTGGGCTCAGTTGGTTAAGCGTCTGCCTTTGGCTCAAGTTGTGATCCCAGGTTCCTGGGACTAAGCCCCACATGGGACTCCCTGCTTGGAGGGGAGTCTGCTTCTCTCTCTTTCCCCTGCACGTGTTATCTCTTCCTTTTTTAAAAAAGAGAATCTTGAAAAAGAAGAACAAAGTTGGAAGACTCACATTTCCCGATTTTAAAACCTACAAACCTACGGTAATCAAAACAGTGTGGTACTGGTATAAAGACAGACTTATAGGGATGCCTGGGTGGCTCAGTTGGTTAAGCAGCTACCTTCCGCTCAGGTCATGATCCCAGTGATCCATGTTCTGGGATCGAGTTCCACATCGGGCTCCTTGCTCGGCAGGGAGCCTGCTTCTCCCTCTGCCTCTGCCTGCCTCTCTGTCTGCCTGTGCTCGCTCGCTCTCTCTCCCTCTATCCCTGACAAATAAATAAATAAAATCTTAAAAAAAAAAAAAAAAAGACAGACTTATAGACCAACAGAGTCGAGTGAACCCAGAAATAAACCCTCACATATATTGTCAAATGATTATCAGTATGGGCAACAAGACCACTCAATGGGAAAAGGACACCGAGTCTCTTGAACAAATGGTGCTGAGAAAACTGCTTATTCACATGGAAAAGGATAAAGCTGGATCCTTACCTCACATCATATACAAAATTAACTCAAAATGGATCAAAGACCTAAATGGAAGAACTAAAAGGTATAAAACTCCTAGGAGGGGCGCCTGGGTGGCTCAATGGGTTAAGGCCTCTGCCTTCAGCTCAGGTCATGATCCCAGGGTCCTGGGATTGAGCCCCGCGTTGGGCTCTCTGCTCAGCAGGGAGCCTGCTTCCTCTTCTCTCTCTGCCTGCCTCTCCACCTACTTGTGATCTCTGTCTGTCAAATAAATAAAATCTTAAAAAAAAAAAAAAAACTCCTAGGAACTTCATGACATTGGACTTGGCAATGATTCCTTGGATATGACACCAAAAGCACAGGCAACAAAAAACAGGGGTGCCCAGGTGGCTCAGTCAGTTAACTGTCTGCCTTCGGCTCAGGTCATGATCCCAGGGTCTTGGGATCAAGTCCTGCATCTGGTTCCCTGCTCAGTTGGAGCCTGCCTCTTCCTCTCCTATTCCCTTTGCTTGTGCCTTCTCTCTCTCTGTCAAATAAATAAATAAAATCTTAAAAGAAAAAAGAAGAAGAAAAGAAATTGTACCTCAGAATTATCAATTTTTTGGCACCAAAAGGCACTATCCAGAGAGTGAAAAGGCAATCCATAGAACGGGAGAAAATTTTTGCAAACCATGTATCTGATAAGGGATTGATACCTAGAATATATAAAGAGCTAAAACTTAACAACAAAAAACAAACAACCCAGTTAAAAAGTGGGCAAAGGACTTAAATTAAACATTTCTCCAGAGAAGATATGGGCATACCTCGGAGATATTGCAGGCTTGGTTCCAGAACACTGCGATTAAGCATGGCAACTGAATTTTGTCTATTTCCCGGACATATAAAAGTTAGGTTTACACCACACTGTGGTCTATTAAGTGTGCAGTAGCATTAGGTCTAGGAAGTTCATAACCTTAAGTGAAAAATACTTGACTGCTGGGGCACCTGCGTGGCTCAGTGGGTTAAGCTTCTGCCTTCAGCTCAGGTCTTGATCCCTGGGTCGTGGGATCGAATCCCGCATCGGGCTCTCTGCTCAGCAGGGAACCTGCTTCCCCCTCTCTCTGCCAGCCTCTCTGCCTACTTGTGATCTCTCTCTCTCTGTCAAATAATTAAATAAAATCTTAAAAAAAAAAAGAAAAAAAAACTACTTGATTGCTACAAAATGCTAACCATCATCTGAGCTCTCAGTGAGTTTTAATCACTGGTCCCAGTTTGCCCTAACAAATACGATGAGAATGAAAAAGTCTGAAGTGTTGCAAGAATTACCAAAATGTGATATGGAGACACGAAGCGAGCAAATGCTGTTGGGGAAATGGCACTGATAGACTTGCCTGACGCAGGCTTACCACAAACCTTCGATGTGCGAAAACCACAATATTTGTAAAGTCCAGTAAACCAAAGCACAACAAATAAGATATGTGTGCATACCAATGGACAATAAACACAGGAGAGGATGCCTGACAGCATTAATCATTTGGGAAATGCTAATCAAAGGTGCAATGAGAGAGCAGCACATACTCATTAGAATGGCTACTATAAAAAATAGGGTCTCCGGGCTGGTTGAGTCAGTAGAGCGTGTGACTCTTGATCTCAGGGTTATAAGTTCGAACCCCACATTGGGTTACTTAAAAATAAAATCTTTAGGAGGGGCACCTGGGTGGCTCAGTCACTTAAGCGTCTGCCTTCGGCTCAGGTCATGATCCCAGGGTCCTGGGATATAGCCACTGCATCCGGCTCCCTGCTCCACGGGGGGCCTGCTTCTCCCTCTCCCTCTGCCCCTAACCCCACTCACGCTCTCTCTCAAAATAAAAATACATAAAATCTTTTTCTTTTTTAAAGATTTTATTTGTTTGACAGAGAGATAGAGAGAGAGCACAAGTAGGCAGAGAGGCAGACAGAGGGAGAGGGAGAAGCAGGTTCCCTGCTGAGCAGAGAGCCTGATGCGGGGCTCGATCCCAGGACTCTGGGATCATGATCTGAGCCGAAGGCCGACACTTAACCACTGAGCCACCCAGGTGCCCCCAAAATATATAAATCTTTTTTTTAAAAATAGGAAATACTAAATACTCAAGAATTGAAAGCAAAGCTTAAACAGGTATTTGTAAACCAACGTTCACAGCAGCATTGCATTATTCACAATAGCCAAAAGCTGGAAACAACTGAAGTGTCCACCAGTTGTTGAACAGATAAAGAAAATGGTGGCGTATATTGCCAATGGAATCTTATTCAGTCTTAAAAAGAAAGTGAAATTCTGACACATGATACCACATGGATGAAGTTGAAGGCATTATGCAAAATGAAATAAGCCCGACACAAAAGGGCAAATATTGTAAAATTCCACTGTGAAGAGGTCCCTACAGCAGTCATATTCCTAGACACAAAGTAGAATGGTGGGAGCCAAGGGTTGGCAAAGGGTGGGGACAGAGCTGCCTTTTGAGAAGATGAGAAAGTTCTGGAGACAGACGGTGGTGATAGTTGTGCGCGTACTTAATGACACTGAATTGTACACTCCGTGAGGGATTAAAATGGGTAATTGGATGTTATGTATACTTTCCACAATAAAAAACCCCTCATATGGTATATACTAAAAAGGGTAAATTTTTCTCGACATTAATTTTTAAAAGTAAAAAACAAAAACAAAAACAAAAACTCGTAAGGGATGCCTGGGTAGCTCAGTCAATTAAGCATCTGACTCAGTATCAGCTCAGGTCTTCATCTCAGGGCTGTGAGTTCGAGCCCTATGTTGGGCTCTATGCTAAGTGTGCAGCCTACAAGAAAGAAAGAAATAAAGAAGAAAAGAAAGAGAGGGAGGAAGGAAGGAAGAAAAGAAATAAGAAAAGAAAAGGAAAGGAAAGAAAAAAACTCTTAAGGTGGAATCTTCTTAGATCATGACCTTGGGGCCTTTGATGATAAAGCCCATTTACTGAGCATCTGCTATACCCAGGCCAGGTGAGATCCTTGTAGGTATAAAGCAATAATCACAAGCTACTTACTGAATCTTTTGCCATGTGCCTGGCACACTCCTAGTGCTTTACGAACATGAGCCCGGTTATGTCTCCCACCAACTCTGTGAGCTGTGTTAACATCCCAGCTCCACGAGGAGAGTGAGGCACAGAAGGGTGGCAAGGAGTTGGTGGCCTCGCTGCCTGAAAACTATGTCCTCCTTCCCAAGGCACAGCCTGGATGTTCTGGTGCTGCTGAGTGCCCCTGGGGCGGGGAGAGGAGCTTGCCTACAGACTCAAGATCTCACCTTTGCCCAGGTCATTGAAGCCAGGTAAGGGAAGGTGAGAGCCAAGTCCCAGAGGGTGCCCAACCAGCATGGCTAGCCCATCCTGCAGCCCCAGGGGACGCTGCTCACGTAAGCAGGAGCCCAGAGGCCAGGATGGGAACAGGCTCCCTGGGGCCCCCCCGCTGTTTGTGCTTCCAGGTGCTTCTGTCCCCCGGGCTTTGGAAGGGCAGAGGGGCGGGGATTGGGCCTTTGGAACTGCAGGTTGAGTGTGTGTGTGGGGGGGGGGTAGGGATGGGAAGGGTTTCAGCTGCCCTCCAGAATTGCACCCTGGGACGATGTGGAGTTGTCACCTTTCCCTGGCCTGCGGCTGCTCAGGGTAGAACAAAGTCAGCCCGGAGCCTGCTCCATTAATGTCCTAAAGGGACCAGGCCATAAAGTGGAGTCAAGGGCAGCCAGGAGGCCTTGACATCATAGCCACATGCCCAGACACTCCACCAGAAAGGAAAAAACCTGCACAAGACTCCCCTTCAGGGACGCCTGGGTGGCTCAGTTGGTTAAGCAGCTGCCTTCGGCTCAGGTCATGATCCCAGCGTCCTGGGATCGAGTCCCACATCAGGCTCCTTGCTCCGCAGGGAGCCTGCTTCTCCCTCTGACTCTGCCTTCCACTCTGTCTGCCTATGCTCGCTCTCGCTCTGACAAATAAATAAATAAAATCTTTAAAAAAAAAAAAAAACACTCCCCTTCAGAGGGGCTGACCACTGGTGGCACCCTTGGAGGAAGCTGCCACCTGCCTCCCTGTCCCTCTCCCATCCCTGGGGCCCCTCCGCCTGCCCACGTGGGCTCCCCAAGCATTGAACTGGGCCCCTGGAGGACAGTGCAGCCCAGGAGCAGATCACGGCTCCAGGGAGTTCTGCTCCACGGGGCCAATGGGCAACAAACAAGCCGGGAGTGGAGCAGAAGAGAAAGGAGACACGTTCCAGTTGGTAAAAATCCTAACCACCACGAAAGTAGCCAACTGCTATTAAATGCCTCAGACACCGTGCTGTGTCTGGACACATACTAATGACCCATTTCTTTCTTTCCTATTTTTTTTTTAAGATTTTATTTACTTATTTGTTAGAGAGAGAGCACAGCAGGTAGAGAGAGAAGCAGGCTCCCCGCTGAGCAAGGAGCCTGATGCAGGACTCAATCCCAGGACCCTGGGATCCTGACCTGAGTTGAAGGCAGACACTTAACTGACTGAGCCACCCAGACGTCCCCTAATGGCCCATTTTCAAGAGAAATAAACTGAGGTACAGACAGAATGAACAACCCAGTTAGCTGGAGAGGAAGGATTTCAGCCTGGGCAGCCGGACTGCGAAGCTGTGCACCAAATCACTGGGTGTCTGTCTTTCTTCCAGGCAGGCCTGGCATCTCCCAGGGCTCCCTGCCCCACTCCACCCGACTCCCTTGCAGGAGGTGCCAGGCAGCCTTTATGGAAAGGCTTGGCATTTGCTTCGTGAAGGTCACACAGAGGTTGAGGGCGGGCGCTGGCGTGTCTGCCAGGCAGGCTTGTGGTGCCAGGTGACATGGCTGTTTGTAAGGGCTGGGTGTACACAGAGGGTCTGTGTGTGTGTGTGTGTGTGTGTGTGAGAGAGAGAGAGAGTCATAGCAGACGTGTGCTCCGGGGTACCTGGGTGGACAGGGGTCTCCGTGCGGATTTGGTCACCCGAGCGTGTCAGTGGGGTCTGGGGCACCTGCATGAACCTGTGTGTCTGTATCTCTGCCTGTGAACCTGTGTGACCTTGGAAGAGTGCACCTGGGTGCCACACCTATGCTGTGACTGTCTCTGAGTACTGCCTCTGGATGAGGTGCATTCCTGCGTGTGGCTGTGTGCAGCCGGGAGTCGGGCGCGGGGGGTGTGCCGTGGTGAGTGTGTTCCTGCGGGCAGGGAGGTGTATTGCACTGCAGGAGATGGGGGTTTCTGGAGTGTGTGCATCCCCGCACCCCAGGGTCAACTGTGAGAGGCTCTTCGGGTTCCCACGAGCTAAGAGACCCGTGCCTTACACAGTAAACACCAGGTGACCCCGAATACCCTGTGTTCGGGTGTCCAGTGTAGCTACGGATGGAGAGTGTGTGTGCGTGTGCCCATGTCTGCGTCTCTGTGTGTCCAGGTGTCAGAAGGGTTTGGCGGAGGGAAGCAAGATCAAGGCTGGAGTACCCGGAGACCTCTGAGAACCTCTCCCCTCCAGCACTGCCCAGCTGATTCTAAATAACCTCCAGAAGTTACAGCGCAAGCCTCCCTCCCTCCTCTGCCCCAGCTTGGTTTTCAGCCTGGCAGCCCCAGTAAGGAGGGGGTGGGGAAGCCTGGAGGCACTGAGCAGAGCAGGGCCAGAGGGACCTGGCTCCGGGCCGGTGGCCTGGGAGTGGAAGCCAGGTGACGCCGGACACCCATATTTGCTGCCAGGATGAGTGCCAGAAACCCAGGTTTAGGGGCACAAGAGGGTGAAGGGATCCCATCTTAAATAGGAAGGGGGCAGGACCCAACATTCCCTTGGAAGGCTCTCACGTGCAGAAAGCCCTTAGCAACACCAAGAATTTTAGGGCCGGGAAAGGGGGTGGGGCTCCAGGCAGACCCTAGAAGCCACCCTGAGGACTCCCCAAGGAAGATTGGGTACCCTTTCCCCCCAGCCAGAGCCCTTGATGGTAAAGGAGGAAATTGGCCACCTGCCTGCCACCCACCTGACAGATCTGCCTGGAGGGTGCCAACGGGTGTCCTCGTCGCTGAAGGAGAAGTGGACCAGGGACTCAAGGCGCGCAGGGGGCAGTGTCAGGTCAGGGGGCCGGGGCCTTGCCCGGGGTGCTGTCCCCGAGCGCATGGGTGCCAAGCGCTGTCAGGGCGAGCATGGGGACAGCGGCACGGTGGTGTGGCGAGCAGTGCTCGAAGGCGAAGGCCCGAGGTGTCTGTGGCCACCGCTGGCACCGCCTCCACACCCGCCCTCTCGGTGACCCCCCCAGGGACGGCCGCGGGCATTCGGGCGTCTCTCCGTGTCCCCAGCGCCAGGGAGGGCTCCGCACGGGCCTTCTACTGCGGAACTCAGGGCACATTTCCCCCCTGCCCCCCTCCCTCCGGACCTGGGGGGGCAGGGGTGCCCAGGCTCCCGCTTCCCGGGCTCTGGCCCCAGGCCCACACCCCCCTCGGCCACGCCTTGCCTCTGGCCCCGCCTCCCCCCCCCTCTGACGTCGAGCTGGGCCCGCTGGAGCCGTCTCCGTCTCCAAACGCCGGCGCCCCTGGGGGAAAGAGACTCCCCCGCACCAGCAGAGTGCGGGTCCGGTGACAAAAACCCCCAGGAGGGGGACGATGGATGCGGGGAAGGGGGTGGAGCAGGGACAGGAAAGACAGAAGTGGAGACAGAGACAGACACACAGAGAAACTCGGAGAGAGGCACTGATTTCCCACAAACATACCCCGTCCCCCACTCCACGCGGGGCTCGCGACCTCTCCTCCGCTTCTCTGCCCTCCCGGATCTCTTCCCCGGGGCCAGACGCTGAGCCTGTCTCCGCAGTGTCCTCTCCCAGAACGTCTCAGGTTGTTTGGGCTCAGGTTCCAAACAAGCGCGTGCGGAGAGTAGGGGTTAAGGGAGCAGGTAGAGGACCCTTTTCTGGATCTGGAGAAGCCCCCAGAGCCAGCCGGCTCCCACCTGGGGGCTGTCAACCTCCGTTTCCAAGATAAGCGGACACCGGGAAGCCAGACCGGATGTGGTCTCCAGGCTCCTCACCCGAAAGCTTCCAGCCCCCTGTCCCAGTCCGGGTCTGGCCAGGAAGAGAAAGTCCATTTGCCCTCCGTGCCTGATGCACCCGATAACATCACCGTGCCTCCTGGCGAAGCAACCCGCAGATGGCAGCGCTGGCCCCATTTCACAGGCCCTTAGACTGAGGCTCGCAGAATTGATCACACGCCCTCAGATCACCCAGGAGGGCAGGTGGGCCTCAATTCTCCAAAGCCTGACTGCAACCTCAGGTCGGCCCAGGAAGTGGGAGGAACTTAAGGTTTATTGAGTGCCTACTACATGCCCTATCAGATGTCTCCACAGCAACGCTGGAGGGCAGGGATGATTTTTATCGCTGCCCTGTGACGGAAGAGGGGAAGTTACGCTGGGGAGGGCCAGCTAGGAACCCCAGACCCGGCCAGCGCCAGGCGGTCAGGGGAGATTCGAACCCACCACCGCTGGCGCGCACTTACCCCACCCACGCTTGGCGGCCAAAGTCCTGGAAACTGCGGAGAAGCCGAAGACGCCTGCGGAAAGTTGGGGACGGTATGGCGAAGAAGACGGGCGAGGAGGGCGGCGAACGTGGGCGGCGGGGAGCGCGCGGGGTCGGTGGTTCAGGCAGGAACGCCTCGTCCTCGGCAGCCGCCACCGCCGGGAAGGCCGCCAGCTGCAGTTCGGCGATGCGGCCCAGGCCTCGCGGCCGCGCCATAACCACAGGGGGCGCGGGGCGGCCCGCCTCGGCGGGCGCTGGGGAGCTGCGCCGCCCGCCAGCCCCGCGTAGCCCACGCAGGCCGGCCGCCCAGCCCTGGGGCACCCCGCCCGGCCGCCTCGGCCCTTCCGGCTTCGCTCTGGGGCCGCCCCTGGGGCGGAGCGGGACCCAGGCGCCCACACGGCTGCGGCGAGGCACCCCTCAGACCGCAGGGGCACCCGCAGTCCCCTTGAGGTCCTTACAATCACCGGAAGCGTCTCTACAAACATCTGGGGTGCCCCCCAGATCCCTGGGGTGCTCTCACAAACCACTATGACTCTCACAAACCCCAATGGCGTCCCCAAAGTCCCTTAGCTGTCACCACAGTCCCTCAGATGTCCCCACAATTCCAGGGAGTGTCCTAGCTATCCCTGAGGTGTCCCCCACAGAATCCAGAGGTGCCTCCCCAAATCCAAGAGTTCCCCCCAAAAGCCAGAGGTGCTCTGAGAGGGCTGGTAGACTCTGGGACAATCCCTTAGCTTCCCAAATGTCCCCACTAGTGTCCTCATTATTACTGATATATTCCCACAAAACCCAGGGGCAACCCAAGACTCTCAGGATGCACCTGCAAATGAAACTCAGTCAGAACCCAGGATCATCACCAAGTTTCCTCAGATGTCCCCCAAATCTCTTAAAGTACCCCCACAGTCAGGCAGAGATTCCCAGAGCACCCCTAGAATTTCTCATAGCCACAGAGTATTCCCACAGACCACATGAAGGCCCCCTGAATTCTAGGATCCCTCACAGATCCCAAGAATTCTTCCACAGCTCCTCAGAGGTCCCCCAATTCCCGAGTGGCTCCAAAGCATCCCTGAGATGGCCCCACAAGTTCAGAGACACCAACATAACCTCAGAGGTATCTTCAGACTCAAGGGGTATTCCCATAAACATGTAGCTGCCCCCCAAATCCTAGGGTCCCCTACAGACCCCAGGGGCACAATTAGATTCCTCCACAGTTCCCAAGACAGTCCTATAACCCTAGGCTACCTTCTGGAACCAATCCTTGGGGACAGCTCCACAATGTCCCCCACAGCTTCTGCAACATGCCTTATAACTCCGAGACATCCCTAGACGCTGAGGGTGCTCACGGCCCCTAGACACTCCTGAGATCTAACCCCAGTCCCGCCACCCCTAGAATCTCTGAAGCATCTTAGAATAGGGGCCCTCCACAGCTCATGAGGTGGCCCCAAGAAACCGACCTCCCCTGGGCAGAGCAGTACAAGCAGACAGGGACCTTCTGGAGCCCCTGCATGTCCAGTCACTGTGACTCTGGGGGAGGGGGCATGGGATCCCCTATCGCAGAGGAAGAAAGGGAGACTGAGGAGGTGAAGATTCTAGAACAAAGCCGGCCAGCTGGATATAATTCCAGAGACTACCCCAAACTGTCTGTGGCTCCTTGGGGTTAGGAAGTGGGAGAAGCTTGTTTTAAATAAGAAAAATGGAGCGACTCTCTATTTTAGGACCTTGCCTCTGTAAATACCTTTCTCTCTCTCCTTGTGGGCTCTGTCGTCATGGGCCCCCGAACTGGCTGGCCTAGGCTTGAGTCTGGCCTCCGGCGCTTCTTAGTCATTTGACTTTGGGCCAGTCACTTCATTTCACCGAGCCTCAGTTTTCCCACCTGTGAAATTGGCATAATACTACGCACCTCATGGACGGACATGTTAAAAAGGGGGGGGGGTCAGAAAAGCATTTGGACGCAGTAAAGTACTCACTGAATATTAGCTATGATTATCTGACAAAATATTTTCTGGAGAGTTTATAATGTGCAAGCCACTATACTAGCCAGAGGATACAGATGAAGATGAAGATGGTGACGGTGATAGCAGCAAACCTGCTGCTGAACATTCAGCGCCTCTAGCTCTGATTCTCTTTTAATCCCCACCAAATATCTGCAAAGGGACATAGTGTTGTCCCTCTTTTACAGATGGGAAAACTGAGTCTTCATGAAAAACAACCTGCTCAAGGTCACATAGCCAAAGAGTGTCTGAGCCAGGCTCTCGACCAGCGTGGCCACCCTTTATTTCATTATCCCCTCCCTGCCCAGAGGAATAGCCTGCAGAGACGGTCCCAAATTGCCTTCTCTATGAAACGTTACAGCCACTGACACACAGGCGTACCTCAGAGATTCCGCGGGTTCGGTTCCAGGCCGTTGCAGTCCAGTGAGCATCCCAACAAAGCGAGCCAAATGAATTCTGTGGTTTCCCGGTGCCCGTAAAAGCCATGTTTACACGACACCGTAGTCCTACTAAGTGTGCAATAGCATTATGCCTAAAAAAGTGTACGTACCTTAATTTAAAAACGCTTTATTGCTAAAAAAAAAAAAAACCCAAAAACCAAAAAACAAAAAACCACTGACCACCATCTGAGTTTTCAGCAAGTTGTACTGTTCCAGTGTGATCGTGACATTGCAATGAGGCTGTCCCATCTTCAGGCTCGGCGCCTAATTCCGCTCCTCACTGTTCCGACCACACGGGCAGGTACTTCCTCCCTGGAAGTCTAGAAAGCCCTACCCAAGTCATCCATGAGGGTGGGGATCCACTTCTTCCAAACTCCTGCTCCAGTTGACATTGTGACCCCTTCCCAAGAGTCAGAATGTCCAGAACAGCATCAAGCACAGTGAGTCCTTTCCAAAAGGTTCTCAATTTCTTTTGGCCAGACACATCAGAGGAGTCACGGTCTACGGCAGCTATGGCTTTATGAAATGTGCTTCTTAAATAATAAGACGTGATAGTCAAAATGACTCCTTAATCCCCAGGCTGCAGAATGGATGTGGTATCAACAGGCATGAAAACAACATTAATTTCATTGTCCATCGCCATCAGAGCATGCCGGCAGCCGGGCACAGTGTCAGTCAACAGTCATATTTTGAACGCAATCCTTTTTTTTTTTTTTTTAGAAGTAGGTCTCAACAGTGGGTTTAAAATATCCAGTAAACCATGTTGCAAACCGATGTGCTGTCATCCAGGCTTCGCTGTTCCGTTTACCCAGCAGACTAGATAAGTGTAGCCTAATTCTTTTTTTTTTTTTTTAAGATTTTATTTATTTATTTGAGAGACAGAGAAAGCAGGAGCAGAGAGCAGCAGAGGGAGAGGGAGAAGCAAGCTTCCTTCTGAGCAGGGAGCCTGATGTGGGACTCCATCCCAGGATGCTGGGATCATGACCTGAGCCGAAGGCAGAAGCTTTAACCCACTGAGCTACCCAGGCGCCCCTAGCCTAATTCTTAAGGGCCCCAGGATTTTCCAGGATGGCAAGTGAGCCCTGGCTTTCACTTAAAGTCGCAAGCTGCACTGGCCCCTAACAAGAGAGACGCAGCCTGATCTTTGAAGCCAGGCGTTGACCTTTGCTCTCTAGCTATGAAAGTCCTAGATGGCATCTTCCAATAATGGAAGGCTGCTCTGTCTACACTGAACGTGTGTTTAGTGTGGCCGCCTTCATTCATCATCTTAGCTCGAGCTTCTGGATAACTTGGTGCGGCTTCTAGATCAGCACCTTGTACTCACGTAATAGAGTGGCTCCTTTCCTTCAAGCTCAGGAACCGACCTCCGCTAGCTTCGAACTTGGCTTTGGCAGCCTCCTCACCTTCCTCAGCCTCCACAGAACTGAAGAGAGTGAGGGCCTCCTTCTGGATGAGGCTTTGGCTTACAGGAGTGTTGTGGCGGCTTTGGTCCTCTATCTAGACCACTCAACTTTCTCCAAATCAACAATAACGCCATTTTGCTTTCTTATTCCTGTGTTCGCTGGAGCGGCACCTTCAGTTTCCTTCCAGGCTTTTCCTTTGCCTTCCCAACTTGGCTCGCTGGTCTAAGGGGCCTACCTTTCCACCTGTCTCAGCTTCCAACATGCCTTCCTCATTAAGCTCAGTCAATTCTGGCTTTTGATTGGCAGTGAGGGATGTGCCGACTCTTCCTTTCACTTGAACACTTAAAAGCCATCAAGGTGCCTAATGTCAATATTGCTGTGTCTTAGGGAATAGGGAGGTGCAGGTTGCCTGAGTGGCTCAGTGGGTTAAAGCCGCAGGCCTTTGGCTCAGGTCATGATCTCAGGGTCCTGGGATCGAGCCCCATATCAGGCTCTCTGCCCGGCGGGGAGCCTGCTTCTGCCTCTCCGCCTATTTGTGATCTCTCTCTCTCTCTGTCAAATAAATAAAATCTTTTAAAAAAAAAAAATTGGAAGGCACAAGGAAAGGGAGAGTAGGGGGAGAAAACATCGGTGGAGCGGTCAGAACACACACACAACACTCACGGATTTCGTGTGTCGACTTATAGGGGCCCAGTCTGTGGTGTCCCCAAAATGATTACACTGTCACAACAAGATGATCACATGTGCCTATAATAAAAATAACGAAAAAGTTTGAAAATCTGCCAGAACTACAAAAAATGTGACACACAGGGGCGCCTGGGTGGCTCAGTGGGTTGAGCCTCTGCCTTGGGGTCAGGTCATGATCTCGGGGTCCTGGGATCGAGCCCTGCATCGGGCTCTCTACTCAGCAGGGAGCCTGCTTCCCCCTTTCTTTCTGCCTGCCTCTCCGCCTACTTGTGATCTCTCTCTCTCTCTGTCAAATAAATAAATAAAAATAAAAATATATTTTTTTAAAAAATGTGGCACACAGAAACAGAGTGAGCACATGCTGTTGGGAAAATGGCGCTGAGGGACTTGTCCAACGCAGAGTCTCCACAGACCTTCAATCTATAAAAAATCCAGTCTCTGCAAAGCATCGTGAAGAGAGGTATGCCTGTATTGTATGCCTATTTACATATTATGTGAATATTTGGGCTTTATACGTAAATGTAAGGTTTGTTGTTTTTTTCCTTACACATCTACCCATCAATGTTCGCTTCCTTGGAAGTGATATCTGCTCTCTGGGAATGCAGGGTTTCCCAATCTTGGCAACTGTTGACATCTAGGGCCAGGTAATTCTCTATCTACTAGTAACTAGAAGCACCCCTCAATCATGAAACCAAAATGTCTCCAGGCTTTGCCACATGTTCCCTAGAGGCCAGAATGGCCCTCAGGTGAAATCTCCTGGTCTTGGGGCGCCTGGGTGGCTCAGTGGGTTAAAGCTTTTGCCTTCGGCTCAGGTTATGATCCCAGGGCCCCGGGATCGAGTCCCACATCGGGCTCTCAGCTCAGCAGGAAGCCTGCTTTTCTCTCCCTCTCTCTCTCTGCCTGCTGCTATGCCTACTTGTGAGCTCTTCCTCTCTCACTCTCTGTCAAATAAATAAATAAAATCTTAACAAACAAACAAAAAGAAGCAGAAGAAAACTCCTTGTTAAGACCCTTTGCGCTAACCATCAGGACCCCTTGGTCCAGCTACAACCAGAAAGGAAGAGCTTTCTTACTGACCTGCCCTCGGGCTTCCTTCCATTGTTTTGCTGACTCTTTAGGTCAGACTTTGGAAATAAGGTCCTGAAGAGGCCCATTTCAGAGATGAGGAAACCTGAGGCCCAGGAAGGGGAAGCGACATGGTCAGGGTCACCCCGCCTGGAAAAAACAGAGCTGGAGGATGAGCCCAGTTGTCTGACTCCCAAGACTGGGATTTTAGCCACTAGGCTACACAGGCCCTTCATGGTTCAGTCTCCTTCCAGCTCAGTGACCTCTATTCCGATTCCTAGAAAGTCAGAGAGAAACTAAGGCCTAAAGCCAATCCCCCCATAGGCCCTGAAGTCCTGAACGAGCTGCCCTTTCGCCTCCCCGCCTCCTTTCCTTCCACTCGCCTCTGGCTCACGGTTGCCACACTTGCCTCTAACGTAACAGACACGTTCCTACCCCAGAACCTTTGAACTGGCTGTTCCCTCTGCTTGTCACCTTTTTTCCTCAGGCCCACTTAGCCTCCAGGGTCACTTCACTTAGGTTTGTACTAAAATGTCACCTCCTCAGAGAGCCCTTCCCTAATCCCAGGGTCCCTCTTTGCTTCCTGTCCCATGTGTCACCCTCTGGAATTATCATATGCCTTTACCTATTACTTCTTCCTCATCCTCTGGCCTGAGAACTCCAGGACAGAGGGACTGGGTGGCGGGGGGGGGGGACACGGGGGGAGGTGTCTGGCTCATTCTTTGCCACAGCCTGAAGATGCTCAATTACCGTCTGTGGCATGAATGGCCCTGTTCCAGATGAGGAAAATGAGGCTCGAGCAGGTGAATCCTCTCCCCAGGTCATAGAGCAAGTCAAGGGCAAAGGCAGGATTTGAGCTCCAACTCAGGAGCGAAGACGATGGGCTCAGATGCCCCCTGAAACTCTGTCCTCACTCTGTCAGTCTGCAGTTCCCTCGGGCCCAAAGCCGGACCTGCAACCCAGAGGAACCCTGCAGTTAGTCTGTGACTGGTAAAGTTGGGGGGCACCCCAGCAGCCAGGGCCCAGGATTGTGGTTTGGAGGACACCCCCTTCTGTGGGCAGGTGTCAGAGAGATGTGCTTTGCAGAAGTGCAGATCTCAAAACTCCAGCTCCTGGTTTGCTCAGCCCCAACGTCAGCCCTTGGAGTCTTACCGCAGCCCTGGGGGTGGGCAGATCTTATGCCCATGCAGTAAGAACACTGAGGCTCACGGAGGCATGACCAAGGGCTCCTGGTCCCACAGAGACTCCGGGGGCAGGGCTAGAATCTGATGCTCACCCACCAGTCTGGAGTCCAGGAGACCTGGGTGTTTACCCCAACTCTCTGTGCGACCTTGGGCAAGTCACTTCTCACTTCTCTGCTGGGCAGGAATGGTGAGCCAAAGACACTGGGAGTCAACACGCAGGTTGGTGCTGGGAGGCCCTGGCACAGGCAGGGGCAGGGCCAAGCGCCGAGGTGAGCCGGGAACTCCGAGTCCGCAACTTTTCTGCCAAGTTCCTCTGCCTCCACCAAGCGGCCGTCCCCCCTGCGCCCGTCTGGACAGGAGAGACGCCTGGTCCCTGCCCGGGGAAGGCGAGGGCCTCACCCGCAGTCTGCGGTCAGCCGACCTGGCGCCCACTCTCCAAGGCGCTCGATATGCATGAAATAATAACCTGGGGCCGGTAGTGGCGGTGGCCGTGACTTTGCTCTCCCCGGGGACTAGAGCCTCACAGGCACGTCCCGACTCCGAACGCACACTCAGCCTGTGCCTTTTTCGTCGCCCAGCAGAGGGCGCGCGGAGGGACCCGTTCCCAGGGCACCGCCAGGGATAAGGGAGAGCCAGAGAGGAGGGGAGGCGAGGACCCAAGTGGAGACAGAGGCCACGGGCCAGAGAGACACCCCAGTCCAGCTGCCTCCACCCCTTCCCGGGGCTCGGCAGTGCCTCTCACGGTGGGAAGAATTTGGAGGTACAGAGGGGCACAGGGCATAGGGGTCCGTATGTTGGCCCTGCCCCCAACTTAGGCAAGCCCTCCTCTCCCCGCCCCCACTACCACCGGAGTCTTTCTCTTCCTCCAGCTCCATCTGCCTCTTGACAGATCGTGGTGGTGCCGTGACTCAGCCCCGCAGGGCGCCAGGAGCACAGGCTCATACATCCCCAGGTCTGGAGGGGGGTTGTGGATGCCATCTCAGATGGAGGGCAGTGCCCTCTCTCTGGGGGTTCCTGTGACTCAAGTCTAGGGCTGTCTGGATCCCCTTTTTGGTGGCTGCAAGAACTGCAACGTGGGTAGCCCTGGAACGCCCTGTGTGCGCTCAGAGAGCCCCCTTTCTGGAGAAACAGGCTGGCAGAAAGCCCATTCTAAGAAGCAAGGTTCCCACTAGAGGCCTTTCAGTTCCCCCTTCCTCCTTCTGCCTAAGGGTGGGGGGAGGCCGCTGGCACCCATGCCTTCCCTCTGGCCACAGGCGCTGGAGGCTACGCAGGCCCCGGGTGAAACAGAAACCTGAGCCCTGCCGGGATGTGGTTGAGGTTCCCGTTTTTAATTCCCAACCTGGCGGAGCAGGGTCTGCTCAAACCCCAGCTCCTCTCCTGAGTCCAGGTCCCTGAGTGACTATCTACTGAGCACTCGCTGTGTTAGGTCCTTTACACACATCCCCAATCTCACAACTCTCAAACAACCCCCCACCAACAGAGCAGTACCAACAGCCCCGCTTCACAGATAGGGGAAACCGAGGCCCAGAGAGGGCAAGACCCTTGTGCCAGGACTTAAGGCATCACAGAGGTGCTGGGATCTCAGCTTTGCCATTTCCTGCTTGTGTGGGCTTGGGCATGAAGGAGAGCCTTTGCTCCTTTGGGCCTCAGTCTGTCCAACAGGAATACCACCCCAGGCACTGGAGACGAAGACATGTGGAAAAGTCCCCGGCACGGAGCCGAGAGTGAGCCATTAAGAGATGGATACCACCAAGAGAATGACGATCATTACCACTAAGCCACTGTCCCCTGAGAGTGCCCAAACACCAGGGTAGGGGGAGTCCCTGGGGTCTTAAAAAGGAAGAGGACCCAGTCTCGAAAGCACCCCTCACGCCTTCACTGGTCTCTCAGGATAGTGACCTGAGCCAGTTTGGCGGGCAGCC